>NC_133647.1:193413668-194013668 GCF_009905375.1 Apium graveolens
CACTTGGGTCGTTCCTTCCACATTTGTACTCTAGATCTCAAAGGAGTATCTGAAGTTTAATCCTTGATTCTTTTTCCTTTTCTTTTGATAAGTGAGGTTTATCAGCACTTAGTACTTCCAAACAGATTTACTAGCATCAGAACTCAACAGATGAGAAGCAATATTCTAGTTTGTGACTTAATAATAAGATATACAAAGTAAATTCAACTAAGCTCAATATCAGAATTTGCTTGTGTCAATGAATTTCCACAGAAATAATTACTTCTAACATGGGATCCCTTGTTTATTGAAGACTACTAAGTCAGCATCTAACACAGTTATCCTCATAGGATTGAATAGTTACACAAATAGACATATCATTTTTAGAGTTTAGAAACATATATCAGACAACGGTCAGTACTTAAGCACATTTTTCAATTAAGCACAGAATACACAAAGAGAGTAAATTCTGTAAATACTGATCATAAAGTCTGATGCATCAGAACAGAACTAAGTAGATTTAGAGAAAGAACCTGAAACCATTCCAAGTTCATTTACCAATCTTGTAAAAGTAGCTTCACACAATGGTTTTGTGAAGATATCTGCTAGTTGTTGATCTGTTGGAACAAAGTGCAATTCCACTGTACCTTCATCCACATGTTCCCTGATGAAGTGATACCTGATGCTGATGTGCTTTGTCATAGAGTGTTGAACTGGATTACCTGTCATAGCAATAGCACTTTGATTATCACAGTAAATAGGGATTTTGAAATATGTTAACCCATAATCCAGTAACTGATTCTTCATCCAAAGAATATGTGCACAACAGCTTCCTGCAGTAATATACTCTGCTTCTGCAGTTGATGTGGAAATTGACTTTTGTTTCTTGCTAAACCAAGAAAACAATCTGCCTCCAAGAAATTGGCAGCTTCCACTTGTGCTTTTCCTGTCAATTTTGCAACCTGCAAAATCTGCATCTGAGTAACCTATTAGTTTAAAATCCGATTCTATGGGATACCACAATCCCAGATCAGCTGTTCCCTTAAGATACTTGAAAATTCCTTTCACAGCTGTTAAGTGAGGTTCTCTTGGATCTGCTTGAAATCTTGCACAAAAACAGGTAGCATACATGATATCAGGTCGACTAACAGTTAGATAGAGTAGAGAGCCAATCATACCTCTGTAATCAGTAATATCTACTGATTTACCAGTATCCTTGTCCAGTTTTGTTATAGTGGCCATGGGAGTGGATGCACTTGAACAATCTTGCATTCCAAATTTCTTCAGTAAATTTCTGGTGTACTTAGTTTGACAAATAAAAGTGCCTTCTTCATTCTGCTTGACTTGAAGGTCCGGAAAATAGCTAAGTTCCCCCATCATACTCATCTGATACCTTGACTGCATCAGTTTGGCAAACTTCTTGCAAAGTCTGTCATTTGTAGACCCAAAAATGATATCATCAACATAAATCTGGACCAGAAGTAAGTCCTTTCCATGATTGAGGTAGAACAGTGTTTTGTCTATAGTTCCTCTGTTAAATCCACTTTCCAGAAGAAACCGAGCTAAAGTCTCATACCATGCTCTAGGAGCTTGCTTAAGTCCATAAAGTGCTTTATCAAGCCTGTAGACATAATCTGGATGTTTGGAATCTACAAAGCCTGGAGGTTGTTCAACATATACTTCCTCCTCCAATTCTCCATTGAGAAAAGCACTTTTCACATCCATTTGAAAGACAGTAAACTTTTTGTGAGCAGCATAAGCCAAAAATATCCTTATGGTTTCTAACCTAGCAACTGGTGCAAATGTTTCATCATAATCAATTCCCTCCTGTTGAGAATATCCTTTTGCAACCAGCCGTGCCTTATTCCTTATAATTATGACATCACTGTCGGTTTTGTTTCTGAATACCCACTTTGTACCAACAACAGATCTATTCTTTGGTCTTGGCACTAGGGTCCGGACTTTGTTTCTTTCAAATTCATTTAACTCTTCCTGCATTGCTTGCACCCAATCAGCATCTTGAAGAGCTTCTTCCACTTTCTTTGGTTCAGTCAGAGAAAGAAAAGAATTGTAAAGACATTCGTTTGAAGTACCTGTTCTAGTTCTGACACCCGCATCAGGATTTCCAATTATCAAATCAGGTGTATGTGATTTAGTCCACTTCCTTGCAGATGGAAGGTTTTCTCTAGAACTGGATGCTCCCCCACGTTCCATGTTGTCTTCAACTTCATTTTCTGATGCTCCCCCTGAAACTATGCTCTCTGAGTTGGATTCTTCAGAATTTAGATTTTCAGAAATATCAGAACTTGGCTTATCAGAACTTGACGAATCAGAACTTGAAGAGCCAGATGTATGTTATGATGCTTCTTGAGATGTGGTAAGATCTTGAGTATGCTCCCCCTGCATAGGTGCATCTTCCTTTGGCGTAGTCACCACAGTTTCAATAACATCAGAGTTTAATCCATCAGAGTTTACAGTATCAGGACTTAGATTGCCAGGATTTTCAGTATCAGAATTTGAGTCTTCATTTGCAAATCTCAGCTGTTCATGATCAATAAAATCTTCAAGTCCAGTAATCTTCTCGTCATCAAAAGAGACATTGATAGATTCCATGACCACTCTTGTTCTCAGATTATAGACTCTGAAGGCTTTTGTGGAAAGTGGATATCCAACAAAGATTCCTTCATCAGCTTTTAGATCAAATTTGGATAGCTGTTCAGGATGAGTCTTGAGAACAAAACACTTGCATCCAAATACATGAAAATACTTCAGATTTGGCTTCTTTTTCTTCACCATCTCATATGGTGTTTTTCCTTGATTGTTAATGAGTGTTGCATTTTGAGTAAAATAAGCAGTCTGCACAGCTTCAGCCCAGAAATAGGTTGGAAGCTTTGCTTCTTCAAGCATTGTACGTGCAGCTTCAATGAGAGTTCTATTCTTCCTTTCAACAACTCCATTTTGCTGTGGAGTTCCAGGAGCAGAAAATTCCTGCTTAATTCCATGGTTTTTGCAGAACTCTTCCATTATCAAATTCTTGAACTCAGTGCCATTATCACTCCTTATGGTTTTCACAGAATCTTTGACCAATATATCCAGATGTTTGACATGATCAATCAAGATACATGCAGTTTCACTTTTTGTGTGCAAGAAATATACCCATGTGTATCTGGTGAACTCATCCACTATGACCAACGCATATTTCTTCTTTGCAATCGACATGACATTCACTGGACCAAATAGATCAACATGTAGTAGATGATAAGGCTCAAGAATTGATGATTCAGTCTTGCTCTTGAATGAAGATTTTCTTTGTTTGGCCTTCTGACAAGAATCACAAAGGCCATCAGGAGCAAATACTGACTTTGGCAGTCCTCTCACAAGATCTTTCTTGACTAGTTCATTTATATTGTTGAAATTTAAATGAGAGAGTTTCTTGTGCCAATTCCAGCTTTCTTCAATTGATGCTCTACTCATCAAACAGATTGCAGAACCATCAGTACTTGTTGAAATCTTAGCTTCATAAATGTTACCACGCCTGTATCCTTTCAGAACAACTTTTCCTTTAGATTTACTCACAACTTCACAGTGTTCTTCAAAGAAATCAACATGATAACCTCTGTCACAGATTTGACTTATACTCAGCAGATTGTGTTTAAGTCCTGAGACCAGAGCTACTTCCTTAATGATGACATTCCCAAGATTGATATTGCCATATCCCAATATTTTTTCAATGTTGCCATCTCCATAAGAAACACTTGGGCCAGCTTTCTCCACAAAGTCTGATAGCAGGGCTTTATTTCCAGTCATATGTCCTGAACATCCACTGTCCAGGACTAGGATATTTTTCCTGTTGCCCTGCAATCACAAAGACCACTAATGATTAGTTTTAAGGACCCAGACTTGCTTGGATCCTTTGGCCTTATCAAGTTTGTTAACATTTGCAGCGGATTTAGCATCAGAGTTTATGTTAACATTTTTCTTATCAGAATTTACACTATCAAACTTTGAATCAGAATTTACACTAGAATGAACAATGGAAACTTTCTTTAAAGAAGGTTTTATTTGATAATAATCATAGTACAAACTATGATATTCCTTACAAGTATAAATGGAATGCCATAAACTACCACAATGAAAACAAGGATTTTATGGCTTATATCTAACAGAATGACTCTTAACTCCTGACTTTGAAGGTAAGGAGTTTATGTTCTTATTCTTCCTGCAAAAAGAAGCCAGATGGTTAGAACTTCCACAGTTATGACACGTTTTCCTAGGAGCATCAGGAACAGGCTTATAATCATTGCTTTTATTCACACCTTCCTTTCCATTCCTATTTCTCCTAGGTGATTTTACCTTGTTTGCATTCTTAACATCTTTCAGCTTATGCTTAAGCTGCTTCTTAGTCATTAAGCCTATGTTTACTTCATCTGTCTTTTCCTGTTTTAGTTTGTCAGAAGTTAATCCCTCTTTAACTTCTGATTGCTCATTATCAGACTTTACAGTTACAAACTTAACAGGTTTTAACTTTGGCTTTTGCTTAACAACAGGCTTAATTTCTACAGTTCCTTTATCATTCTTTTCCTCTCCATAACCTAAGCCCTCTTTTCAATATTCACTACTTAGCAAATTTTGAGTTGTTCTGCCAGAGTTAGTCCAAGTCCTGATAATCTCTCTTTCCTTTTCTAACTCAGTTTTTAGAGATTCATTCATTTTTAGCACTTCATCCCTAACATAAAAAGCATCATCTCTATCCTTCTGAGTTTGATGGAACATAACTAACTCTTTTTCGAAGAAATTATTTCTTTTCTTAAAAGCAAGATTTTCAGAAGTTAATCTTTCACATATTAAAGTTTGATCTCTATAACTAACAAACATGGTTTTAAGATATCTTCTCAACTCATTAATATCATCAGTATGAAAAGCATAAGTAGTCTGAGGTACCTTTGTTTTAGCAGCTTCAGAACTGCTCTCAGCACTTTCTTTATCAACATTTGCCATCAAAGCATAGTTCTCCTCACTTTCAGAGTCTGGGGTGTCTGTCCAGCTTTTCTTCTTTGTGACAAGAGCCTTGCCTTTGTCACCCTTCACTTTCTTACAATCAGGAGATATGTGGCCTTTCTCACCACAGTTATAGCATTTGACATTGGTATAATCTCCTCTATCAGACTTTCCTCCTCTGCCCTCAGATCTTCTGAAATTCTTCTTATCAGAACTTGTGCCTTTCCTGGAAAACTTCTTTCCCTTCCTGAACTTCCTGTATGCAATCTTTGTGATCCCTTTCACCAAAGAGCACACAACTTCAGTATCTCCTCATCAGCATCAGTCTCAGGCAAGCTTTCAGAATCTGAGTCATCATCACTTTCAGAACTTGATGACTCAGTATCAGACTTTGTGAAAAGAGCTTTACCCTTGTCTTTCCTTGAGGTAGCTGCTTTGGGGGATTCTTCTTCATCCTTAAGAGCAACTGTCCTTGACTTTCCTCCTTTCCTCTTGCTTCTTTGTTCCATCTCAAGTTCATGAGTCTTGAGCATTTCATAAATTTCATCAAGAGTTGTTTCATCAAGATTGTAGTTGTCTCTTATTGTTGTTGCCTTCAAATCCCAACATTCAGGAAGAGCGAACAGGAATTTAAGGTTTGAATCTTCAAGATCATACTCCTTATTAACCAGTTACAGATCATTCAAGAGTTTGACAAATCTATCATATAAATAAGTCAATGACTCATTAGCCTTTGAGTCAAAGTGTTCATACTCTTGAGTGAGTATTGTCTTCCTGTTCTTCTTAATTGTATCAGTTCCCTGACACCTTGTTTTCAGAGCATCCCATATCTCCTTAGCAGTCTTGCAGTTAATTACCCTGTTTGACATTACATTATCAATGGCACTATGCAGTAAGTGTCGTACCTTAGCATCCTTAGCAATTGATGTGATATCTTCAGCAGTATAATCACTCTTCTCCTTTGGTACGGTCTTTGCTGCTTCACCTGCAACTGCAACTGCGAGCTTGGTTGGTTTGTGAGGTCATTCCTTGATTCTATCAAGATATTCTGGATCTGTAGCTTCCAGAAACATGGTCATCCTCACCTTCCATATGGCATATTCAGATGGTCTCAGTATGGGAACTCTGATGGTTTCATACCGACTTTGAATTTGTGTCTTTGGAGGTTCTTCAGTTTTGGTAGGCTTAGTTAGAGTTTCTGTGTCAGACATGATTGTGTTTGGATCTTTAACTATATGTGTGTTACCAGATAGGCTCTGATACCACTTGTTAGGTCACACACACTGTAGAGGGGGTGAATACAGTGTAAAGTACAATCAAATCGAACTTTAATATCTCAAGTAACAGAAAACAAACTTTATTGAAACAATAAACTCTGTTACATTATGGAACTGTTACCTCTCAGTGATGAACAAATATCACGAGAGCTGCTAGGGTTACAATTAATAATCTTCTCGAATATGATAACACTTATAGTGTAAACCATATATTTGTGTTTATATACTACACACTTACAAGATAATCTCTAATTGATATGGAATATAATTCTGCTTCCTAAAATATATCAATCAGATATCTTTTCTTCCAAGTATTCTATTCTTCATAGAATTCCTTCTTCATGCATATCTCTTCTTATGTTTATCTCGATCTTCTTTCCTTTAATCAGCTACTGTCCTTTTCTGAACGTCCTTCAGCACTTAAGTTCTTATATCCATCTTCTGATGATTATCTCCTGATAATATAAGTACTGATATCCTTAAGTCCTGACTTCCAGTAAGTACTGATTTATCCTGTTTAAGTAAGATCTGAAAACTAAACATAAATCATATTAACCATGACATTATCAAATATATCTAACATAATTACTAAATGCTGCACAAAAGGAGTTATTGGCAAATATACTAAATAGTCATCCCACTAGCAATATGCTAAACTTTGGTCTCTGTTCCATACCTCTGGAAGTTTGTAATCCTTTAACTTCCCTTCTTTTTGCTCATCTGCCTCCATCCAATTCCTGCGAGAATAGAGAAATTTAAAATTTTAGATATCTAGATACTTTTGACGCTATATAAATTTCATGGAAAAAACTGAAGTAGTTCTTGATCAACAAAATCAAATCTTTTTCAAGGTTGTTCAACTTCATAGAAAGTAAGGCTTACACATTCTGAATTTGTTTGATTTCTGATGAAATTTGGCGTTATGTAACCATTTCTGATTCTATTGATTCGTGATGAAATAACAGGCAATAGGAAATTATGATCTTGTATTATAACATCAAATAACCATTTCATGTAATTTCAGTTACAAATAGAGCCGAAATATAAACATACATAATATTAATAAATTTACACTCATTAACTTTATACCATAATTGAAATACATACAATAACAGATCTGTACCTTATCAAATAGAGTCGAGATATATTAATTCACTTCAACATCTCTTATTTTAATACCATTCTGTTGGAAAATAACAAAAAATCAAAACAAACTTATTTAGATCCAACATCAAACAATTAGAGTGCAAAACTTAAGTTTTTACACAATTAAAAAATTAATTGAACCATGATAAGAGTAAAAGATCACCTAATTATGCATCCCAGTAGCAATCGAGATAATATCAAAAGATACACGAAAAAATTATAACAAAAAAGTACATGAAAAAACAATGATTACATGGACATACTTTTGAATCATTAATGAAATACAATGATTACACGTCTCTCACAAGCAGCTGTTGGTAATTATCTGCAAAAAAAGTCATTCAGAATTGTGAAATTATGAGTATCATATAAGAAAAAAAATTAAATATGTATGTACTTATTGCAGATTCACATAAACAATAGAGAAGAAATTGTGAGAGTTAATACAGATTCATGAATTTGAATATTTTGGAAAGATAAAACTGATACAATAATATGGCTCTGGTTCTATTTCAAAAAAATTTAAACATAGTAATCAATTGCTATAATCAGGGAGCGGTTCAAGTGTATAGATGAATATGTGAGGTTAGTTTCTATATGGCTTAAGATGAATTTAAATATGAAAGATTCATAGATATGTGTATAATATAAAGTTTTATATGTAAAAAAATAAAGTGGGTCATGGATCTGGGTAAATTAGTGGGTAAAAGTTATATGAGCAATAGTAGCCTTTAAGATAATATAAATAACTAAATTTTTATATTTTTTTACACATTATGTTACAATACTTTAATATCACGTTAAGTAATTAATTAATCCAAAATTTTAGAATTGCATAGAAAGATCTGAACATAATATTATTTTCTTAACAATTATAAGTGTTGCTGAAAAAAGTGTTGTTGTAAAAATCAGATGACTGTTTGGTAATTTTTTGATACGTATATGTTTTGATGCAAAAAATTAAAAATAATGATGATTTTGGTAAGTTTGATGGTGAAATCAACATCTACTTCCCGCAACAGTTGAAAAACAGTTTTTTCTAAAAATATGGGGGACTTGTTTTCTCCAACAGCAGCTTTTAGGCCAAAACCACTTTTCCGAAAAGCAGCTTTTAAATTTTACCAAACAGTTTTTTAACTGTTTTTCAGCGAAAAGCTGTTGTTGCTGTCTGCAACAGCAATACCAAGCACACCCTTAGTCAAAGTATGAGTAAAAATAAAATGATGGAATTGGGAGATGCTGTAATAAACTAAGCGGGTCTTCGAAAATATTTTTTTTAATTTCGGAATTTGATTTATTATTTCAATTTTTTTCATATCTATATTATTATATTAAAAACGAAATATTAAAAAGTTTGGTTGTTCGTACTTGTTCACTTAATTTAGAGTCGTTAGATCAAATTGATAAAAACCTTTAGATATAAGATCGAATCCTACCTGTAATATAAGATCCAATCCTATTGACCATAGTCAATTTGAGAAACCCGCCACAAGCTCAAACTCAAGTTATTAGAGGAAGACCCACATAAATCTTATATGATATGCTAATATCACCGGACCAAAACCTTGTCATTTGTTCTCCTTGAAAAGATCAAGCGCAAGGTCTACGTTTCAGCTGAACTTGCCCCTAGCTAATTCAGAACTCATGCTATTACTCTGCTTTTTAAACATATAGTTCACAATTATGAGATCACAAACACGTAACCAAATTTAAGTCACAAACCACCATCCACGGAGGTGACCGTGGTGGTGGTGGAACAACGGGCTTACTACGAATCCGAAACAATGACATTTCATAGAAGTCAAGTCATCATGATTGGACAAAATCTTCGTGCAAATGTTCAAGAAAACTGTTACGTAAACATTTATCAATTGGATCAGTAGATGTATTATGGATGTGGAGCGGAGCGTTGAATAAACATATAGTAGTAGTACTGTCATTTGCAATGGTAGGTTTGTCTGTGTACAAGTTGATTTAAAAATTAAGAAGAAAACATGTGGGAGATTAAAGCAATAGCTTAGTGGTATTCTATTGTAACATTCCAGAAATGTGTGTTAAGTTTGTTAGGGACTTAAGGTTCAGTCTTACTATATAAACAGAGCAAAGGTGTGTTGTAGAATCATCATGAATGAAATAAAATCAGAGTTCCACTCTGTCCTTTCTTCTCTCTTTCATACTGAAGCTTTCTACAGTCGACCCGACAAACTCCATCGACTTGTATGTTGCACCAGAGACTGAAATTTCACCAATAATTTGTAAAACCAAATTCTTGGCAAGCAAGTAGTCCGGCATTTGCTCTTGGTCAAGAAGGTCACTGCAGGCCTGCGGAGGTGCAGCTAGGGACAGATTCTCACACATGTACAGCGGGTGCATTTGGTCAGTTTGCGACAGGTAGAGGTAATACTGATGCTGGTATTGTCCTAGGAACAGGAAAGCTTTTGCTAAAGGATCTGATTTTACAAATTATTGGTGGAACTTCAACTCTGATGCAACATACAAGTCCATAGAGTTCATCGGGTCTATTTCAGACAGCCACAGGATGAAAGAGAGACGAAAGGATAGAGTGGAACTCTGATTTTATTTCATTCATGTTAATTTTGCGGTTAATTCTTAAATACTATAAGAAAGTAGTTACAAAAAACCTAGCTCTATTATTCGATATTATTCGAACAATGTATCAGTTGATTGAATGAAACATTACAAAAAACCTCGCGACAAGGGAAAGATTGCTATTTTTTATAGCACATAGAATAGAGCATACTGGAGTCGCAACTTCTTATTTAATACGTATAGTTTAACAGAATCCTAAATACATCGACATGGTTAGTCATGAATGTACTGCACCTATTCGTTTCATCAAACCTTGTGCCCCTAAGATAACTTGTAATTTAGTACTATACTGCTGTAATTATGTACTTGTGCCACTACTTTAGGCCCTAGATATTCTGCTGTAAGCCTGTAACAATTACTTGAGGCAACAGAGTTTATTTTAGTCAAGCATTTATCGTTCACTATTGTTTGACAAGTTATGAGCAATATATAGCAAACAATCTAAGTACTTCTGAAATCAAATCAAACAATAAATTAACAAATAAAATAGTTAGCCAATTAACAAACACAATACTGTTTCAGGAAATCAATCAAGCTTGAGAAGGGACAAAACAAGGAGCATGATTCATTGTTGCACTTCACAGACCACAGGTGACTGAGGATATAGGGACATGATACTACAAGTACGATAAGCTATGATATAGAGAATATACTTTAGTGTCTGATTATTAAGGAGAAACCACTATTTTTTATCAGAAGCAGCTTTGTCCTTAGCCATCTGCTCAAACAAGCTTCCATCATAGACAGCTTTAATTGTATCTCTATGCAATAAACCATCCTTATCCTTGCAGAGCACATACAAGATCTTCCATTCGACATAACTAGCAAGCCTGCAACCCATTTACCCCACATATATAGAGTACTTCCGAGAAAAATTAAATCATGTATGTACTTCTACAATAGGATTTGCGAGGGAAGATAAAACAAACCATCCAGAGTAGTTCTTGGGTTCCCTATTTCCTTTAACCATTGCCATCAGCTCGTCTGATGTTAAGGCACTTTTATTTGCAATCGCATGCTTACTAAAAATCTCTTCGAACTTTTTAGGAACAAACCTTCATAATAACATATGAAACAAAAAAGGTTAAATACGTCTTGAATTACAACTTTTGCGAACGTTATTACTATATTTTGATCAATGCTCATATCTACATCTTAATATATATGAAGTCTTGCTTAGTCTATTCTTGATTTATTGTGAATTGCACCAACAGAACTTGGCACAAACCTGGCTTATTTTTGTTTAGCAGATATTTTTATAAGAAATTGTAATTGATTAGGCCAAACTCTATAAAGGACGGTAACTAGTAGCTACAGAACTGTATCAATTAGAGTATTCAATTATGTTAACAAGGAAAAGATCTTAATAAACTGGACTCACTTGCACTGAACAGATATATTCTTCAGCTATATTGTCATTAATGAAGATTGGAGTCTAGAGAATGACTTTCTGAATATGAATGGCTGAAGAGGACTGGATGGATTGGAATTACTTGCACATACTAATGGAGCGTATTACTTGTACAATCTAATGGATTGTATTACTTCTATCAATGATAAATTGAAATACTTTTGAACTCAGCGGTTGGAGTGCTTTCTCAGTTTAAATGGTTGGAGTTGCTTTCACAATTTGAATGAATTGGAATGGCATTATTACTTCTACTGTCGATTGTAAGACGAGATCTAAGCATGCGTGAAATGTGTAGTCATTGATAAGATTACGATTTTTCCGTTTGATCGGAAAAAATGGAAGAACAAATGCGAACAAAATTCAAGGTGAAAGAAAGATGTACTCTGGAAGAGTAAAATATTGGGGATAATGCAACTTAATAATTTATCTGGATAGAAAGGAAGGACCAATAATTATCTACAGACAGTACAAATTTCAATTTTCACTCCCACCTAGATTCGTTCTCCCTAACCAAACACATCATTGTAGTAGATGAGGAAGTCTTTGAGACAGGTGATTAAAGAAAGATACAAGTAAAAGAAAATTTCTGCTTCATTCACAAATTTATAGTATCATAACGTCATTAGAGCCAGAATTTTAGCTACTAGGGACAAATTTGGAACCGAATATACAAACTCGAGACCTAGCTAAACATTGTTATTTGGACTTATGAAGTCAATTTTATGGACAATAAAGAGTATGCAGCACTACATACCTTCCTTCAGGGTCATAAACATCAGTGTCACTCCCATGTTTGCCCTTGTGAATATTCTGTATATCAATTGGGAAGAGCAGAGAAGGAAATTTTCCCTGGATCAAAAAATATTAAAATTCAAGCTTCATGATCAGATAAGTATAGTAGGACAAATAGGCATTAGAATATTTCTTGATTAATCATATAGATGTATTATCCTTCTATCCTATAGTTATAGGACACATACTTAAACAAGATGCTTCAGGTTATAAAATTAATGATCTATTAAGTAAATGATAAAGACAAAGTACATGTGTTAGGTAAATTTAACAGACAAATAATGTGTAATCAGTCACAATAAGTCTTTCTGCGAAGTGCGAAGCCACCTATAGCACTCTGCAATTTTTGGAACCAGTATCTACTGTATCAAGTCGCCAACCCCCAGGCCCCTCACTAGTCATACTTTTTATTTTTTTGGAACGAGAACTGGTAATACTGAATCTAAATTTGTTCTCCATCTTTTTACTTCCTTCTCGGTAATCCAGATGTATGTCTTGTTCCTCTATAAGTCATTTTATTATGCAAGGTAACACTCCTCAAACCTTCAAAATTCACTATATCATTATACATAATTTAGTGATTTGTTAAAAGAAAGATTTTGAACACAAATCTACAATTCAAATCCATCATGCTAGAGTATGTTAGAGGTATGCATATGCAAAATAGAGAAATTAATGAAGAGAAAGGGGTGCGGAAATAAGATTTATCATCTACGGCCACAAATCTTTGATCATAGTTTCACAGCTGGTTGCATTCACTCAGTTTCTACCAACAGGTGGAACACGATCCAATGGAGATATTGGATAGCGTAGATATTTCTACAACAAAGGAGCGTGAAAAGCTTACTCTAGATTATAAAATTAATAATGCCTAAGATAATAGTAACTCCAAAATCAATGTGTCTATAAGATTTAAGGAAGCAATTAGTCGTATAATAAGTCAAAACCAGTCTTCCTCGGATGCCACTAAATAAATGATTAAATAACGCACGCGTCCCTGTTGTTAGGACTTGGGTAATATCTACTGTATTAAGTTCTCCACTCTCAAGTGCTCAAAGGCTCATACCTCACAAATCTTTTCACCCCAACCATTCCACCCACCAAACACTAGCTATAAACTCTACAAACCTCCGCCATTTACAAATTATATGTAAAAGTTTTACTAAATATATCTGTTACCCGAACTCAGCTGGAAGTGTCGAAATGATCAGTGTCTAAGTGTAAGATCCCACAATATTGTTCAGTAATTCAGAGTTTGTAGAATAAATTAATAGTTGGGAGTATTTCGAAAATTCTAACCGCAAGCTCTGACCGTTAAAGATTAATTAAAATAGATAGAAAATGTGAGGGGGTAGAGAAAATTACAGGGCGAGTCTTGGAACTGAGGCCCATGTTGATAAAAACGGCAGCAACAGAAGACAAGGCCAGACCACATCCTATTTTTCGAAAACCTGTGTCACTCTCGAATTAAATCAAAAAGTTGCATAAAATTATGGAAAAATAATGTTTACGAAAAAAAGAAAAATTAAAAGAACACCTTTGAAGGTTTCCCAAGGATATACAATTCCATCTTTGTTCTGATCAAAGAAGCTAACATGCTTCTGTAGAACGTTCCCTTCCATACTCGCAAACTCATCTGCAATTAAACATATAGTATATGTTACACAGAGATATATATTGAATATGAACGTATACAGTTCTGTTAAAGAAAGATAGATAATGACATGTAGAGAAAAACACACACACGCACACAAACACAAACGAAAACGAAAACACATAGTAGACATGTACCTTTTTTAGAAGCTTCTAAATCAACAACCTGCGATGAAGCCATGAACAGAAGTGTTTATTTATCAAGATTATTTATCAGGTAAATACAAACTATATGTGTAAACTGTAAAGTTAGGGAACGGAGAGAGAGTAAGAAAAGAGAGAGAACAAAGAGATATATATGGGAGCGAGAGAGGGTGTGAGAGAGAGAGGTATCATTGAGAAAAAATGACAAATATTAACAGAGTAACTGTGAAAATACAATGACCGTCAATATATTCCTCAATTAATGTATTTTCTATATTGGCTTAGAATGTCTGTTATAGAAATCGGCCGATTTTTTAAAAATCGCCGATAAATCGGTTAAAAATATTTGTCTGATTTGACCGATTTTCGATAAATCATCGATAAATTATTCAATTTTTTAAAAATCATCCCATAAATCATAAATCGGTACCTCAACCAAATAGTTATGATTTTCGAAATCTATAACACTGCTTAGAATTAAAGATTCATTTCTTTTAAGCATTGTTTTCCCTACTTTTAAATATTTAAAGTATATCGGAGTACAAAACATTTACGGAAAATGAGTTCTTCCTGTCAAGTGTTTTAAAATTATCTAATTCAGCAGATTAATTTATTATAAAATACTCGATCAATTTGATTTTTAAAATTCAATTCATCTTAACTAAGTTTTTAGTGTCGCTAACAGCGTGCGAGTTATAAAGAGTTTGGTCTCGGCGGGGCCATTTCATCCTTATAACGGGAATGACTGCCCCACAAGATCAGACATTTTATCAGAGTATATATAATTATTTATTAAAATTAAAGTAATTGACACATTATTTGTAATTCATTTTTTGGACGTTTTTCAATTGAGGTCTATATTATATTTTTTTGCAAGTTGCACTTTTAATTTTGAATTTCGTTTGTTTTGTACTCCTGAAACAAAATTTTGTTGAAATTGTTAGTTTCACCATGGGTAAAATTGAAAAAAAAATTCAATTTAGGTTGTAACATAATACACCTCATAATTTCCAATTCCAGAGATCAAAAACCGATTTAGAAGATGCTATTGAGCTAAAATCAAAAATTATATTAACCAAATCGAAACTCCAATCAAGGCCTAACAGATTATAACCTCAAAATCACTAAAAGAGAGTTAAAAAAAATTAAACTTGGTTCTAGGGTTCTTACTACGAATTGGGTGTTTGATTTACCGGCATTTTTCATGAAATTTGATTTTACATGTAACTTTTGTTAATAAATGTATATTTGTATATTTGTTAATAAATAACTAATATAATCATAATAATATATTAAATATAATTTAATATTATAATACATCCGATTTTTATTTCGACTAATCCTTTCAATTAATTCTCGATTTTCAATTAATCCTAAAATGATAATTTGAACGATCTTTACTAATTCTCGATTTTTATAACACTGCTTCTATTTAAAAAAAACTTTTTTTTCTTATGCCAAGAGAAATAAGATTCATTTAATTTATTAAATCGTTTTCAATACATGAACTAACCCTGAATGAGCATTTCTCATTCACGTAAATAATGCGCTTAAATTAGAACGCAAATGTTATATCATACTCCCTCTGTCCCTCCGATCTGTTTACACTTTCTTTTTTGGATGTCTCTTCAATTGTTTATATTTCAAATTTTTCCAAAAATAGTAAAAAATTTATAATTTTTAAAATAACTACATCCTTCTTGGGGAAGGGTCTGTAGCAACTGTTTGCTATTATTAGGTTGTTAACAAACAGTTTAAGGGCCGTTGGATGGGGGATTAACGGGTGAGATAGTACCCGGACCGCGGAAATTTTCAGCGATTGGTCTGGACGGACCGCGGAAATTTTCCGCGATTGGATCCTGTCCCCTTATCCCCAGCATCCCAACAACAGCTCATTTCACCACAAAAAACACCAAAATTTTCAAGAAAAATTCTACTCTCCAAGTTTACATTTTAGGCGATTTTGGGGCATTTTCATCAAGAAATTCAAGTAGTTTTGTCAATTCAAGGTATATTTCTTGTCTTAAATTTTACATTTTCATTGCGGATAAATTATTTGCTCGTATGTTTCGTCATAAAAGTCAAAATGAAAAAGGAGTCTATTGATCATAGCTTACATCTTGATGATTTAAATACTAGTGAAGAACCTAAAACCCCTGTATATGTTGAAGATGATGATTTTGTAGATAGAAATGAGGAATTTATTAATTTAGATGAGGATTTGGTTGATGTTGAAGATGAAAATGATGAAAACGAGGTTGCAAACGAGGTTGAAAATGATAGTGATAATGTTGAGGGTGAGGAGGAAGATGAAGATGATAATGTAGAGGATGCAAATTTTTATGAAAATGTTGATGGGGGGGGAGTTCCATATTTGAATCAATGTTTTCAAAGTGTGGATGAGGCCGGTCATTTTTTTAGGGCTTATGCTTTACGAAATGGATTTGCTATTAAAATTCAAGCTAGCCATCGTAATAAAGACAACGAGATATATGGTCGTTTATATGTTTGTAGGCTCTATGGAAAAAGTGTCGTCGCCGAGAGTAGTCAAAATAAACGGCGTAGAGAGGTTCTTCCTAAAAGCGAGTGCAAGGTGATGATGTATGTCAATTATCAAACGAAAAAACATCACTGGGAGGTAACTAGCCTTGAATTGGTACACAACCACGGTCTTGTTTCCCCTAGTAAGATGAATTTGGTACAACGAGAAAGACATGTCAACACCGCGACCCGTAGTTTGATTAAAACGCTTTATGGTTCGGGGGTTCGTAATTGTCAAGTGATGAATGTGATTGGTAACATTCATGGAGGTAATGACAAAGTTGGTTTCAATGTTCAACATGTTAGGAATGTGTTAAGAGACGAGAGGAAGAAAAGGTTTGATATTAGTGACGCCCAAGCGGGGTTGGACTTGTTGCATAGGTTGAATGAAGAAAGTGGTTCTAAATATTTTATTAGGACCGAAGTCGATGAAGAGAATCGCTTGAAGTGTCTAGTATGGATTGATCCGAGATGTATAATGGCTTACCAAAATTTTGGCGATGTTATGGCTTTTGATACCACTTATCGGATAAATAGGTATGCAATGCCATTTGTCCCATTTACCGGAGTCAATCATCATTATCAATCGGTAATTTTCGGGTTTGCATTGATGCGGGATGAACACGCGTCGACTTTTGAGTGGATTCTTCGTACTTGGCTTGAAGGTGTGGGGAATAATCCTCCATTGACTATAATCACGGATCAAGATCAAGCCATGGAAAGCGCTATTGCGGTTGTACTCCCGAATACTACCCATTTATTGTGTTCTTGGCACATTAGTCAAAAATTCCCGGAGAAATTAGCTCATTATTATTCGGCTTTTCCGGATTTCAAGACGGACTTCAACAATTGCATTTATAAATCTCTCACCGAATGTGTTTTTGAAGCTAGATGGGCGTCGTTTGTGGAAAAGTATCACTTGCAAGATCATAAATGGTTAAAGGGGTTATATGAGTTGAAGCACAAGTGGATTCCTGCATATACTAGAAACAAATTTTCGACGTTTCAAAATAGTACATCGAGGAGTGAGGGGATGAATTCTTTCTTTGATAAGTATGTGAGTTCGGCAACGGGTTTGAAGGAATTCATTGAAAATGCCCAAAAAGCATTGGCAAGGCAATTCATGAGGGATAAGGAAGAAGATTATGTCACCATTAATCTAAAACGTCCCATGAAATTGCATACCACATTGGAGTATCATGTTTTTTGTATCTACACTAAGGAAATGTTTAGAAGATTTCAAGATGAATTGGTTGAGTCTTCAAAATACTTTGTTGAAAAAGACCGACGAGCTAGTGAAGAAGGGGAGAGAATGGGGGATGCTTATACGTACTATAGTTGTTATAGGCCCATGTCCGAGCCTACGAGAAGAAATGTTTATTTTGTGGCATTCGAGAAAGCAAGCTCTTCAGGAATGTGTACGTGTAGAATGCTTGAACATTCGGGGCTACCTTGTAGACACCTATTGGCGGTCTTCACTAAGAAACGGGTTTCGTAAATTCTCCCGTATTACATAAATCGGAGGTGGACAATGCATGCCAATAGAGTTGATGGTGTGTTGCCTTACAATTTGGATGTTGGACAAAGTCATGAGATGACCTCAACCGATCGATTTAATAGCATGACAATGTTAACCATGAGTTTTTGTCAAAGTAGCATTGCATCCAAGGAACGGTATGATTATGCCGTTGGAGTGATGAATCGAGAAATACCAATTCTCGAAAAAATGAGCGTTAATGAAATTAAATCTTACAAAAGCAATTCGCAAGCTCCAAATGCAAGTGCACATGAAGAAACAATTCTTGACCCTATTATGTCCCAAACTAAAGGGAGGAAGAAGGACGTTCATTTCAAAAGTCCAATAGAATCGATTGGTAAAAAGGAGAAGCCGCCAAGAAGGTGCACTTATTGTCAAATGGAAGGCCATGATAAAAGGAAGTGTGCTAGTAGACTAAAAGATCTTAAAAATGTTCAAGAATCGCAATATAATTAGTGGTGTACCATTTTGTAACCGAATGTTGTAATCTTTAAATGGATTTGAATTTTAAGTGTTTAACATTGCTTTCTTTTTTGTTATGTTTTATTGTCATATAATTGCCAATTATTGTCATATAATTGTGTTTGATTGTGATAGGTAACATGACTAGCGAGTATAGTGGTGACAACAACTCCGATCATAGTTGTGATTCGGTTTCCCACGTTAGCAACACATTCTCGGACTCCCTACCAAGCGACTCGTGGTATGAGGACAATGACGAGGAAGATGTGGTATCACCAACCTTTAGTGAGATGGAAGATGCATGTGCCGAGTTGATGCCCCTTGTTGACAATGACGAGCCGCCCCATGTGGAGGAAGAGGAAACGGACTTGTACCCACCCGATGAGAAGGCTTATAGGGCCAAAAATTGGATCGAGGCATGCAATTGGATGGAGGGTACTGAACCGTGGAGATTTGTGAACTCTCATCCGGATCCGTACTTCCTTCCGATCTTGAATTTGGACAACAACACGCCCGATGGAAAATGGAAAAAATCCGGATGGAATGGCGGTAAGCTTGTTAAATGTGATCGGATTGCCGATATTGTAAACTTGAGGCCTCGTGAGGGTTGTAATATGGACCAAATACGCATCGAATATGTGAAGGGTTGGGTTTCACACCTAACGGGAGGGACGGAGAGGGAACGCGAGACATGTTTTGTAAGATTTCGTCTTTACGATGGCTCGAATACGATTCCCGTTACCATTTGGAACGACTCCAACCCTTACCCTTGGAAACTTACAGAAGGCCATATCCGTGATGGTTGCGTACTTGTTCTCTACCATATTGCATGCTTCGTGGATACTACGCAAGGAGTTGCTCAACACCGGTTATCCGGTGGTCTTTCTAATATACTAGGTATTTTTGGCTAGGACCAATACATTTTGTAAAATTTAATGGATTGTATTGATCGTGTAATTTTCATTCGAATCTATGTATTTTCATTGAATTTTATATGAATTTATATGAATTTTCTATGAATTAAAGTATGAAATTTGAGATTGAAAGTGTACCTAAAAATTTGAGATTGAAAAGTAAAATTTACAAGTCGAACTATACATTACAAATTGTTATGAAATGTATTGAAAAGTTTTTTTCAATATTTGGACAAGCGTTGACTTTTGTTGACTTTTTTAAGGAATTTTCAATTTAACGTAAAAAATGAAAAAAAATAAATTTTTTTTTTGAAAATCACTCATTACCATATTTTAAGACTTTTGAGAGTGGTTTGGATTAGTGGAAGTTAGTTTAGGACTAACTTCCAAAAATTAAGCAATTTCAACAGAAGGTTTGCATGCATGCCTCTGTTTCTGCTCTGTTTTTCTGCTCTGTTTTTTGGAAAAAAATCAAAGGGACGAACCGCGGAAATTTTCCGCGGTTGGGCTAAAGAGGGACCGCGGAAAATTTCCGCGGTTGGGTAGGGATTTTTTTGTAATGCAGACTGTATACAGAAAATCACCACCTATAATCCACAAAAATTGCCAACAAAATCCAGCATAATTCACCACCTATAATCCACCAAATTCACCAAAATTGGCAACAAAAATCCCACACACCTATAATCCTCCGAAATCAAGCATAATTCACCAAAATAATCCTCCAAAATCCACAAAATCCACCAAAATAAAATCAAATAAAACCGACAATATAAAATCAAATGAAATCCAAGTACGTAAACCGACAATATAAAATCAAAAGAAATGCAACTACATAATCCGACAACCTAAAATGATACGAAATCCAACTACATAATCCGACAACCTAAAATCAAATGAAATTCAACTACGAAGCTTCGTGACGCCTACGCATACGAATCGCGAGAATCCCCCTTGACTTCCCTAGTTGAAGCTCCCTAGCTATCCTATACCTAAAGGTATCCACCTCCTCCTGCGACCAATTCGGTACCTCGGCTAAGTCATATCCTTGTGTGAAGTAGTCCATGTACTTCATCACATAAACACCACAATCATTAGAGTTTCGTTGCTTTGGCCTGGACGGTAGAGCTAGGACCTCGGCTGAAGTAGGGTCAAGCCCCTCGACTGGGTGTACCATATGCAATAGCCTCGGCAACAACCATGACTGCAATGAAATTATGATCCGAGAATGAATATAATATACAATTGGTAAGGACTATATAGAAGACAGTAATAGTAGAGGAACATACCACCACTCGTATATCCTCACGATAATCCGGCTCGTCATTCATTGAATCTATGATAAGACCTTCAAATCGTCTAGTACCGAACATGAACAAAACCCAATGCACATCTCTGACACAACATGGGATGAATATGTAGTCCGCCTCGAGAACGGAAGGACCAACAGTAGCACTGGAAAAAACGGTAAAGCTACGTAATGCTTTATTCCATGCCCTCTGCAATGTATCTCCACCGACCCTCGATGCTTTTCTGATTTTCTTCACATGTCCTTTCCCAAGAACCATGAAGTAGGGATCCATGAAATAATAGACGGGTTTCCTCTCCCATATACCTCCAGTGTGAATCTCCTCCTCCCGAGTCCTTAGCAATCCCTGCAAGTATATATGAATGCAACAAGTAAAATAAATGCAACAAGTAAAATTAATGCAATAAGTAAAATAAATGCAAAAACTAAAATATATTAGACAACGAACAATACCATATAAGTGTATATGATCCTGTCATCAACCCATGTTCATGGAGCCAGACTCTGCATAGCTGATGCATGGACGTGATAGTCCTGAACACTAAGACCACCGGGATTCCTCGACGTCATCCCAAAGCCCCATCCCCAATCTGAATATATAGCATTCTTCTTTATCATGCTGAGACTCTTAGTGATACTCCACTTCTCCTCTTTCATCCTGCGAGATGCAAGCTTCGCGGGCCTACTAGATGAGGCAATAGCCTGGGGTGGCTGAGACACATGCTGGGATGGCTGTGTCATGTCAACGACATCCTGGGCAGGAATGGCTGGAATGTCAAAGTCGTCAGCCAAAGGTGCAATGAAATCTGATTTTATGTTTAGAAATGTGGGAGGTCTGTAGGCGGGTCCTTTGATCTTCTTCATCAAACGAGAGAATGGTGTGAGGAAGGTAGCAGAAATCCTCCCAAACTCCTCCACAAACTCAGGAGAAACCCTAACATCCAGCTGCTTCAACATATTAAGCCCGGCAACCATCTACAAACAAAAACAAGCAAACATTTTTTTATTAATTCCACAAGGATATCATATCATCAAGATGAAATACGTGTGAATGCAAATTTTGTAGTGTGTGGGGGTGTAATGTGAAATATGCATATTTGTAAAACACTTACAACTTCATAGCCCTCGAGGCTATCATACAACTCCCTCGTCTTGTACTGCTGCTGAGGCTGTGGATCGGGCTTCCCTATGCGCATATGAGAAATATCTGCATACCACGCCATGTAATCAGCCTCCGTAGCTATGTCTACCGAGTCATCAACAAGGCCATCCAAATCTGAACAGAACCTGGCCCATTTGCCAATATCAATAAACCACCACACCAGCCAATCCTCCCCTGCAAACGTGGCATCCTTAGCCCCCCTGTAACCAACCATGTTCACCGGTGCCCGTGGAATCTGGGGACTAGAACCAAACTGTCTCGACACCCTGTCCAGATGCTGCCACTCGACCACGTCGTAACATACAAGGGGAACTCGACCGCACCCAGCTAACTGTGCCTGTATCATCTCGCTGTCCATAACATCCTCGAACCTAGCATACGGCCTCCAGACCACCTCATCACCAGCAACACCATCAAACTCACCCCTATAGAACGGTAAGCTGTGGTGAGGGCCTGACATCCTGCGCTTCTTCGAAACCCCGACATGAGTATCACTAGCATAGGCCCATCCCTCAGCAACCGGATAATCCTCCTGACCGGGAGATCGTAAAGGCACGCCAATATGAGGAAATCTCTCGTAAGACCAAACCTGTAACACCCAGACACAACAAGCAATGCTCTTGCTGCCCTTCCTTGCAGCAATCTCCAAACCCCGGTATATATGAGCTAACACAGCTGCACCCCAAGCATAATAAGGAATCTCCCGCATATTAATCAATGGGTGCATATACCGAACATGAACAAAAGAGCGGTTGATGCTGGGGAAGAGGATACAACCCATAATGAATAGCAGATACGCCTTGGTATGTACAACCGTGACCCTCATATTGTTCTTCTCAGGCTTCTGTGCACCATATCTCTCAAACAACCACCCCAGCTTGATGTTATTCCGATACAAAGCCTCCTTCACCTCCTCCTCGGTCAAAGGCTCAAACCAATTATTAGCAAAATACGCCGCCTTGTTCTCTATAACCCCACAAGTCAGCGCATCCCCCCGAACTGGCACCCCTAAAATAAACCCTACATCCTCCAATGTAACAGTCATCTCCCCCTGCCTCGTGAAGAAAGTGTCGGTCTCAAGTCTTCAACGCTCCACCAAAGCAGATATCAACCGAGTGTCAGTAGCCAAGACAACAGCAGGGTCTGCAAAAATCCCAAACCCAAGCATGTGTAGCAATTCCCGATGTGGTCTCCTTAACTTCCACAAGTGCAATGACTTGTTCCCCGAATAGCTCTGCGACTCATCTCTCCCTGCACCATCCCAAACATACTCACTGACGTGATAGCGATTATCCCAACTAATATTATGCGCGTTAGGACCCGGCAACATATTCCCGAAATCATCAAAATTATCCATACCTAAAAATATTGCCAACAAAATTCATCAATCACCACAATAAAAACACCACAACGTACACAATAAAAACAATCACCACATATATAATCACCTAAATTAACCATAATTTCATAAATTATAAATTCTTAATATAATTAGAATTTAACACTAATTTTATCAATAAATTCTATTTTTACACTAAATAATTCGAAATTAATACTAATTCAGTTCGAATTTCACACTATTTTTTCATTAAATTCAAATTTCACACTATTTTTTTCATTAAATTCGAAATTAACTAAATTAATTCAAAAATATTTCGATTTTACCAAATTATGCAAATTCGATTTTACCAAATTTATACACCAATTTAATTCACTAATTAAATTCAATTTTAACCACTAATTTATCCTAAATATAATTCGAATTTAAATTTTCATTAAATATATCCTAAAAATGAATTAAACAAATCGAAATTAAATTTTAATTAAATAAATCCTAAAAAACAAATTAAACTAATCGAAATTAACACTAATTTATCCTAAAAATCTATTAAATTAATCCTAAAAAATGATTTAAATTAAACTAATCGAATTAAACTAAACACTAATTTAAACTAAAACTAAATATTTTCCTAAAAATTTTAAAAATTCGAATTTAATCATAATATATTTCATATGAAAATTCATTACAAGGATTCATACATTAATTAATCCTAAAAATTTGAATTGCATATATAAAATCAGATCTACACTAAGAAAAAAACACAAATTTGTATCAATAAAACTGTAAATAATACAAAGGAATCGATTATATACCTTAATTACGAAAAAGAAGAATGATTTTGCTGATTGTTGTGGGTGTTTTGCTTCTGTTGGAGGTGTTGCTGCTGTTGTGTGTATATACTGCTGCGGCTGTGTGGTTGTGTTTTGTGTTTGTGTTCTAGGGAGTAGGTATACAAAAAACGAGCCCAACCGCGGAAATTTTCCGCGGTCCGTGTCTAAGGATATTTCCGTAATTATACCGGACCGCTGAAATTTTCCGCGATCCCCCCTTATGCAGATTTAGTTTCCACCCGTTAGATACACCATCCAACGGTGGAAAGAGTGTTTGTTGTATACCGGTCTACAACAAACGTTTGTTACACCAATTTGTTGTAGACCGGCCCCCATCCTTCTTTCCCTTATACATACTGTGCACATATAATATTACTCGGTCTCATTTCTTTACTCACTTTTTTAACCTTCCTCCATTATTTTATCATTTTTCTTAAATTTCGTGCTCAACCCAAATATAAAGAGGGACGGAGGGAGTACTAAATATCTTAAACTAATATCTTGGACCACATATCACTGCTCATAAATAAATATTCATAATTTATTAATTTAATTTCTTTTATATTTAGCATTCTCTTCTAATTTCGTTGTGTATGTTGGCATATGACCTTTATTTATTTTATGTTCTCGTATACTTGCATTCATAGACAAAAATTGTTGCCATTCATAACTCATAAATCACAACGAGTGCACGCAGAAGCAATAGCAAGGCATGAAGGGCACGGCATAAATGATGTATAATTTAGCTCTATTAAAAATTTAGAAAAATGTTAAATTCAAAACAATTTTTTAAAATTCGAGACATAAAAGAGGTGAAAATTTTAAAATATCTTCCCTGAATATACATCAATAATCCTCGTAAAAATTAACATGAAATAATTTCATCTTTTCACACTGTTCTATTCTAAAGTTTAAAAAATTGCCGTTGATTTAACACTTTCCAAAATTTAAAGCGGTTAGATTTAAAATTCATGGTAAAAGTTTATTATCGGATGCTGCGTGGCATTGTCGTCCGTGGTTACTCTCCTGACAGCACCACGTGTCAAGTTGCATGCAAAAGCAGACAGGCCCACATTCTCATCACCAGGGCCCCCCTCTGAAAAAGGATGGATGAAGTTGAATAAAGTCGCATTTTGATGATGGAGTTCGGTTACAAATTTGGTCCACACAGTGCCATACATCTGAGTCCTCACATGTCTCACCTTAACCGGTTACTCCAAATATTGTTTTAAAATTTAATTTACTTGCACAAACTTGTTTGTTGTGGGTTAAAATGTTGGAAAGCAGGCTTTCAAAATATATACATTATATTATAGTTGGCCTTTTATTATAAAACTATCAGAATGACCCGTGCGTGCGAGACACCGATTATTTTCTGCAATTATAATATTTTTAATTATTTTTTTATTTATAAATATTGTACAATGTATAACTTATATTAAATATAAGTTGATTGTTTATCAATGTCTATTATTTTCATAAAAGACAATACAAAATAACACAACGTTTCAAACATAACTTATTAAACAATATATATATATATATATTCTTGTTTGTGTTTAATAATTTGTATTTAATGAATAAATATAAATAGAGTAGTCAGTGTACGTTTAAAACGAAACGATTATACTTAATCTGTAAAATGCTGTTAGTATGTTTACAAATAAAAAGTTAAAAAATAACATTTATGTTGAATACATAGTTAACCAAAAAATTTGAAATTTTATTTAAATAAACTATATGTACTGGTCTATATTATTACTGAGTTCACTACTAACTTACAATTAACTTACTCAATTTAAAATAAAAATAAAAAATGTATAATTGAAGTCGACTTGCAATCAAATATACAATAATGTAAAATTTACACTATTGTTAATATAAAAGTTGATTTTATTGAAAAAAGTTAGTTTTTGAAATTTAACGTATGTATGCATGGAAAAATGTTAGGTTTTTTATTTACACTACAGTTACTATGTGTGTTTGAGCATATAAATTGTCGTATATTACATTTCTTAGTAAATTACGATAGTTTCAATTATTTATATGCTAAATATCTTATTTATGTACATTTTTAATCACTATTAACATATTAACATCCAGTGAGACAAATGATTATTTAAATAACATGCATTTATAATTATTGAAAAATTAAAATTATGTAATAAATAAATTGCAATAATTTATATATGGGATTCATATTATCACTGACAAACAATTTATATCTAGTTTTTATGCAACTGAGTATCAATCATGGTTGTAACATAAAAATAAATTATATATTATAAAGACTTATTATTGATATTCATGATTTTTTTTCAAGGATTCGAAGGAAAAATTATAATTATATCGTTATTTAAACCGTTTTTAAGTTCCTTTCATTAATACTCTAATATTTTTTCATATAATAATTTGATAACATTATATACTATTCTCCTAAAAGTAAATATTTTTCAATTTGATAAAATTTTATAAATATCAGTTGAATTGGTTAATTCATTCAGATTATTGAACAATATATATATATATATATATATATTTTTAAATAGTATAAAATACATTGAATCAAATGTTACAATATAGTATAAATATAACTTTTATTTGAATAATTCAAAATATAAAAATAATTCAAAATATTTGCACAATATTATCTTGATCAATGAATATTATGTATCGAGAAGAATTCTTTTTAAAAAAACTAGTTTTTTTAAAGTGAAAAATAAAAAATAAATCGATTTAATATATCATCGTAGTTTAAAAAAAAACTCGTGAAATCTCATATCAAATTTCGAATATTTTTAAAATCGGGACAAGTCCAAAAAATAATAACGTGCTACCAGTGAAGTTAGTAATTTTAATATAAATAATCAATTGAGTTGGTCTTATAAACACCTCAAACACGTTAATTTATATTAACATAAGATATTAAAAAAATTCACATTATTGGTAAGATATTCTCGCCGAACTTGTAATTTAAATTTACTATACGTAGAATGTGACAACGTTTTTCGGCCGGGTCATGTAGTCAAATTTCGAATGTTTTTAGAATAATGGGCCAATTGAAATAAAATAAAATGTTTTGTCTCATTATAATTCGAACTCATTTAAATATGTAATACCATTATAGTTTATTTATATATAAGCGATTTTATTTTCAATATTTTCTTTAAAAAATATATATGTACATTTTTAATTAATTTTCATAATAATAAAATATGTTAAAAATATATGAGATATATTTTGAAACTAAATAAAGATTAATAAATAAGATAATAATTCATTTATGTACTATGTCTAATTTTGTATCCGGAATTTAATTCTTTAAAATTAATTGTACAAATATTAAAGTAACTATCTTTTTTTTTGGAATTCAAGTAACTATTTTTTTCGGAATTCAAGTAAATATCTTTAAAAATAAATAAAATATTTATTTAACACACTTATATATTATTTGTATGATAAAAAACACATGTGACATTATGGTGGAGTGGTATGAGATTAAATAGGTGAATGAAATATGACATGACATTATGGTGGAGTGGTATGAGATTGTACATGAATGAAATATCTATAGTTCAATTCCCACAAAGCAACATGGGTAGTTTAGTATTTTCAATGATACTTTTTTATCTCACTAATTATGCCTTATTATATAGTTTTACATAAAAAAAATTAAGTTTTAACATACTTTCCACTGTAATATCAAATATAGCAAAATTATTTACAAAATTTTGACAACAATATTTTTTACAATAATCCGAATCTCAATCTCGTATATTTATTTTTGGATTTTTTTATATTAGTTTTGGATTCATTTTGTTTCATGAAACATAAAACTTATTATTTTTATGACGGATAAATCATCTGAGCACGTTGTTTCCTTGTCATTCTCGTTCACGTGATTTTTACAATGTATTTCAGAATAACAAATGTAAAGTAATGTTAGAATTATAGAATTGGGTATATATTTTTTTACAAAAATGACCTGACATGTGACAATACAAAATGTTTTTATGAGTTAATATAGATGTTAATTCATGTAGGCCACAGTATCATTTTGGAGCCTATTTTATACCCAATTTTTGTAGGTCTGGCATTTTATTTTCCTGAAAAGAGACAAGTATTTATATAGCTGAAAAGAAACTATAGTAATTTTTATAGCTGAAACCCATAGTAGAGTCCGAATAAATTTAAGCATATTACATGTCTGGTCATACATAGAAGCAACATAAACTCCATCCTTATTTGCAGACACTGAAATAGTTAACTTAAGAGTATATCAGTTTAATAAACATATCAGGTTCTTTTTCCAGAAGAAGCTGCAGCTTTGTCCTTGGCCATTTGCTCAAACAAGCTTCCATCATAAACAGCTCTAACAGTATCTTTTGTTAAAACACCATTGTTATCCTTGCATAGCACATACAGTATCTTCCACTCTGAGTAACTCGCCACCCTATAATATCGATAAATTTAATCTTCCAGAGAAAGGAAAGTACTTGTTAATGCTATAACACAAACAATGCAGGGATAAGTCGAACGTAAGAAACAAACCATCCAAGATAGTCTTTGGGGTCTCTGTTTTCTTTAAGCATCCCCATCAGTTCATCTGATGTCAGGTAACCTGGATTTGTGCGTGCATGCTTCCTGAATAGCTCCTCGAACCGCGATTCCATAAACCTTTTTATGCATTACCCCGAAAACACAAAGACAGTAACCGAAAATTTATTCAACTAAGTCAAGATCAACTCCATGTACATCAGTAATACGTGTTACTACGCTAAATTTAAAGTTTGAATATAGATTACTAGAGCATCTGATTTAGCGCGTTTGTCAAATAAATTCTTATTCTTCTCGAAATTCTTTTATTCCTTGTTCTAGTATAAGGCAGATATATTAAGTCTTTCGCATAAAAAATGCATAAGGAATACCTTCCATGTGAGTCATAGACACCAGAATCACTTCCATGCTTTGCTTTTTGAATGTTCTTTATCTCAATTGGAAAGAACAGAGAAGGACATTTTCCCTACACCACAGAAAATAGTTGCTTACAATTTAAGTCTATTGAAATATTCTCTACTTTATATCTGTCACCAAAATTTGTTAAGGATTTTGCCCATAATGCAGTGAGCATATCTGACAAGGTAAGCAATCACATTTCTCATGTTCTAACTTATGTTTGTTAAACAATACAATTCCAGTTTCCAAATTACACGAAATGTTTTCCTCCAATTGCACACTCAACATCTATATCAACATTAACTGAAACAAAGGCACCTTTACCCAACAGACATCAAAACTGCATATTACTATATAAATTTTCTGCTGTACCAGACCCAGAAAGTTTACCGTTTAAGTCATATCTACAGTCTAATGCGCATATTGTTTGGAAATAATTAAATTCTTAATTTGGTAGCTGGACCAAGATGGACATCACCGGATTAAATTTAGGGTTTTCAGATTGTAAATGAAATAAGTATAATCGAAATTTTAATAAAAAAGGAGAATTTACAGGACGGGTTTTGCCACTGAGGCCGGTGTTGATGAAAACAGCAGCAGCTGAGGACAAGAGAACGCCACATCCAATATCCCGAAAACCTGTCCATGCATAGGCATAGTTAGACTGTAACTCTAATAACATAAAATTTGAACTAAACGGGACGACTCATAAATGTAGTGAACAAGGTCATAGTGGAGGAACCAGAGAGGGGGCTAGGGGGTGCTTGAGATCACCTAACCTCCGAAAAAATATTTCAATTTGATGTAACAGTCACAATAAGGAACTAAAGAAATGGTTAGAGACCTTTAAACGTCTCCCAGGGGTAGACGATTCCATCATTATTTTGATCAAAGAAAGCGACATGCTTCTGGA
Source organism: Apium graveolens (assembly GCF_009905375.1). Taxonomy (NCBI): domain Eukaryota; kingdom Viridiplantae; phylum Streptophyta; class Magnoliopsida; order Apiales; family Apiaceae; genus Apium; species Apium graveolens. Next base: position 193,443,645 of record NC_133647.1, read on the forward strand.
GAATGTTTTGATCATTCCTACTCATTCCTGCATGCATGTTAATTAAAAACTCTGTAGTATTCATCTATCTGTTTGTAAATCTAATTGTACTTATCAATAAGCATTACCTTCGTTCTGATTGTCGTTTGCAGGAACTTTACCAGTAACATGAGTAGAAGCCATTCACGAATTTTCAGTTAAGCAGGGATGATAAATGATAGAGTATTTAGCAAAATCAAGGAAGAAACTGTAGAAGAGAGGATGAATGAGAGGGAAGAACAAGAATGTGAATGTTAAAATGGAGAATAACTTTAGTACAATCTCTACGTGAATATATATATATATATATATGCGTGGTGATCTTAGAAAAGACACGCTTTCTTTTTTTTTGAAGTAGAAAGTTTACACGCTGACAATTCAGCTGGTTGAGACCGAGATTTTAGGAGTTAACGCCCTAAAATCTTATATTCAATTTTAAGTGAACGCGAAAATCTAATTAGGGGGTCATAGCGGTTATGTATATAAAATAATCAAACAAATGTCGTGATGACAATATTTTTAAAAATTAGTGAGCGAAAATTATCGCATTTAAACGATCAAAAGATGATGGCAAAAGACGTTCAAACTCTTACATGCCATAAACGATTAAATGTAAAATTGTAACCACGTTTAAAACACTTTCGAGTACCATTTGATTGCAGCATATTGATAGTTCGACATTGCAAATAAATGTCATATGGGAAAATAAACCCATTTTAACTTCTTGCCGGAGCCGGTATGAGCATAGCTGGTGATGCTACCGAAACGGGACATAACGTAAAAGTAAAATTGTAGGGGCACAAAATATACAGAAATGTATGCACCTCAAATGGGGATGCAGGAAGTTCTCCAAAAGTATGAAAGGCTGACAACCGGGTCGGTCGAAACGGGTTTAATAAAAATCAAACTCGAATCCAATTATTTTTGCCAAACCCGAACCCGGAAAAACACGAATCACTAAACCCGAACCCATCGGGTTCGGTTCGGGTTTGGTTTTATAGATCACTATTAAATTGCACCTTAATTTGCACAAACTCTAGTAAAAAATTATTAGCATCTGATTTAAGTAAAGTGCTCATAAATACGACAATATTAAAATTTTTGGGGTGAAGACAATGGATCATACCTCCATGAATAAAATTGTTAGTGAAATAATGCAATAATCTTGACCTTTAGTATACTTGTATTGAACATGCTTGCTAAAAATATATTTCAACGACTTTAATGCAATAGTTTGTAAAAAGTATAATTTTTTAGTATTAATATTAGTAATATATTATATTATATAATATTACTACTATTAAAAATATAAAATATTATTTATATATTAACACGGGTTTCAGATTGAGTTCGGGTCGGAACGGAACGGATTTCGGGTTTTCAGATCGGGTTCGGAACGGTATGCCTTAAATCCAAACCCGACCCGAATCCAAACCCGAAATATTCGGATTCGGTAAAACCCGATCGGATCGATACGGATTGGGTATTATCGGTTCGGTACAAATTGTTATCCCTAACCTCAAAACTAAGGTTCAAGATCTTTTTCGATGTAGAAAGCATATAAATTTTTGCCTAATACGTAAAGCATCTGCTATTGCCAATAAAATTAAATGGACAACAGTGTTGAATGTTGATTCTGTTCTTTACCAAGGCATTGCTTTGCTATTGCTTAACAGTATAGATAAGGCAAAACTTAAACGATAAGACATGAACCACTTACTACCACTTACTATGCACCTAAATTCATAGCTCAATTTTAAAACTGAAAACCGACTATTTGGACTAGAAATACTTGTAATAAAAATTATTGATACTACGTTCGATAACATTAATCCGAAATATGATTTCTGGGTCCGATATTTCTCTTACCGAGATTTGTTAGAACAAATTCTCATTCATAAGGCATGTAAACCGAATTATTAAAAAAAACAAAAAGTGGACAATGTAAAGTAGGGCATAACAATCCTATAAACAAATCTCTTATAATTGCCGGGCATTTTTGAGTGGAATGACAAGACTTGAGACTTGAGAGGTATGCTTCAGTTACCTCTGGGCCTCTGGCAATTATGCTTTTAGGTGGTTGCGCTTGCGCGCAAGAGGCAAGACACTTGCCTAAAGTAGGAGTGTGTACATCTTTAACCTATAAAAGATACACATTTCAGCAGTGCATCAAAATAACGCTGCCAAATTTTATCCATAGACCAATTTATTATGAGAGAACGAGAAAACATCCGTCTGATTATGTTATTATATCAAATTACATCAAATTACAAACATGTATAATTGAAAGATGATATGCCCTGCAGCTGCAGCTGTCTAGTGCATGTACTTTATATACATCTTCAGTTTGTAACTTCTCTCCCACTTACATGATACAACACTTCATTACCCCTTTGGGGTCAATCCTTCCCTCCTCGTCATTGCCTGAAAAATGGCAACGGAATTTAATATTTAGGGATTTCACATACTGAAAGCAAATAGCAAGCACTGGTGTAAATGCAACACTTGTGTGGTATATTATGATCTATTTAATTAGACTAAAGTAAATTGAAACAATTGCTACCGACTCGACACACATTATGATTCAGTAGCAACACGCATCTTGTACCATTTAGGCACTTAGGAAAACCTAGTTAAGAACAATCAAAATGAACTAGTGGCTTCTAGCTCCACTGACCATTGGTATTGCTCATCAAGGGTTCAACTCTTGCTAAAGGAATTATTTATCCTTTAGTGGGTGAGGCTCTCATATTTTCGCCCCTAGCGGCCATATGAAGGTTTAGTAACCCCTTGTTAGTCTAGTAAAGCCTATGTGAGCGGGGGACCTTGTTCTGTAAAGCGCTTCCTCAAATATTATATTTAATTTAAATAGGCGATGAATACACAGAAGGGCCACACAACGTTTTTTCACACCCTTCTTAGACACCATAATTATTAACTCTCACCAAGCACCACTCATCTACCACATCCTTGGATACTTCAAATAGTCAACTGAAAAGGCCTTGCTACAAGGAAAAACATCCAGAATACAGTTGCTTATGACTTGTGAACTACACCCTAGTACATTGCCTTTCAACTAATTAATTCATTTCATCTTTAAGCACGTCAAGCTAAAAAAGGTCAATCCATTTACCTTTGCATATCCAGTGGTCCTATCGCTAATTGTATAGCACATCTCTCGAAAACAGTAGTATCACTCGAATTAACACAATCAAGATGAGATGACAAAGTTACACCCAAATATAATAATCACCGAGGAGTAAGAGTTCGAATCATACAGCATAAGTAAAAAAAAAGCAAGCATACGTAAACAATGAAACACACACATATACTCGCACCCATACACACTACTTAACTACTTTGCCTTAACGCCACAACCTTGAAGTAAAAGGTAAATACCTTCTGGAGGTTGAGCAAGTCTCCGATTGCATGAAGACATCATTTCTCTCTTCAGCTCCATTAGAATGTCTTCCATTGTGTACTCCCTTTGCCAATCAGCAAGCATGGGAAACAATTGAGGTTCAACCTGTAATTTGGAGTCAAGTGAGCTCATCTTGCAACTTAGGATGGAAAATTATGTAAATAAGGTAGAGAGACGCAGCACCTACCTCACCAGTTTCGTAGTTAACAACACTCATGTTTATTTGAGTGTCAAACCTTACAAGTGGCGGCTTATCAGGATATTCCAGGCCACAGAAAAACTTCAACTGGTAGATTCGCCCCTCATGAACAGTCTGACATGCATAAATTAACATTATAACATCAATTTACCTATTTCATGTTGCATTTTCTATGATATATGTGCTCTTGATATCAAAAAAGAGAAGGATTCAACATGAAGAAGTTAAATTAAAAGAACCAACAGTCTGGTACTTTGTTATTGTCATTCTTACTATGAAAGTCCGCTTTGAGTTATTTATTAAAACTGGTAAACAAATTGGTCTATGAATAAAAGCCTTCAGGGTTTGGTGCAACCGTGCATTTACTTACAAATGTGTACGACATTACCTTCACAGCTCAGCATTCTCAATTAGTGGGATATAAAACTTTTGCCTCAAATACAAGGTGTTTATGTTAGCATAACTCTACACACAGACCCATAAAATATTCATGAACACAAAAGATGAAAAACATACAAGGCAACAGAGCATGAGCTCTGTGCAGGCTATTGTTTTTAACATGCTGAAAGGTAGGGTAAGGGCTTTATAAAAAAACAGGATATCTGTGTAGCCAGTAACTGTTAGTACATGTTGTAAAGTTTCTTCTTACGTATTAATAAAATCACAGTAGACCCCTAATAAAAAGAAACAGGACTTTTTCTCAACTTACTAATTTCATGCATATCACTTTTACTTCTACTCCAACTACAGCATGTGGATATGTGATTTTCAATCCTAATATCAATGTACACCGGTTCATAAAATGTGTAAAATACTGTATGATAATGCTCAATAATTAGATCTTATAAACATGCTTAATGTAATAAGGTGTAAACAATATTTCCATTACTGAAGTTGAGCAGATGAGCAATTTTTTTAGACTGCCTTGTACTCTATATATTATAAGTTCAAAAGTAACGCAGTTCATGTCCAGCTCAGTAAGCAAAATGTTGATAGTTTGAAGAAGAAAACCAACGTTAGGAGGACCAATTATGGTCCCGGTCCATGACTGCATGTATATGTCATCAGCATCGTCCATTCCATAGCTGACAGTTCCATCCCCGATTCCCTTTTCTCCTCTCTCTAGTTCTTCCAGTAACCTAAAGCTCCGAGGCACTGAAATTGAATAGGTTCAGTCAAACATCCAGGACTATGTTATGTGGATCTATGTTATGTGGATGATTCTGATAAACACCTACTTATAACTAGTGTTCTAAAAAATCGGCCGATTAACTGATTAATCGGAGTTCGGACTGGTCCCGTCCCGATTTATCGGAAATCGGGTCAAAGTGTGTTTTTTTTTTAAAAATCAGTCGATTCGGTCAAAATGTGAAAATTAATAAAAAGAATATTTTTGAAAGAAAAATTGAAATTAAAAATAATAATTAATATTTAATAATAATATATTGACTATTACATGCTCTTAAATCCTAATCTCTAATAATTGAATAAGTTTTTTTAATTAAATTACTAATATATTGACTTATATTTAATTTATATATAATAGGTACTAATTTTCTAATTACTAAGTAGTGAGTATTTATTATTATGCATAAATTAACTATGTATACACCACTTAAATATCAAATATGAACTAGTGATATGAGGTATTATATTTGTAAATCTTATGAAGACTTAATGAAATTTAAATAGAAATTTATATATAATTAATTAATTAAATTGATTCTGATTAATGCTCCGATTAATCAAATCCTATTAATCACCGATTATCCAATTAATCGTTGAAAGTACCTCCACCGAACAATGCCGATTTCCGAATTTTAGAACACTGCTTATAACATTTATGAAAAAATGACATAAGTTGACATGATTCAATAGAAAGTATACCACCAACATAACCCATTCCCATAAAATGTAATACAATATGTTCCTTCAACTAAATACCACCTCTGTGGCCAGTTAAACAGCAACAAATAGATATTAAAACATGACTTTCAAGAATCAAGAGAGCAACAAAAAAATTTCCTTCAAATTCAATGAAATCTGACAAGTGCGCAAATTCAAGATAAGGAGAAATGATTACAATAAAGAAAAGGATGCAATCAATTTAGTTCTTCTACCTGGGGATACCAACCAGAAATATCAAGGAATACCATTCTATGCCATTCACGCGTACATACATAATCCCATAAGCTGTAAAATCCTTAGAAGAGAACTTCCATTTAAGGCTTCATAAGAACAACCTTGTATACAAGTTATTCATTCTTTAGGCATAAACACTTAATATTCACTAGGGGCTTCTTCATTTTCAGAAATTTTAATTTTAATTCTCATAAGTAAAATTTATGGTTATTATTTGCATGTAGTAGATCAACTTAATATATTATTATTGAGATGCCAAAAACTTCGGTATGTGCGTCCGCAGTGTGCATGCAAAACATGAATAATGAAAGAGAAATTAGGGCCAAGCTGGAACCGTTCAGAAACTAAAAAACAAAAGGCCAACATCGTCACTCAGTCTTCACCACTGGGTCACCCACGTAACTTCTCTTGACCATATATAGAATTATATTATAGCTCTGAGGCTTCATTACTCACTTGAAGAAGTTTCCCAATAAACATCTCACACTCTTCTTTAAATATATTTCCATTTCAAGATTTATCATTAGTTTACGTATGTTTATAAAAAAATTATATGTTCATTAAATTTATATACATTTTGCATTTGCAAGCACAAGTCCCCAAGTCCCGACAAATCTAGAAAAAAGGTTCTCATTGAAGTGAGCAATATGCATGCATAAATACGTCCTGATCACGTAAACAGTTAATATGCATAGCTGATTCTAGATTACATATAGTAAATGACTACAAGAATTTATACGTACAGTATTTTCCAATTTAAGGTTTGGACAAGGAATCAACAATACTATCCTACTAGCCCCTGCCTTCCATTACTATTTATGAAACATGTCTATTGACCAATCCGAAGCACAATGCACGATGCATGTGTGCATGAATTAAGATATTTTTGTGGATTTTTTTTTAAAGTGCAATGTTTCACATTAGCTTACGATTATAGCTTACTTATAAGGGTGCTCATGAAGTTTGAATTACCGGATTAGCTTTAACCAAATCTTTGTATTTTATACCACTATCAATAATATTTGAAAAAAAAAACTGAGAAGCCAAAGGGCCCCTGGCAAGAGCTAGATTTTTTTCAAAATCAACAGAAATAAATTCAAAGGTTTCCACAGTTGTACACTGGTGTGTAAAGGAAAAACAAAATCAATTACTTATTATAAAAATTAAATTAAGATTTACATAAATAATGGTGAAAGTTCTTTTATGTTCCACTGCCTTCCGAAATCAACTTTGTTTAACCACTGCTTAAGAAAATAATACTAGATGGTTAAAGAAAGACATAAAATTCATAAATATACTTTAGTCCATAAATTATTAAAGAAGCCAGCCTCAAAATTATGTACAACAATAAACAGAACACAAACATATTAAATTAAGCTAGTTCACCTCTCTTTCAATCAATTCCATGTAAATCAACATCTGGATACATTTCTAAAGAAAACAATTCAAATACACAGAGGTATTTACAAGTAAACAAACATAGCAAACGCCCAAATGTCTAACTTCACAAGCAGCCTCTCCTACTCTTTTGTTTGTGTAATTAATACTCCCTCCGTCCCGCTGGATAGTTTACGTACACTATTTGCATGTATTTCGAGGCTTCAATAAAGTATAGTTTCATAATGTTGTTTCTTAATTATTTTTTTTGAATAAAAGTTTAAACATGAAACTTTTTTCAGAATTTTTTTTAAAAAAATAAATATTATGGAAGTATACTTTAAACGAGCATTGAAAAGCGTGCCGAAAATTAACGTAAACAATCCAGTGGGACGGAGGGAGTACATATTAAGACTCGCACTTATTGCATAACCGAAACATGAAAACTCGAACACTCAATGCTAAAGATCAGAACTTCATTTTCAATGGCCCTGATGCTAAAGATCAAAACTTTATCATCATTTGTGAAAAATAAATAAAAATTTAGCAACAATAAGGAATCTTGGAACTATAACCATCAAAACCCAAAAACAAGCATGTAAAATGGGCAATACTTCATGCCTTGAAATAACTCAAACACAACCAAATCCAAACTTTAACATAACGTTAAAATTTCTCTTACACTAATCAAGAAAAAACCCAAGAACAGTTATAAAAACCCTAACTTTCAAATAATTCAAACACACCAAAATTCAAACTTTAACATATTGTCAAAAAATTTCTTACCCTAATCAAGAAAAAACCCAATAAACTTATGAAAAACCATAATATCACCAAACCCAATTGGAATGTAACAAAGATCAACACAAGGAACACAAGACATGCCTTAATATAACTAAACACAAAAAAAAATATCAATCTTCAACAAATTGTCAAAATTTCTCTTACCCTAATCAAGAAAAAAAGACCCTAACTTTACTAAACCCAATTGCAATGTAACAAAGATCAAAACAATAACAATACCACATGTCTTAAAAATGAGACTTTAGCAAATTACTGAAATTTCTCTTACCCTAATCAAGAAAAAACCCAAGAAACTTATAAAAACCCTAACTTTACTAAACCTAATTGCAATGTAACAATATCAAAACAAGAAACATAAGATATGCCTTGAAAATAACTCAAACACAATAAAATTCAAAGATCAACAAATTCCTGAAAGTTCTCTTACCCTAATCAAGAAAAAGCACAAAAAGCTATAAAGAACTCAACTTTACTAAACCCAATTGCAATGTAACAAGTATCAAACTTTAATAAAATCAAGAAACATGAAATAACAAGTAAAAAAAGGGATTGAACTAAACGGGTAAAGTTCTATGAAGCTCACCGACAACAGTTGATTCTTCTGGACCCATTTCCTTGCTGCAACCAAGAACAAAGTGGAGGGATATATATCTATATATTTATAAATATAAATAGATATATATTGATATTGAGAGAGAGAGAGAGAGATGATGTATTGAGAGAGAGAGAGAGGGGTGAGGTGGGAAGAGAGAAATGCTTCCACCTCCTACTTGGGATGTTAAAGTTAGACTATGGATGACAACTCAACACCTCTCTGCTACCTGAAATACTGAAATTTCATTCCACTTTGCTAGGCTTTTTATATATATATATACTCCTAAATAAATACTTAATATTTATAAAGTATTACTACCGTTCCCTCCCAATTGTTATTCAATTGATTTTAAAAGAGTGTCCAGCACGTGGTGAATAAAAAATATACTTGTATAATTTTTTGTAAAAAAATCTTTTTTTAAATAAAAATAAAATGTTTAAAATTTTATTTAATTTTTTTTTTTAAATTATTGAACTATAATTTTTATTCATCTTAAAATGCGTCAATTGGGAGGAACGGAGGAAGTATATATTTAGAATGTTCACTTCAAAATTGATGGCAAGATGGTAAAAATAGAGAATTTTGTGGAGGTTGCATATCAAGATAGATTATTTTTAGGATGTACTTGTAAGTTCAAGTATTTTAGAAAAAGTATCCAACTCATTTGGATGCTCTTTAAGTTCAATCGGTAAATAATTTTTGCAGTGTACTTTCTGTGTTTTATTAAGCAACATGCAACTTAAAATAAGTTCAGATTTAAGTTTATTTAATTTGAAGAAGGATTCCCGTTATAATAATAAAAAAATAAAATAAAAATTGTGGCTTTCTGAATCTCGAAAAATTACTTTTAGAAATTGTCTCTTATCGCCAGTCCGGATCTTTTTCATATTCCAAACTTGTTAAGGTTGATTAATAGTCTTCTGAGGAAATAATGATAGTTTTATCTTTTTTATCAAATAAATGTTGAGTAGTTTCTTCTTAGTATCCAGCTTCAGACATTGCAGATAGATACCACAACTGCTTGTATTTTACCTAAGAAGACGGGGTTTACAAGCTTTAGATTTCGCACCAGAGATATATAATCTGAATATTATTTTGCTTTACATGTTACTACAAAATGAACTAGATGGTATCAAAATCAATTCATCCAACAACTCATAGCAGATAATTGAGGTTTCAAAACCTCAACTCAAGCTTTCCAAAGTCCTAAACAACACTACAGATACCTCAGCAGCCAACATTAACTGGACGGACAATGCTATGCTTTGCCAAGAGATTACAATAAAATGAATGTATGCACCTAAGAAAGCTGTTAAAAAGAGCAACAGCCTAATTTACCTCTGCTTTTATTTCTCCTTTAGTATCCGCGTCTTAACACTTACGGGTAGAAACATTACCCAAACTTAAGAGACAACGGACTCCTGAGAAGAGAGTAACTTCACCCTCCTTGTGAGATCTCTCATTACATCTATAATTAAGGACTTCTTTTGAATTCTAAACTGAATAGCCAACTCAGCTGTACCAGAAATGTTGTTCTTTAATAATGATTCATCCTCCATCAACTTTGTCGGGAAGTGTTCCAGTGCAATTACACACAGTGCAATACAAGTGCGAAGAACAGCAACTTCATTTGGTATTCCCAGAGGCGCCTCAACTGACAATGACTTGAGCATATCCAGATCATGAATTTGTACTTTTTCCACATCCTTTTCAAGTAGAACTCTAAGGGCAGCCAACAATCGACCCTCCACTAGTTCTGGGCCTCCCAAGCTTACCTTTTCAGAGAGAAAAAAATGGGTATGTTAGTTTTACAATTAAAATAGGAGATATGCATGAGAGCAACAACTAGCCAGTTAAAGATCAATCAAGTAATCTGTTCCGCCTACAAACTTTATTAGCTTTCAGCATTTGAGGGTGACGTAAGATCAACATTTTAATTGATGTCAAGCATAGCTCTTAAAGCTATTAATAGATAGATTGAGAAAATGCATGTCAACAGTCTGTCCATACAAAATATTCAATATAATTATATTAATTATTGGTATGTAGAACCAGCTGGGAATCGGCATAAGGTATGCATATAACAAGAGTCATTCAATTTTAAAGTTGGTTGTTAATAATCTAAAGTGAAACACGTAACCTTAAGAACAGGACTTTCTCCATCTAGATCAAGCTTCAATAATATCTCTTGTTGCCAAGGAGCTGGTGTAGAAAAATTGGGGGATGAAACTCCAGCAGCCATACTTGCAGCATCCAGGAGAGCTCCGTCATATCTAAGTTCTATACAATCATAGGGATTTGAGGGTATCACGAACCCATAATCTAGAAGAAAAAGATCATTGTTCAGACAACCATAATTAAGTACCAAGGGATCATCTTGTTTAATATCGGTTCCAGCGACCACCTGTTGTAATAAAAGCGACATTTAAAAATCATTGATAAAAGACGCTCTAAAACAGGTGTTAAATTTCTTCTTTGCAACAAAGGCATAAAACCACATCAAGATAGCAATGGAAGTACAAGCATGCCTTTACTAGCATCTTGGCATTCATGTCGTCTTGTTCCTGAACTATTTCGGCATTCGGATTAAAGCTGTGGTTGCACATATCAATGAGGGGAAGCATCATTGGGGCATTACTGTGGGTCCCATCTTGAAGCTTTTTCCCATACAAGCGAAATGCTCTAGATGAAACCGCTGACATGGCCCATCCAAGGGAAGATGCATCAATGTCCTGACTTCCAAAAGGATGATCATTTGATTCCAGATTTCCAAGTACACGTTCTAGCTCTTTCTCAAAATCAAGTAGAAATCGACATCTCTTGTTCACCTGTACATCATATTAGTAATGGGATTGTAATGACATTAGTAGTCAAATCTTCATAGAGGTACAGTTAACTAATATTGACCGAAAGACTACTAAGAGGCAGGAAAAAGATAGTAATGTAAGGCATGCTGGAAACTAAATCACGATCCCACTAAATTCTGAAAGATTTGATATAACTGGAAGTCTATTACTCAAAGTCTAAATAGAGGCCAAAGTCTGAAGTGTTGTCACTTGTCAGGAAAGCTCAACCACTTTAATGTATAGTAATCTATGTAGGCAACAGAAAAATATTAGTGCAGCATTATGCTTATACCTGATAAAGAAGAGGAGCATACTGCAGATTCTTGATATCTTCCCCCGGAAAAAAAATTGGTACAGTATATGTTTCTGGGAGATTGCTGATGTATGGCCACCAGAACGAACCAACTTTTGCCCTTTCTTGGAGAAGCTTTAATCCCAGCCGCATCGCCCACAACTCCTCTGCCAAATGCTCCAAATGTCCAAATTTACTCCGTATATTCTAAGGTCAATATATCCTAATTTGCAAAAGTAGAGTTACTATAACCTATGATGCAAAGGAAAAACCTATATTCTGATGTGCTGGTTTTAAAAAATAAATTACTTGCATGATTGTTTTCGAGAAAAGATATGAATGGCTTGCATGATTGTTTTAGCATTGGAATAACCAGGAACTTTGTTATAAAAAGCTTATTAATATCATTTCCTGGCGAGTAAATATTAGGTACTAAATTATTGAGGTGATCATGAACCCTGCTTCTAAATTACAGCACATTTTTTATTTTATTACCATTAACCAAATTCCAATTAATTTCGTACATTCTGACAACTATGAGAACCCGAGATCCAAATTTACTACATGTCTTATTCATGTTACATATACTCACCTAATTATTGATGAAACTGCAAAACACAAATCTTCAATTTCATGTACTATACAACAATTTCAAGTAATACTTGGGCAAAACTACCCCGAAAAACACTAAATTCATAAAGCAAACACATAAATGTAAACAAACACCACATAATCCATAAACTGAAAAACAAATTCAAACAATACCGGGTACTTTTCGAGCCACATTAACCAAAACAGAGTCCCCAGTACCACCATCACCGCCATCACCTAACCCGAACCGCAACGGAACATGATCAGGAAGGCCAATAAGAAAAGACCCACCAGCAATATCATCACTAGCAACTAAGCCAAGACCAAACTGACCATTCTGAGCTATTCTAACAGAAGGGTGCACAAACCCCCCTTGTTTCTTGACCCAACTGATTAGGTCAGGTGGGTTTGTTTCCAAACGTTGGGATGTTGCAGAAGCAGTACAAGAAAGATGTCTGAAGTGGGGTAATGAGGGTTTTGTTAATTGTGTAAGAAAGTAGAGGTTTTGAGTTGCCATGAAAAGTGTTTTGGTTGGAGTTGAGGTTGTTAAGATGGACATTTTGGTGAATAGGTTGGGGGATGTTAGATTGGATTAAGGTTGTCTTGAGCTATGTTTCGGGGTCTGGGAACCTCAATTGTTTAAGATTATGGTAGGATTAATATACATATTTTAATTAAATTATTTATTTATTTATAAGAAAATAATAGTTGACTACGTACCTCCTTAGTTTTGACGATAACAACACAACAAGCCATCATATTATTATTTAAGACTGTTTGCAGGATATATCAGCTTAATACCTTTGCTGTTTAAGCATCATGACAGCAAAGTTGTCGTAAGATCGTGATCTACTTCAGCAAGCTATGATCACGTTTTTCTGAATAACAGCAAGCCAAGATGGACAGTCCAGAATCAACATGGAAGTCAATTTTAAAGGGAAAAATTCAGGAATTTCTTTTAATAAATTGTAAGGACTTCTCTATTATATTATACGTGTTTTATATATAATAGAGCTCAGATATAAAATGTTTTTAATATTAAAACAGTTCCTAATTTGTAGGAGTTTGTTTTATCTTCAAACTCTATCTCCTACAAACCTGATTAAAACGTTTTATACTCATACAAAATAAAAGAGGATTTTTCCGTTAAACATTCTTTCTCTCTTCTATCAAACGGATACATAAACGTTGAAAACCATCCTAACTAATTTAAACGTTAGAATTGGATTCTAACCGTTGTAAGTTGTTGAGATTGTTTTGAACGTTAGTGTATGTTTATATATGAGGTTTCTTGCAGCTTTTATGTTCAACGAATTGCAGCAAGAACACCTACAACTCATTGCTTTCATTGAAACGAAAGATTCTCTTGAGCTCTTAATTATATATACACGTTTTATCTTAGAGAGTCTATAGTTTGAGTTGTAATCTCTTTATTATTCGATTTGTATCGTTCAATTTGTATTGTGTAGTTGTTGGATAGTTGGCTAAGGGAAACAAGGGTTTGGTGAACTAGTGCTAGAGAAGTTTGTACTACGGGGTAGTATAGTACTTAGAGAGCAGGTTCAGAAACAGAGTTTCAGCAAGTCATTATCAGCAGCTGGGATAAAAGGAGATATATTATTGTATCTTATAGTTGTAAACTTATTGTGATTCAATAATATATTCTCTTACCATGTTGGTAAGGGACCCGGACGTAGAACATAGGGGATTATGGGTTGAACCTGGCTAAAATTCTTGTGTGTTCTTATTACTTTTTTGTATATTAATTTCTGCACTGCATTTAATCATCTCAGCTTGCTATCATTGTCATATTATTGAATTGTTTATAAAATCTCAGTAAGCTATTATCGGGTAATCTTTAAAATTAATCGTAGTTAGCCATAATCACCTATTCACCCCCCTCTAGGTGTATTTTCAGTTGGTATCAGAGCTTTGGTATACTAATCTTTCTATAACAGGAATAGTATTCGATCGAGATGGCTGACAAATATCCCGAAGGAACCTCGGATTACCGAGCACCTCTCTTGCTTGGTACAGAAAATTACAACCGGTGGTAAGGTTGCATGGAAGTCTATCTATCCAGGGAGCCACTAGCATTGAGAGTTGTTCAGAAGGGTCCATTTGAGTTCAAGGAAAAAGAAGGTAAAGTGAAAGACATTGATGATCTCACGGAGGCTGAACTACTCAAATACAGTTTCAATGGAAAGGCTAGGAATTCTCTCATGAATGGGTTATGTCCTAATGAATGTGATAAAGTCTCTTCATGCAAATCAGCTAAAGAAATATGGGATACTCTGGAATTGTATCACGAAGGATCCAAGAGCTTAAAGAAGGTGAAATTGAGCAAACTAATAAATGAGTTTGGAAATTTCAAGCTTCGAGATGGAGAAACTATCCGAGAAAGTCAAGCTAAATTCCAGAAAATTCTGAATGCCTTAAAGCAACTTGGCAAACATATCCCTCAAGAGGAAATTAACATGAGTATACTTAGTGTTGTGCCATTTATCTATGAACCAAAAGTAACAGCTTCGGAATCCTCTCCAACTATAGATATATGGATCAATTGGTTATTTTTGCAAAATTGGAACAATTTAAAAGCAAAATCAAGGAAATCTAATAAAGTTCTATGCAAGCTCCAGTTACTCAAAATGAAGCAGTTAGCTCTTCACACTGATAACAGCTTACTGGAATCTGAAGATGAGTCAGATGAAGAACTAGCTTTAATATCCAGGAAGATCATAAGGATGATCGAGAAGAAGAACAGGCTGAAAAGAGATAAAGGCAGATTTTCCAACAACAAGAAGGTCAACAAGGATTCTAAAGATCAAACATGCTTTGAATGTGGAAAGCCAGGCCATTATAAGCGCGACTGCTACAAATTGAAGTCAAAATAGCAAGTTGTTTTCAAGGACAAGAAGAAAGCTAAAGCTTTAATGACTTGGAGTGATGATGACTCAGTTTCTAGTGATGATTCAAGTGGAGACATGGTTAATCTTGCCCTGGTTGGACTTAATGATGATTCTGTTCGAGGAAATTCAGAAAGTGGCTACCTAGAAAGTGATTCAGAAGAAGATCAGAGTGAGGTAAACTCTTGTAAATATAATTTATCTTCTTAAAATATTATTTTGGAACCACTAACCATGCAGTAATGTGAGGATGTATCTATGGGAGAATATCATTCTCTTAAAGCTGAAAATAGCAAGCTAAAAGAGAAGAATGATTATCTCAAGACCATGGTACAAGATTTGATGAGCAAAGTGGATACTTGGATTGACATGAAGGTACCTACACAAGCTGACAAAGAGGCTGAAATCAAGGATCTTCAAGCTAAAGTCAGTCATGTGGAAAACTTCAACAAAATTCTCCTCAAAAGAAACAAGACTCAATTAATGGAGATCACAGAGCTAAAGAAGGAGATTGAAGCAAGGGATGAACGTTTGGAGCTGTTCAAGCTCAGAGAATCAATAAATGCAGAACCTATAAATCAAGCAGAAGAACCATCTCAGCAAGCTGAAATCATAAGTTAGCAAGCTGAAAAGATTGATCTGCTCACAAAGGAAGTTGAGGATCTGAAAAGGGGCATGTGATTTTTTGTTCAAGGAGAAGAAAGTCTCAAATCAATGATGAACAACACAAATATTCCATTGGTCAGAGAAGGAATTGGAATGAATGCCAACAAGAAGGACAAAGCTCTAAGATATGAAGGAAAACATGGCATACCCTATGATTATGCTATGCCTTGGAAGATATGCAACAGATGTGGAAAGAAAGGGCATCTGGAAAAATATTGCAGAGTTCAGAATGGACACAAATCATACCATGGAGGAAACAACAGAAAACAGCTTACTATGGTCAGAATGGCAGAACAAAGACAACTTACTATCATCAGGCTGGCAGAGATAAATCACCCAGATTTATTCAAAAATGGATAAATAAATCTGATTTACATGTTTTATATATTTTATCTGCTAACCATGTTGGACCCAACAAACTTTGGGTACCAAAAGGTTGAGTTGTTTTATTTATTTTGTACATATGTCTTGCCGCTCAAGTCAAATCAACTCAATGGATCTTGGATAGCGGATGTACTATACATATGAGTGGAGATAAAACACAATTCTTGAGTCTTCGGATGAAAAAGGGTGGAAGAGTGACTATTGGTGATAGCAAAACTCTTCAAATCCTTGGAAAAGGTATAATAGGTAATAAACACATTTCAATTGATAAAGTTCAATATATTAAAGGTCTAAAATATAATCTGCTTAGTATAAGTCAGTTATATGATGATGGTCATAAGGTTGATTTTGAAAAGTGTATTATTTCTATTGGTACTAACAAAGCCCCCTAGTTGTTAGAAGGGAAGGAAATATATATATTTTGGACTTTGAGTTGCAAAAAATAACTTGATGTCTTGCTGCTATAGACACGGATCCTTATGTTTGGCATTGAAGATTGGGTCATGCTCACATGGACTTGCTTAATAAGCTTTCAAAGAAGAAACTAGTCAGAGGTTTACCCAAAATCAAGTATGTCAAGACTGAGGTGTGTTCGACATGCCAATTAGGCAAGCAAATTAGAAGTACTCACAAAGCAAAGAAAATGATATCTACTTCTAAACCCTTAAAACTTTTGCACTTAGATTTATTTGGTCTAGAAGCTTATAAAAGTATTGGAGGTAAGCAATATGGTTTTGTAATTGTTGATGATTATTCTCGTTTTACATGGGTATTATTTCTTCGTACTAAAGATGTTGCTTTTATTGATTTTGAAAAACTAATCAAGTTACTTGAGAATAAGCTCAATACAAAGCTTGTAGGTATAAGGAGTGATCGAGGTGGTGAATTCCAAAAAGACTTTATTACTTATTATGAAGAAAGAGGAATATCGCACGAATTCTCGGCTCCAAGGACTCCACAACAAAATGGTGTGGTAGAAAGAAAGAATAGGTCATTGCAAGAAACAACAAGGATATTGTTGCAAGAAATCAAGCTACCTAGAAGTTTTTGGGCAGAAGTAGTCAACACAATATGCTATGTTCTTAATAGAGTCTTGATAAGACCTATTTTGGACAAGACTCCATATGAATTGCTAAAGAAAAAGAGCCCCAACATCAGTTACTTCAAGATTTTTGGCTCAAAGTGTTTTGTGCTCAAGACAATTGGTAATGATGGTAAATTCGATGCTAAATCTTATGAAGATATTTTTCTTGGTTATTCTATGACTAGTAAAACCTATAGATTTTATAATTTGTTTAAGCATATTGTTGAGGAATCTATAGATGTTACTTTTCAGGAACCTAACAATGATCTTCCAAGAGATGAGGAAGATGATGCAGGTGAAGCTGGACAACAACAAGCTGAAACAGAGAAGGCTACTTCAAAATAACAAGCTGAAACAGAGACTGATTCTGGAAAACAGCAAGCTGAAATTGAAACTGCCTCTGGAAATCAGCAAGCAGAAACTTCTACTCCAGTTGAATTTGTAATTGTAAAGATGGCAAAGATGACTCTCAATGGTCCTAGAGGAAATAGAGCAAAGAATAAAATTCCAATCTATGATGGTGAATACTTAACTCCTCCATTTAAGATAAGCAAGACCTCTCATGAAGATATCTCAAAGCATTTATTGCCAAAAGCTACATGGACAGTGAAGAATCACCCTCCAGAGCAGGTTATTGGTGATATTACTGATGGACTCAAGACAAGGAAAGGTAATGCAAACTTTTATGCTTATACGGCATTTCTAGCTCAAGAGGAACCCAAGAATGTCAAAGAAGCACTCGAAGATGAAAATTGGATCACGACTATACAAGAAGAACTCAATCAATCCGAACGATGTGATGTTTGGGAACTTGTCAAGCCACCAAAAAATGCTTCAATCATTGGTACAAAATGGATTTCCAAGAATAAAGTGGATGAATTTGGTACCGTTACTCGAAACAAAGCAAGGCGTGGCGCAAGGGTACAATCAACAAGAAGGCATTGACTTTGATCAAACATATGCTCCAGTAGATAGATTGGAATCAATTAGGATGCTTTTTGCTTATGCATGCTACAAGAAGATTAAGCTACATCAAATGGACGTTAAAAGTGCTTTTCTTAATGAATTTCTGGAAGAGGAAGTTTATGTCAAGCAAACCCCCTAGTTTTGAACATGAACAATATCCAGACTATGTTTACAAGCTCAAGAAGGCATTATATGGCTTAAAGCAAGCACCAAAGGCTTGGTACAAGAGGCTTAGTAAGTTTTTGATCAAAAATGGCTTCATTCGAGGTAAAATCGATCCTACTTTATTTACTAGGCAAAATGGTAATGATATTTTAATTGTCCAGATATATGTAGATGATATAATTTTTGGATCCACTAATGATTCTATGTGTGAGTGGTTTTCTAAGCGTATGCGCAGTGAATTTGACATGAGCATGATGGGTGAGCTCAACTATTTCTTGGAACTCTAAATCAATCAATCAAAGGATGACATCTATATTTATCAGTCAAAGTATGTGAAGAACATGCTGACTAGATTTGGATTTGAGCATGTCAAGCCAAAATCTATACCAGTGACTCAAAATAGCAAGATGTCATCTGATGAGAAAGGTAAATATGTGGATATCAAGAAGTATAGAGGTATGATTGGCAGTTTATTGTACTTAACATCCTCTAGACCTGATATCATGTATAGTGTATGTGCTTGTGCACGTTTTCAAGCTAAGCCTAAGGAATCACACTAAAATGCAGTTAAAAGAATATTTCGATATTTAAGTGAGACTATAAATTATGGGTTATTTTATCCTATTACAAGCATATTTGATCTTGTGGGGTATAGTGATGCAGATTATACAGGATGTCAAACTGATAGAAAGAGCACAAGTGGTGTTTGTACATACTTAAGACAAAGTCCCGTATCTTGGCAAAGTAAGAAATAAACTTCAGTCGCATTATCCACAGCAGAAGGTGAGTATTTGGCAGCTGGTAGTTGTTGTTCTCAAATTTTGTGGATGATTCAGACTCTACGAGATTTTGGAATCAAGTGTGGCAAAGTTCCAATCTATTGTGACAATACTAGCACCATCAACATATTAAAGAATCCGGTGAATCACTCAAGAACAAAGCATATTGATGTTCGTCACCATTTCTTGAGTAAAATACGGCCAAAGGTAAGATTGAATTAATTTTTATGCCTACTGAATATCAATTGGCAGATATTTTTACAAAACCCCTTGGTGAAGCAAGATTTTCTACCATTCGAAGGGAACTTGGCATTGTGCAGTGTATAATGGCAAGCTATCTTTAGAAATTTGGTAATGTTAGCTAACTACCAATTTTCATGTTAGCTTACTATGATTGTTTAGTAAATGTCATATTTTGTGTTTAATTTGATTTATTAATTTTTACATGCCATTATCTGTATATTGTTGCTAGTTTTATGATGTGCTGCTTTAGGCTATTTTTTGTGATAAATGTGGTAATTGTTAAATGGATAGACATAATTTGTTATTTTGATAAGTATAAAATTTAGGATAATTAATTTTTATTTTAAAATTTTATCCTAAATTCTCCCCTAAATATCTATCAAAACCACGGGTTAGGGTTTCACACTTCTTTTCACCGCCGCTTCAGTCATTTACCCTAGTTACTGCCGTTTCTCCAAACTCGCCGCAGTACGCTCTCACCATGGTTCGTCATACTCGCAAATCCGGTCTTCTCGCCAATAAATCTTCATCCAAGCAAGACAATAAAGTGGTTGATTTGGGAACATAGAGTGTTGATGAAGTGTCTCATATCCCCGACTCTAAGAAGCTTAAGCTCGCTCTTTCATTTGATTCTCCTGATTTGGAACAGAGGTTCACAGAAAATGCTTTGGATACTCGTCCCATCCTTCTAGGTATTCCAGTTAATGGTAAGCTCCTTCAACAATCGGGTGCTTTAGCTTTATTTCAAACTGTTGGCATGGATAATTTTGTTCTTGATCTATCTAAAGTCTATTATCCCGATTTAGTCCTTGAATTTTATGCAAATCTGCATGAGGATAAGTTTGGTAATTGTGTTTCTACAGTGCGTGATAAGCGTATTCGAATGAATCCCCCTTTCCTTAGTACTTTAATTAAGTTTGAGAATCCTACCGAAATTGAGGTATTTACTTGTAAGGGTTATGTTGTGTTGCCTGATTTCTCTGTTGTGGATCAGTTTAAGGTTCTTTTAGGTTCATACAACAATGTTGAAGAAAACTCCAACCTCCATCCACTACTATAGTTACCCCAATGGCTCATTTTATGTTTAAGATCTGTCGTGCTAATTTATGTCCTAGAGGAGGAAATAAATCTACTTTCAATTGCCAGGATGTGACAGTACTTGCCATGATATTAGCTGGTAGGACAATTGATTTATCTCACTTGATCCTTAAAAACATGCTAGCTGCTGTGAACCAAAAGAAGCTAGGCCTGCCTTATGGTCTTTCGTTATCCAGAATTTTTGATCCTTTAAGATTGATCTCAATACTGCTGCTAAGTTAACTGTAAAGGAAGTGTTGGATGCCAAGACTATAGCCATGTCCAATTTGCATATTGAGAATGGTGAGTTGGTCAGGATTATTCCAACTCTACCTCCTGAATCCCCTGTTGCTATTGCCCCTACTGTTAAATCAGAGTCTGAAGTAATCCAGTTGCTTAAGGGAATACAAGATGACAATACTCTGCTATTTGGTCATGTGGCTACTACTACAGAACAGGTAAACCAGCTCAAGACAGAGATTAAGGGTTTGAAGGACATTTTGCTAAACTTCATGTCTGCTGCCAAACCATCTGCTTCACAATCTAATGATGATATTGATACTGGTTTGGATGATTTAGTTAATGTTGCTGAAAACATGGATTACCAGGAGAAGCAAGATGAATTCTTTTCACCCAATGATGATGCTGTTGTTCACTCTGCTCAGGAGGATTAGCCTTTCATCTTATATTTTTGATGATTTAAGGGGGAGAACTTAGGAGAACTTATTATGCTTTATTTATGGTTTATGTTTCATCAGACTTGTTTCAGACTTGTTTCATCTTTTGTTTGGTTGTTGGTTTCTGTTTTGGTTTAAATTTAAAGTCTGCTACTTATGTTAATCTTTTGTGGTTTGTTACCCGGTTATGTTGGTTTAAGACTTGATTTACTTTGTGATGTTAAGACTTGGTTTTATGATGAATCTTATGCTGATATTATGAAATGATTGTGTTAATTTAAGATTTGTGTAATTCTGAGATACGCATAGATTTAGGGGGAGTTTTTATAATTCTCCTAAATGTGTGTAATCATCAAAAATGGGGAGATTGTAACTCCTTAGTTTTGATGATCACAACACATCAAGTCATCATATTGTTATTTAAGATTCTTTGCAGGATATATCAGCTTAATGCCTTTGCTGTTTAAGCATCATGACAACAAGCTGTCATAAGATTGTGATCTACTTCAGCAAGCTATGATCACGTTTATCAGAATAACAGCAAGCCAAGATGGACAGTCCAGAATCAACATGGAAGTCGATTTTAAAGGAGAAAATTCAGGAACTTCTTTTAGTAAATTGTAAGGACTTCTCTATTATATTATACGTGTTTTATATATAATAGAGCTCAGATATAAAATGTTTTCAATATTAAAACAGTTCCTAATTTGTAGGAGTTTGTTTTATCTTCAAACTCTATCTCCTACAAACCTGATTAAAATATTTTATACTCATACAACATAGAAGAGGCTTTTTCTTATCGTTAAACATTCTTTCTCTCTTCTATCAAACAGATACATAAACGTTGAAAACCATCCTAACTAATTTAAACGTTGGATTCTAATCGTTGTAAGTTGTTGATATTGTTTTGAACGTTAGTGTATGTTTATATATGAAGTTTCTTGCGATTTTTATGTTCAACGAATTGCAGCAAGAACACCTACAACTCATTGCTTTCATTGAAACAAAAGATTCTCATGAGCTCTTAATTATATATACACGTTTTATCTTATAGAGTCTATAGTTTGAGTTGTAATCTCTTTATTATTCGATTTGTATTGTTCAATTTGTATTATGTAGTTGCTGGATAGTTGGCTAAGGGAAACAAGGGTTTGGTGAACTAGTACTAGAGAAGTTTGTACTAAGGGGTAGTATAGTACTTAAAGGGCAGGTTCAGAAACAGGGTTTCAGCATGCCATTATCAGCAGCTGGGATAAAGAGAGATATATTATTGTATCTTGTAGTTGTAAACTTATTGTGATTCAATAATATATTCTCTTACCAAGTTGGTAAGGGATCAGGACGTAGACTATAGGGGATTAGGGGTCGAACCTGGCTAAAATTATTGTGTGTTCTTATTAAGCAGAAGGTTATCATTCCAATGCTATTATGTATGATATGATAGATTAAATTATATCTAAGAGTTTTGATGATTCAACAAATATAGTCAACTAAATATAATTATCTATATTTTTTGTTAATGTTTAACATGGTTAAAGTGCTCAAATTTTTATAAATCATTTAAAAATGACACCTAAATTGAAGTTACTCTTTCAACACATGTTAAAATTTATTTAATAATAATTTTAATAAAATGATTGCGCCATATATAGATGTAAAAATTGTATTTAGTTATGTATCATTTGAAATTAATTGGTGGTTAAAATTTTGGGAAATCTAACAACTTTCTTTATCTAACATTTAACACCGAAATTTATCACAGCCTCCGATTCTCTCTCTTTAGCCATCTTAAAAAATTTGGTAGGGGCTTTTATTGATTTTCATTGGTGAAAATCTATTCCTTTATTTCTTATTTATTTTTCTTGATTAAATTTAATTTTCATTCAATAAATTTTTAATTTATTGGTTAGTGTCTCCTTAATTATGAGAGTTTAGTTTTTATTTTAATTTTTCTTGATTTTTATTATGCTCGGAATTACAAATTTTCAAGATTTTCATGGTATTAATTTATTGATAAGGGTTTTATAGGGAAACATTTATGATTAATTACTCATAATAATAATTGAAATATTATATATCATTCAAAAAATTACTTGGTTGCCTATTTAAGTGGAATAATTCAACGATAATATGATTATGTATTTGTTTAATTTTGAATACATTGTTGTATAATTTTTCATTATTGAATTAATTTTCTTTTTCATAAAAAATAGTATTTTTTTATTACCATTATCAACCAAATCATTCCTTAACTTATATATTAAGTAATTTTAACATGATTTATCATACTTAGTTATTACCCTAACAATTAAAGTTATAATATACTAGATTTATATATATGCGATACCATGTTTTATATATTATCATGTCTTTTTATTCTATGTGACAACCCGTACTTAAACATGATTATTTTTATTTTTTATTTGAAATTTTATATTTTTTACTTAAAAAATTGTTAAATCTTATATTTTATATATTTTTTTCATTCTAACTTTATTATAGTATAACTTCAAACCTTACTCACAATCTTTTGGTATAAAATGTACAACGATTTAACACTTTTTTTAATTTTTATATAGTCAATTTTGAAACTTCAACTTAGTAATAATAATTTTAAAATTATGGATATGCCCTAATGACCAAACCGTTTGAACTTACTTGCATCAATTATAGATAGAATATTATAATTTCTCATTAACCTTGATTTATCGTCTAAAGTATCTTATAAATAATTTATAAATTAAAAGTACTAGAAAATAACACGTAGAAAATTTTCTTAAAGTTATTTGTAATAATATAATTAGCATAATATATTGAAGTTATATTATAACCAAAATACAGTTAAAGTAAGTGATGTATTTATATTACGATTTCAACAATTTTATTGCTTCCGCAAAATAAAAATTTAGGAGCGAAAATAAAAAATGGTAAATCAAAATACAATATAGAAGTATTGTAATCATAATATGATTCAAAGAATTTTATTATTTTATTAAAAAATAATAAAAAATTCTCTGAAAAATTGAAAAATGATAATTATAATATGATTTCAATAATTTTATATTTCATTAAAAAGAAACATAGAACTTTGCATGAAATAAGAATCTAGGGGTGAAACTAAAATCCAACGTAACCGTACTAAGATTAAATCATATACCCTGTCAAAAAATATTTTAGAGATCTAGAGGAAATATAATTGTAACCATAATAAAGTTTGAGCAATTTTATTATTATCTAGGTTGAAATTAAAATACAGTGTCTATAATATCCATATTATTTTATTAAAATAAAATTCCACCAACTAGTTAAAAAGTTTTAAATTAAAATATTTTAATTTAAAATACATGACCTATTTACTTGATCATTGTTTTTATTTTTTGAAACCCATTTAGTTGGGCTAATTTATGAACATAGTTACTTTAAAACATAACATTAAAAATAGGATTTAAACTATAAAAATAATAAAAATACATGGCTTATAATTAGACCTGACAAATTGGATAATCGGATCGGTTTCGGATTTGATTAATTTCGGGTCGGTTCCACTTTTGGATTATGATATAACTGGAGGGAATTCGGATCGGATCGGATGTGATTCGGTTAAGGTCTAAGTCAGATTAAAAGCGAATTAAATTAGGATAACAATCACAAAAAATTCGGTTCGGATATTTTCGGATCATAACTTATTTTTTTTTTCATATTGTGAGACTTAAAAATATTTTTTATTAAATGTAGTACTTTTAATATAATATAATTTACTTTTACAAAATATTATGATTAAATAATTATAATATCACGAAATTAAAATAATTTAAGTATGAATTTTACTTATTTCGGATCATATTTGATTCGAATAATATATGATTCTGTTTTGTTCGGTTCCAATTTTTAATCTGATCCAATATTTCAGATCATTTTCGGTTAAAATTTCGGTTCGGGTAATTTTCAGATCGGTTTAATTTGGTTTTCGGATAATTATCGGATTATATGATTCGGATCTTGGTTCCATGAATTTCGGTTCACTTATTCGGATCTAGACCTATTTTGTCAGGTTTTCTTATAATAATCAAAAAACGGGTAAAAATAATACATATAAAATTAAAATTCATGTAGAAATTGAAAAAGGATAGGATTAACAAATTTTCCAGTGTGTGCGTACCACGGTGAAATTAAAACAAAATTAGAAAAAAAAAACAAAAAGGTGTAAAAAAAGTATCACTTGAAAAGGGCTTCATAAGGACTCATCATCACCAGAGATAATAATAACTGTTTCTGGGATTTCATAGAACAGTGATAATGCAAGAAGTTTGTAATCTCCTATTTAGTTTTATTGAAATTTGAATCATAAACGATATGTGGTTTAAATTGCATCAGATGCACATAACAGATTGTTCAAACATTTAACAAAGACTAAAGGCTTAAAACATCTGGTAGATCTTCAGTACTTATCACTGTTAGTACTCGAAATACAAACAATATAACTAAAATCAAACAAATAAACTCACATTTCCGATAACTTTACAACAGGTTACATGACATTTAGTGTTCTTAATTCTTGTTAGTTGTTAAATTGAACAATAGCAAACAACAAAGCTAAAAGTATGTAGCAATACAAAAACATCCAGTTGTTCGAACTCTTGACTTGTTCTTGAGTTGTCAATTCCTTAGTCTGTTCTTTGCTGGATTGAAGTCTCCTTAGAAGACCTGCAATTATTTCCCTACTTATATCGTAAAACGAAGCATTTTCCCAACTGAAGTAGACATGACCATTATTGGAACCGGAAATTTTCCTACTTGCAATCGTATCAGTCCACACTGTAAACTCATATATATTAGCTATCAATTACGATACAAAATTAGCACTAGGCTGAGGAGTGTTGGATACTAAAAGGACACAAAAAAATCTGGGATTCAGGAACAATAAACAAAACTGTTATCGCTCAATAGATCAAACATTTCAAGTCAGGTAAGAAAGGATTTATCTGATCACCTCTTAAATAGCCGTTTTGAATATCAAGATGAATAACTTGGCCGGTTTTGTTGTTGTAGTTAACTCCATGCCATGCACAACAATCATTTCCAATCCATGACGAGATGTGATTCCAGTTATCGGGGAGATTCCCATTAAGTAGCGATAGAGCTTGTTTCTCACAATCAGTGCAGCTTCCAAATATGCTCCCAATGCCAAAATATGAACCTGACAGATTACCTAATGCAAAAACAACAACTAAATACACAAGTGTTTGTTCCATGTATAGCTCAAATTCGATAATATTAATTAGGGAACTTGTTTGTGAGCTACACATATATGAACTTATATATAGTTTTGTTGAATCAGGAATGCACACCAACATAAAAACAGTATGTATAATTGATCAGGTACATGAACTGAGTCCTGAACAAGTTGTTGAGATCAAGTAGCTGAATATTAATTTGAACTATGCAAAAATGTCGTTGCCGTGAAACAAGAATCAAACTCAATAAACAATTGTATGAGAATGTTAACACTAACAATAATATACTTTGATCAAATATATAAACATATACATATGAAAGTTTCAAGAAAGTGACAAGACTGTTTGTAGCTTTGATTGTTCAAAAGAGGGACTTCAGGTTTGATTATATTAAAATTTTGTAACTTGAAATAATTAATACCGGTTTAATCAAATAAAAGTATACAGTTGGAATAAATTATAAAAATTAATTTAAACCCACCATCATGCTCGAAGTCATTTTATTAACAATTTGGACTTTGAATCAGTAGCTGACATAACAAAAAAGAGATATATATTAGACTCTTCAATGGATATTACAGATATACTTTCTAATAAAATTTGATCAGATTCGGAAAAAAAGCTATATCAAATTTGACCTGAAAAAAAAATCTGATAAAAGTTTAGTAAAATTTGTTTCTCTTTGATTTTATTTAGGAGATCCCTCCTTTTGCTCCAATAGTTTCTGCTACCTGATTATCTTTAAGGCTAAAGCAGGAGATTTGATCATTGCATTCTTCATCAACTATAAAAATTTAAGCAGACCATTGTTCTTTTATACATGTTCCTTCAAGTATGAAAAAGACAGAATTTCAGTGAATGCAAATAAAGGTGGTGGATACTCCGGTATACCTTTGATAGTAGTTTATAATCCCTTTGCTAGAAACTTAAACAAGAAAAAAGAAAGGAAGTTGAAGAACTAAGCTAGCACTTACCGCGAGAAATGGTCCTGGTTTTGCAGTTTGATGTTGTGGATCATGTAATTACTACTGCAATGCATTAGTGTGGACAACTGCCTAATCCCAAGAGCCAGCCAAGATAGCAAGCTCCAGTCCCAACATAAATCACAAGTGATCAGCATAGTCAACATCACCTTGGTTATGCTGACAAGCATTAGCTGATGGTCTATCATCAGAGAAGATCTTCAGGATTGGATGACCAGTGGCCACAAAAGAGTTAATTGTTGCCTACATAGTTCAAAGGTGTAGGGATCATCAAAGGTCTTTATTTGTTTCCGGTAGGTTCCCTGGTAAATTGTTGGATGACTGCTTTAACTGGCTTGCAGAGGTTGGATCAGATAGACTCTGACACTGCTTTATAAAAATTATCATTTTAAAGATGTACATAATGATAACTTAAACTTCCAACCAAATAAAGAATCCAACCATAAAATCTTCTCCAAGATTACAACAGGCACAGCCAGTAATGTCAGAAGTTCTGACGCGGATCCTCCGAGGGGAAAGGGATCATCCGACCCCCTACTTCAAGTTTTTTATGTTAAAATTTTTTATATTGGGGCAACATTTATAAGTGAAAGTTATACATTGTTTGTTTTAAAAAATTATGAGTTACAAATGAAAATAGGAGTTAGGAATATATAACTGAAAAGGATAGGAATAGATATTGAACTAGCATTTCCAGTTAAATCACGTAATTCTTTATCAGCTTTTGATTAAAATTATATCCTTCGGAATTTGATCAAATACGTCTTCTAATCACTTGAAGGTCAGCTTTTTAACTATACAGTTGACACAAGAACCAAAGTTGATTTTCAAATTTTGAATATTATTCTTGACCTCATTCAAAAGATGGTTGAAAAATACAATGATAGGGGTGTTATTCGGTCTGGGCGAGCCGGGTTTCCAGCCAGGTGTAATTCGAGCGGGATCTAATTGAGTCGCGCTGGCTCGTTAAGTTAAAGGAGCCTAAACCTCTGCCCCGAACTCGACTCGTTAATTTTTATGAGTTTTAACGAGCTGGGCGAGCTGACTCGTTCAATTTTACACTAAATCGAGTATAAAACGCTACCCGAATCTGGCTCGTTTAATTTAACGAGTCGAGTTGAGCCGACTCGTTAATTAAAGAGCTGAAACTTCTACCCGGACTCGAGCTCATTTAAACGAGCTGAAACCTCTACCCAGACTCAAACTCGTTTAAACGAGCTGAAACCTCTAGCCGGACTCAAGCTCGTTTACGAAACGAGCCGAGCCCAGTAAAACGAGTTCGAGTCGGGCGAGCTCGCGAGCTACCCGGATCTTACCGAATCTTATTACAACCATACACAAAGAAATTGAATATCTTTGAGTTTATAAGTTGGTAAAAATTATTAGTGATTCTAACGGTTGCAACTGCAATAGAGAGTATTTTCAGTCGAAAATGTTGAACAATCTGTGCAGAAACAAACCAATATATGTATGTGTGTGTGAACAAAATGAACAATCAGAGTAAAAAAAAAGATGAGAGAAAGATATAATCTGAGTACAGTGCAGAACTGTCTCCGTAAAGCTTATTACCCTCACCGTTGTATGCGAGCGAAAAGCCTCCCAGGATAAAACGGATTGCAGTGATGTAGAACAGCACTCTCAGCGAGCTTGAAACAGAGCAATAAATTATCACCAGAGGAGAGAGAGGTGGGATTTTGTGTTTAGAGGCGAATGTGTTTTGGTGTGTCTAACCCTAAAGCCCTAGAGGTGTTTATATAGGTGTAGATAGACTTGTGCGCTACTCTTTTCCATAATTAAATATCATTATTTATGGAATCAGTGTAATACTTACAAGCTACTCTATTCTATAAATAATCTGAAATAGAATCAGATTAAATATATCAAGACATACACCATATCAATTAATCTGAAACAAAATCAAATTAATTTATGCCATAATATTTGAGCCAAATTCTAGTGGAAAATAATAAATTCCATTATTAAGAGAATATCATCATATCTCACACATCTTTTAGTCATAATGCTCAAAAAATGACTTACTAATATGGGACTTATACTCATATTTTCCAACAATCCCCCACATGGGTGAGATTGGTGATCTTAGTAGCACATACCAGACAGACAGACACAAGGTTTGACTTGGTGATAATTTCTTCGATCAGATATAGCATGCGATAGGTAGAGAATGCTCCTTGAACCTTCGCTCGAGTAAGCATATCGACTTTACGGGTAGACAGTAGACGTGCTTGTCCTTGAACTGTTCGACCGTTTGTGTAAACGATGATATACTTATCACTATATCTTTTCAGACTCGTTCAGCTCTCATGGGTATGTCCATTTTGGCCATGGAACATCGTCCTGGTTCTGCAGGAGTTTCTAAAGAATTGTGCCTCGCAATTCTCCTTTGAAGCGGCCCCACTTCTCTCCCACATAGGTGATCTTTGTCTTGTAGAGTAACCCGCATTTACTCAACTGAATTCCATGCATTCAACATTTTGAACTCCATGTATTCACTGAAAGATCATTAAAAGCTCAGAAGCTTAACCTCGTACCTTACGGGTCTCACTGTTTCTCATCATAGGAAAGGGCCAGGGGTTACCCCACGGTGATTTGGTCATCATGATTTAGTTGTCTCATCGAACCAAGTTCTTGGGATCTCCAGTCAGCAATGGTTGGGTGTCCACCATGATGCCGTTAAAAAATAGACTTAAGGCCCATCGCTCTCGATGATTTCTCAACCACTTCTCTTGATAACCTTTTGATTAGCGAATCCGCAATATTATCCTTTAACGATATATAGTCAATGGTAATAATTCCGATTGAGATTTATTATCTAATGGAACTATGTCGTCGTTGTATATGACGGGACTTTCCATTATACATCGCGCTCTGTGCTCTGTCAATAGCGGATTGACTATCACAATGTATCCCTATTGCAGTCACAGGCTTTGGCCATCTTGGAATATCCTCCAGAAACTGGCGTAGATATTCAGCCTCTTCAGCGCATTTATCTAGTGCCACAAACTCAGCTTCCATCGTGGAATGAGTTATCACTGTTTGCTTGGAGGATTTTCATGATACTGCCGCTCCGGCTAGTGTAAATACGTAGCCACTCGTAGACTTTAGTGCCTTCTTGCTAGATATCCAGTTTGTGTCAGTATATCCCTCTAACACTGCTGGATATCTACCATAGTGTAATCCATAGTTTCGAGTTCCCCTCAAATACCTCAGTACTCTTATGATTGCTTTCCAGTGATCAGCTCCCGAATTACTTGTAAATCTACTCAACATGCTAATTGAGTATGCAATGTCAGGTCTTTTACAACTCATAAGGTACATCAGACTTCAGATTATTCTCAAGTATTCCACTTGGGAGACTCCTACACTTTTATTCTTGGATATATGTTAAGTCATATTTACAGGTGTCCTAGCTTTCTCAAAGTCATCCTTAAGAAACTTTTCTAGGATCTTGTCAATGTAATGAGGTTGACTTAGTGCGAGACCCTCTGATGTTCTAGAAATTTGAGTTCCTAGAATAATATTTGCTAGTACCATGTCTTTCATGTCGAATCTTGATTTCAACATGTCCTTAGTAGATTTGATCACTTTATCATTGCTTCCGGTAATAAGTAGATCATTTATATACAATGTCATCATGACATAACAGCTGTCATTTTTCTTGACATAGCTTTTCTCGTTTTCCTTGTAATAGACACAACTATCACATTCATTGATTTTGAAGCCATTTTGTTGTGAATATATTGTGAACTTGATGATTTCATTAACAAAATACCTTAGTAGATTTAACTTAGTGAAAAATATAGCACTCGACGGATAGGGAATATAGTCCCAACGGATGACTCAATATAGTCCCGATGGATGATAATTTATTATCCATCGAGTGAGTAGCTTGTGTAATAATAAGTCATGAAGCACATTTCTGCAAACACCTTTGTTTGGATTCTATAGTAGCATATAAGTCATGTTGACTTTAATTAGATATGCAAAATATGTTGATTAATTGTACATAGATGATGTCTTGTAATTCTGCATAAATGAAATGAAGTCAAGTGCCAAATAGCTACCCGACGGATGATCAACAAGGAAATCCGACGGATGATCACGTACCCGACAGATAATCAATTTGAACATCTGTTTACAGTGAAAACACAGTCACATGCATCAAATGTATGCAAAAGGAATGTGGAAGCCTATTTAACTGGGTTTTTTAGAACAAAGAAGCATTGTCATTTCCATGCTATTATGAGATATTCAAAGATGCTGGAACAGAGTAATGAAGTAACATAGTATTAGACTTGATAGGTTTTGTTTTATTATCTTATCTTTTTACTGTGTAATCTTGGTGATATATAAACCAAGAGTAGCAATTAGAACAACAAGAAGACTAAGCAAATATTTTCTCAGAGAAATATTTGTAAGCTGTATCCTTAGCATTTCTTTGTAAGTTTAGTTGTTCTTATTTGTAAGCAGCTGTGAGCTATTCAAGCTTCACAGAGTTCTCTTGATATATATATATATATATATATATATATATATATATATATATATATATATCTGGTGGATACTTTTTAATCCACCATAAAGTTTTAAAAACCTGTATTTTTATTACTTTGTGTTTTGATTCATATTTAACTTGTTATTCCGCACTTTGCAAATCAAAACACTGTCATATATATCTCAAGTTAGAACATTTTACAATTTACAAAAAGTTTCAAGAATTCCATTCAACCCCCCTTCTGTAATTTTTGTTGCATTGTTAGGGACTAACAATTGGTATTAGAGCAAGCTCTTAAAGAACAAAGAGTTTAAAGATCACAACAAACAACAAGATGAACAAGAAGGATGTTGGAGTCAAGATTCCTTTTCTGGACAAAGATAATTACCATCACTGGAAGGTAAAGATGCATCTCCATTTACTTTCTCAAGATGAGGCATATGTGGATTGCATAGAGAGAGACCCTCATGTACCAATAAGAGCTGCAACTGGAAATGAGCCATCAGTTCCCAAGCCAAGGCATGAATGGTCAGATCCTGATATTGAACAAGTCAGGAAGGACAAGAAGGCCATGAATATTATGTTTAATGGAGTTGATGGTGACGTGTTTGAAAACATCATCAATTGCAAAAATGCCAAGGAAGTTTGGGATATAATACAGATTATCTATGATGGCACTGAAAAATTTAGAGAAAACAAGATGCAGCTATCAATTCAGCAATATGAGCATTTCCACTTTGAAGAAGGTGAAACTCTCACTGATATCTTTAGTAGATTTCAAAAGCTACTAAATGCTCTAAAGCTGCATGGAAGAGCCTACCAAACCAAAGATTCTAACCTCAAATTTCTGAGATCCCTACTAAAAGAATGGAAACTGTTATAGGGAGAATTTCGTATAACAATGTTGTGGAGGTTAATGGGCGGAACAAAGATCAAGGACAGTGTTTGAGGGCGGAGGAAGGTTGTTTGGTGGTGGCTGAGCTTATATGTGGACTCCTTAAGAAAGAATAGGGTTTGTTATTCTCTATCAAGTGTCGACTCATGTCTCATACAAGTGCCTACGTACCCTATTTATAGGGATCAAGCCTCACGTAGTTCTTGGGGAACAAGTCACGTAGGCTAGGGTTAGGGTTTTCCAACCCGTGCAGCCTAAGCCCACGATAAAGTCAGGCCTTCAGCCAATTAGTCACGTAAATCTCGACCGGCTCCACACGCTTCCTATAATCTCACGGCATCTCCGTATCTCTTCCCATAATTATAGCAATAACCCGTGTCGGCCCCGAAATTTACGAGCAACTCAGTCATCTATGAGCCACTTTCCATGTCGAACACAAAGTCCTCTAATGCGGGCCGGCCTGACGGCCTCAGCCCGCACCGCCTTCCTTTTTAACCAATAAATACAATGTTACCTTTGATTTCATAAGATGTGGGCTCATGGGTCCAGCCTGCGTGTGGGCACCTGAGCCCAGCCCGCGTGTGGGCAACCGAGCCCAGCTAGCGTGTGGGCAACCGAGCCCAGCTCGCGTGAAGTCATCTGAGCCCACCTCGCGTGTGGACAACCGAGTCCAGCTCGCACATGAGAGCCCAGATGGCAAATGTGAACCCAGCTCGCATATGAGAGCCCAGATGGCAAATATTAACCCAGCTCGCATGTGTGAGCCTAGCTCACATGTGCGAGCCCAGCCCACTTGTCATGAGCCCATCTCGCATGTGGTCACGTGAGCCCAGCCTGCATGTGGTCACGTGAGCCCAGCTCGTATGTCACGAGCCCAGCTCGTATGTCAGGAGCCCAACCCACATGTGCTGGCCCAAGTCTTATTAACCCATGGTTCTAGCCCACACACGAGAGTCCAGCTATTTAGTGCACCCACAGGGACCTGTTTAGGGCCCATGGCCGAAAGCGGGCATAACAACTACCCCCCAAAATTTCTGGTCGCATCTTGAGGCTAGGTATTTTCTAATCTTTTTATGGCCTCGCAAGTGTGAGCCCACCAGGCCGCACCAACCCGCCTCGCGTGTCTCGCCTCGCATGCCTTTCATCTTTGCATTCATTTTGACAACCGTTGGACAGCTGGCATGGGGATTCGTGTCATCTTATGAGATGGCGACACGTGTCGCCTCCTCCTTTCTCTCTCATATCTCCTATAAATATGTGAGATTTTAATTCATTTCTCACATTTCCAAAAACACTTCCTGAATTGCTGCTCAATTTGCTCAAGGATCTACCACGGAGAAGATTATCATTTCAACAAGAACCGTCTACCGGCGGCGATATTCTCCGGGACCAGATTCATCAGGATCTTCATACACCTCTCCCACAGGTACTCTTCGATTTGAGCCCGTTTTTTATTCATGCTTTATTCACGCACACCATGCGAGCACACACCACCTGTTCGATGCGAGTTCGCACACAACCATAACGCGCGATGCGAGCCCTTTCGCTCGTTTAGATACTTAGGTGCGATCCCGTGTGAGATGTGAGGACACTTAGGTGCGATCCCATACTTGTTTTTTGTTTTCTTTTTAGGGCCACACACTAATTTTCACCATCTTTTACAGATGTCGAGTGCGTCTTCAGCCCGCTCCTATGGATCATCTCGCTCTTCCTCGAGCCCGGCTCGCACCTCTGCTAGCCCGGCTTGCTCTTCAGCTACTCCATCTCCATTAAACCAATACCCTCCTGAGCAGCGAGGCTCTAAGGACTTCCAACGTGAGCTGACCTCTCTTTCTGGTCGTCTTAGCCAACCTATCTCTCCCGGCTCAGCTATCACCCCTCAAGGGGCTTTGAACATTTCCAGAGTTGAGAACTCGATGCGAGCAGCTGGATCCGGCTCACTTGATATTCACCTCGACCCGAACCCTGAGGATTTTACCAGGGAGAAAAATATATATGATTGGAGAAATAGGCCCGTGGACCTCTCTCATATTCCAGCCTCCCTTGGGGTAGAAGAGCTGCTAAACCGCGAGCCTGCTCCCTTGGATAAAGACCGAGCCGAGGAGATTTTAAGAGAAATGGCTGAAGAGAGGGCAACTCGTCTGAGGCAAGCAGCAGCTAATCACCTCGACCCCATTCACCTTGACTCAGAATCAACTGACAGCGACCTGGGGAGTGCATACTATGACACGAGGAAGAAAGGAAAAGAGCCCGTAGCTGCTGAATATCCCATCCTGGGACTCGAGAGTGAAGAGGACGGCTCGCATTGGTCCTATGACTCTCCTCAGAGCGAGGAGGTGGCAGATGTTACAAGTCAGTACAAGATTTGTAACTATAATTATGCCCCCGCGGCCTCTCCTGAGCCTTATGTGCCTCCTGCCCAGCCCGAGCTCGAGGGTGAGATTGTTTTCAAAAGGCAGATCATTCCTGATGGGGAGGAGAGCTCAACTGCAAACGAGGAGGTTAAGGTGCTCGCTTGCCGCGACCTGCCTACCTCGCTGACTCAGAAACATCTGGCCGAGCACATTGAGCAGTTTCAGCTCAAGGGCCATATTGTCTTGCCCCTACCTCATATGAGATGCTATAGATTCAATCACTTGGAGAATGGAGGCAGGGTGCCTCGCATGGTCTTGTCCACTTTCCTATTAAGGCTGGGAATCTCCTCTCCTCTTCATCCCTTCATCAAAGATGTTTGCGAGTACTTCCAGCTCGCACCCCTTCAGATCAATCCAAACGGATACCGGGCCGCCCCTCGCACTGTACATCATGTACCACAAATGCGGGTACCCTTCTCTAACCGCGAGGCAGCTGGGTTACTTCCTCCATTTGAAGCATTCTCCTAACGACTTTGGGTATTTCTACTTCTCTGTCTGGCCGTGCTTCAACAAGAAGAACCTCATCCACAATGGGCCGAGCAACTCAGGGAAGTGGAAGAGTCCTTACTTCTATATCCACGAGGTGCCTCGAGTCCAGACTCATTTTTATTATAATCCATGTAAGTTTTTTTTTTTGCCCGCTCTCGTCTCTTCTACCATAGCTCTTTCCTTTTAACAAGAATTTCTTTTATCTCCAGCCACCCCGCCTCGCACTGTCCTTGTGGGACAGGAAAAGATAAACGCGGACAGTCTTCTAAACCTTCCTAAGGCGGACCGGGACATCCGAAAACTCATAACGACCTCCAATCTGGTCGCATGTGGGTTTTTGAAGGAAGGAGTGAGGCTGACTCCTCAGAAGAAATCTGGGAAGAGATCCAGAAAGGGTAAAAATATCGGGCCCGCACGTCCGGGCCTGGCTGCTCGCATGCGCGAGCTCGTGTGCTCGCGTGCTCACTTTTCCTGCATGCATCTCGCTTCACATCGCACTTTAATTCTCTGTATTTTTCACCTGCTCGCATTACTTCTTTCCTTTGCATCTTGCTGTGACTAATCTATTGCTTTGTTGTTTTCTTTTTCAGAAATGGCCATCTCCCCTATCCCCTTCATGGAAGAGGCTGAGCAGGCTGCGGCCTCGGGCCCAGTTCAGCCCGCAGCTGCGAGCACAAGGGCTCGCTCTCAGGCCAATCCTCCGGCCCGCATGACTACTCTCTCCGAGCATCTCAAGGATTCAGGGCCTTCTCCTCGATTAAAGAGGCATAGAGGTAAAGAAGGAAAAACTGGCGAGCCTGAGCCAAAGAAAGCTGCTCCCTCTGATGCTCCTCTTCCCTCTTCTTCTTCTGCCAATATGGTTGCGACCACATTCGGCCGGCTCGCTCAAGGTCACATCAGCGAGCAGGATTTAAAGGATTGGTCTTCTTCTGCTCTCGAGGTTAACCAGGATGCACTCTCCCGAGCCGCGGCCGAAGTATACTATCGTCAGTTATCTAAGGCTCGAGAGATGCGAGCCCTCAGCCAGACCAACACAAAGCTCGAGGCTAAAGTCAAGTCCCTTCAGAGTAAGGTCGCTGAGCACGGGCAAGAGAAAGTTACGCTGGTGAACAACTATAATCAGAAGATAGTTAACCTGAACGCTGCTCACGACAAGGCCCTAAGGGAGCAGAAGGAGGCTCATGACCTGGCTGCTGAGGCATGTAAGAAGGAGAAGGATGCCCTCGAGGAGAGGGTGCTCGAGCTGGAGGGATCAATCTCTGCCCTGACCGAGGGCCGTGAGGCCGCCCTCGCTGATGCTAGGAACCTGGGGGCCAGGAATTTTATGAAAGTCTTTATGAAGAAGGTTCCTGACTTCGATTGGGCGGCTCTGGGTGCGAGCACAGCGAGGCATGCTGACAAGTTGAAGCTGGAGATGGAGAGGGATGACCAAGTTGCTGATGAGGCTCGGCTCGCGGCCGAGAAGGCCCAGGTCGCTGGTGAACATCGTGAGGGAGCAGAGGCTGATAACCCTTAATGTAATTTTAATTAGAACTAGACTTTTGACTGGGTAAGCGGGCACCCCTCTCGCCTCGCGCTTGTATTTGAAATATTCTGCCTCGGGGCATAACTTATTTAACTTTTGTTTGTATAAAATGTCTAAGTTTTTTGTGCCCGCGTATGACTTTACGGTGCTAGCTGGTTTTTTTTTTTTTACCATGCTTCTACTGACCAAAAGTAATCATAACTCTGGCCACTTATGGCGAGTGTTACCCCTTCACTGCGAGCCCAATTTATTCAGCTCGTGTCATTTGTTCAATCAAACAACCTTTGAAAGAGGATGCCAAGTGGAACAAGCCCGCATCAACTCGCAGGTGTTGTAGGTGTTCTCGCACTAGGAGCTCGCATGTGTCTTCTCCTCGCATCATGCGACTTTGAGTATGTTTGATGGAGGGCTGGGCCCCCTGGGTCGCATTTATGGTTTTGAGGGCCAGGGTATGAGCTCGTATCGCGGGCCTATATCTCTATCCACATCTTTTATCTACTATGTGTTCGTATTTGTCTAAGCGGGCCGTGGCCCGGCTCGTTTCATGTTCTTGGCATCAAGCGGGTTGGGGCCCAGCTTGATTTAACATGTTAATAAAACAACTGTTCTGTCCTCGCATGGGTTCCCAAGGATGGGGTCCCCTGCTGGGTATTTAATCTATTAACAGAGGTTAAAATATCAAGTGCACAAATAGAGATCAATCGTTTATTCATAGATAATGGGAAGTGAAAGGAATACATGCTTGTGGTCTCAGGGAGGCACCTATATGGCACTACCCCCCGAGACTTAGGAATATTTGAAGATAATACTAAGTCTGAAAATAATAATATTACTGATAATACTTGCGAAGGTGTTCCGCGTTCCAGGCTCTTGGGATCAACTTGTCTTGCATATCATTGAGGTGGTAGGTTCCCTCCCAGAGCACCGATTTTATTTTGTAAGGGCCTTCCCAATTCGCTCCCAAGACTCCGTGACTCACCACCTTGGTATTTGGCATGACCCGGCGCAGAACCAAATCTCCCACCTTGAAAGTTCGGGCTCGAACCTTACTGTTGTAATGCCTAGCTGTCCTCTGCTGATATGCCGCTATCCTGATCTGAGCCTCTTCTCGAGTTTCTTCGATCATATCCAAATAGAGCCGATGATTGACCTCGTTTGCCTCTGAGTCATAGTTGTCCCTTCGAAAAGATCATGCTCCCACTTCAACGGGCACCATAGCTTCATACCCATACACCAGAGAGAAAGGGGTCTCTCCAGTTGTGGTTCGGGGTGTAGTGTTGTAAGACCATAGGACCTGGGCGAGTTCTTCTGGCCATGCTCCTTTCTTCTCTTCAAGCTTTGCCTTTAAGGTATGCTTAATGATTTTATTAACAGCCTCTGTCTGCCCGTTACTCTGGGGGTGGCAGACTGCGCTAAAGCTCTTCTGAATCCCCAGCTGCTCACAAAACTCTCGCATCTCCTTGCTATCAAATTGTTTCCCATTGTCAGATATCAGCTTGTAAGGGATGCCATAGCGACATACAATAACCCTGTATACAAACTCCCTGAGCTTTCTTGCTGTGATAGTGGCTAGGGGCTCGGCCTCTGCCCACTTAGTGAAATAGTCTACCGCAACTACCGCATACTTGACGCCTCCCCTGGCCTTCGGGAGTTCCCCAATCAGATCAATTCCCCATATAGAGAAGGGCCAGGGGCTCATGAGGGATGTGAGAGAGGCCACGGGGTTGTTGTAATAATTGGCATATCGCTGACACTTATCACAAGCTCGGGAGAATTCAAAGGCGTCTTTTTTCAGCGTTGGCCAGTAGTAGCCTTGACGGAGGATTTTCTGAGCTAGAGAGCTACCCCCCGAGTGATTGCCACAAATGCCCTCGTGTACTTCCCTTAGGATGTAGTTGCATTCCTCCCCATGTATGCATTTGAGAAGAGGAACACTGAACCCTCTTCTGTATAGAATCTCGTCGTATATCACATAGCGGGCTGCTTTGTATTTTATCCTCCTTGCCTCGTTCTTTTCGTCCGGAAGTGAACCTTCTCTTATGTATGCTAGAATAGATGTCATCCACGTGGGGCCGAGCTCATTACTGAGGCTGCCCACCTCGTGCTCGGGCACACTAGGTTGCCTCTGTATATCAAGGGGCACGGTCCCTAGCAAAGTGCTCTCGCGGCGTGAGCCGAGCTTAGCTAGCTCGTCCGCGCCTTCATTCTGCCCATGCGGGATTAGTTCCAGCCTCACCTCGTTGAATCTTGCGATTATCCTCTGTGCGCACTTCAGGTAAAGCTCTGTTCTCGGCCCCTTAGCTTGATACCCCCCATTTATCTGATAGACTACAATCATGGAGTCACTAAATACATTCAAATTCTCGACCTTCATTTCCAAAGCTAGCTTGAGACCGTTGATCAGGGCCTCATACTCAGCATCATTGTTGGTTGCATGAAAGGCCAGATGGGTCGCATGTCTGATTTTGTGAGCCTCTGGGCAGATTAGCTCGACTCCAGCTCCTGCTCCATCACCGTTAGAGGCACCATCCACATATAGGCTCCACCATGGGGCACTATTTTATCTCTCCAGTCCAACTTCTTCTGTGCTAGGTATAACAACAAGGGCTCCCGACTCCACTTCTTGATGTGGGGGAAATTCTAGCACAAAATCGGCCAGGGCTTGGCCTTTGATCGCAGTCCTTGGCTTATAATCCACCTCGAATTGGCCGAGCTCAACCGTCCACTTCAACATTCGACCAGAAGACTCTGGTCTATGCATCACTTGTCTGAGGGGGTAGGAGGTTCGCACTTCTATCTTATGTGCCTGAAAATAGGGCCTGAGTTTTCGGGAGGCCAGAATCAGAGCATACGCTAGCTTTTCGAGGCTTGTGTATCGAGTCTCGGCATCGGCTAGCCTTTTACTCACATAATATACCTGAAGCTGGACACCATCCTCCTCTCGGACTAATACTGCACTTATTGCAAAGTCGGAGACGGCCAAGTATAGGATCAAAGTTTCTCCTGCCTTTGGGTTGGACAACATTGGAGGGCTACTGAGATGCTTCTTTATGTTCTGAAAGGCTTCCTCACATTCTTCGGTCCACTTAAAGTTCCTCCCCACTCCTTTGATTGCTTTGAAGAACTCTTGGCATTTATCGGAGGATTTTGAGATGAAGCGGTTTAAGGCAGCCACTCGTCCCGTTAAGCTTTGAACATCCTTCACCCGTC
Source organism: Apium graveolens (assembly GCF_009905375.1). NCBI lineage: Eukaryota > Viridiplantae > Streptophyta > Magnoliopsida > Apiales > Apiaceae > Apium > Apium graveolens. Next base: position 193,484,143 of record NC_133647.1, read on the forward strand.
GAGGGGATCTCATCTCGAGTAGGGCTTGTATCTTGGATGGGTTGGCCTCAATGCCTCTATGGTTGACAATAAATCCCAAAAACTTCCCCGATTCAACCCCAAACACACATTTCTGGGGGTTGAGCTTCATTCTGTACTCCCTTAGGATCTGGAACATTTCTGCCAGGTGGCGGACATGATCCCTCGCTTCTTTCGATTTCACCAGCATGTCGTCTACATAGGCCTCCATAGTCTTCCCCGATTGATGTTTGAACATCTTATTCACCAGCCTCTGATAGGTTGCCCCCGCATTAAGGAGCCCGAAGGGCATCCCGATGTAACAGTAAAGGCCCCGATCAGTAATAAAGGAGGTGTGCTCCTGATCTGGCCCATACATGGGGATTTGGTTATATCCCGAATAAGCATCCATAAAACCAAGCAGCGCGTGCCCAGCCGTGGAATCAACCAGCTGGTCGATTCGGGGTAGAGGAAAGCTGTCCTTCGGGCAAACTTTGTTCAGGTCGGTGAAGTCTACACATGTCCTCCACTTGCCATTGGGCTTCTTGACAAGCACAGGGTTGGCCAGCCACACGGGGTAGAAGGCTTCTCTCACAAGTCCTGCCTCCCTTAATCTATCCACTTATTCTCTGAGGGCCTCTGCCCTCTCTCCACTAATCGGCCGTCTCTTTTGCCTAACCCCCTTCTTTTTCGGGTCCAAGTTGAGCCGGTGGCACATGACATTTGGATCAATCCCTATCATATCGGAGTGTGACCATGCAAAGACATCCAAATTCTCCCTTAGGAAGCGGGCTAGATCCTCTCTCAAGTCAGGACTTAGGTTAGAGCCTATTCTGAGTACCTTGGAGGGATCATTTGGGTCTACCAAGATCGGGATTGTGTCCTCTGCGGCCCCGGCCCTCTCGACCATTGGGGGCATTCTCGGGTCTAAATCTGCTCGAGCCTCGCTAGTTTTTTCCATTTCCGTGATTGCCGAACCTTCCGCATCCTTGAGCTCGGTCTGGTGAGCTTGGGTCGGGTTTATCAAGCGTTCAGAGGTTGCAGTTACAGTTCGAGTGATTCCGTCGGGTGGGTCCATAGTGATTGTTGTTTCTTTGTGTGCCCACTTCCCTCTCCTAAGTCTTGCAGTGATTTGTTCTGGGCTCTCTTCTTCATCACTTGCTTCCTCTACAATCCCCTCTTGTATCAACATGATGGGCTGAGATGCTTCCATTAGTAAGGCCCCTGGGCGTGGTTCCACATGAATTCTCATGTGCTCGAAGTAGTTCTCGGGCAACTCCTCAATTGAAATCAAATTACAAGTCTCGTGACCCTCAGGACGTATTCTTTTCCTGCCCTCTGCCTCTTCCATGGGGATGTCGCACTCACCTGCTTCAGCTATCTCCCTTGAGGCATTTCTTGACTCGGCCGCTTTGAGTGCCTGGTTGTAGCAGACCCTGGATTCGTATTGACAGCTCTTCAAGATGCCTACCCCCGTGGGGGTTGGGAATTTTATCGTCATATGATGGATCGAGGTCACCATCCTCATTGCCCTCATAAGGGGTCTGCCCACTATAACATTGTAGGCACAAGGCTGGTCTACAACTGTAAACATAGCGATCTGGGTGGCCACATGAGGCTCCTCTCCTATGGTCACCGGGAGCCGAATTGTCCCTTTCACTCCGATCGAGTCTCCCGTGAACCCGTACAGGTGCCCACCTGTTGAGGTTAATTCTCTATCCAATAATCCCAGTTTTTTGTAGGCATCATAAGTCAAAACATCAGCCGAGCTCCCGGTGTCCACCATTGCTCGGTGAACATTCACCATCCCAATCTTCATTTTTATGACTAGGGCATCGGTATGAGGGTAATGCACCCATTTTGCATCATTCTCTTTAAACACGATATCATCGACCTCCCTTTCAAAGAGCTCCGGGGGCCTTTGGCTTAGATGATTGACGTTGGTGAGCGGCTTGTCCTTTGCTTCCCGGGCATATCTGTCCATCGCCTTCCGACTGTCTCCACCAATGTGAGACCCGCCTAGAATAATATGAATACTACCAGCCCGAGGGACCCTTTCTTTGTCTTCTGGGGGTGGAGGAGGGACGGTATGATAATCCGTCCTGTGTCTTCGAACCTCCTTGACAACCCACTCCGTAAGCTTCCCTTATCTAATCAAAGTCTCGATCTCATCCTTTAGTTGTCTACAATCAGCTGTATCGTGTCCGGTGGCCTCATGGTATGCACAATACTTCGAAGTGTCTCTTTTATTGTAGTCTGTGAGAGGAGTTGCATTCCTGAATACCCCCTTCCCCACATATGTAGCATATATGTGGTCGATAGAGGCTACCAGAGGGGTGTGTGTCTGCCATTTGCTTGTATAAGGCCTTCCCGAATCTTTAGTGGTCTCTTTGCCACAGGCAGACTTTTTCGGGCTCGAACTACGCCGATATGTCTTCCTCCTTTCGTCAGGGCTTGAGGATCGGTCCCTCTTGTCTCGATAGCTTTCGCTGATTTTCAGCTCTCTCATCGATTTCTCTACCCTCTTGAAAGGTTCGGCTTGCTCATAGAACTCGGCCAAGGTCCTCGGCTCACTCGCTTGGAGGCTCTTCCAAAATTTCGATCCTTCTTTCAGCCCTGCTATCAAGAAATTTTTGATGGTCTCCTCACTGGCTCCTCTCACCTTGGGGACCTCGGCGTTAAACTGACGAAAGTATTCTGCCAAGGGCTCCCCCTCCCTTTGCTTGATGTTGGCTAACGTGGCCACATGAGGCGAATAGTGGAGGGTCGACTGAAATTGTCTGACGAACAAGTCCTCCAATTGCCTCCACGTTCTTATGCTAGCCGGTCCCAACTTGGAGAACCATTGTTGGGCACTACCTCTGAGTGATGCCGCGAAGAGTCTGCAACGGGTCATCTCCGGCACCTGATAGACTTCCATCTCAGTGTTAAATTGAATAAGGTACTCCGCCGGGTCGGCTTCGCCGTTGAATAGAAGGTCGGGGTTGTGCCTAAACACCCGAGGTAGGGGGGATGATCGGATAGCAGCCGTAAACGGAGAGGGGGCAGCCGAGGCAGGGGGCCCTCTCTTCTCTTGCTCCATCTCATCTAAGATCCTTCTCAGGTCCCTTACTCTAACAACTTCTCCTTCTCTGTCACCACCCGCATTACTCGAATGATGTGAGCCCTGAGGTCGTTCGCGGCGTCCCCCTCCTCCAGCTCGGTCCTGCGACTCCTCTTCACGATTGTATCTGCGTCTATGTCGCTCCTCCCTCCTGGGTGAGGTGTGTTGACGTCTTTCCGGAGGGGTCGTTGCCCGTTCCCTTTTCCAGCCTCTTTTATCCACGGGCTCTTTCTCTTCTCTCTCCTTCTTACAATTCTCTAATTTGAGCCTGAGGTCATGCTCGCTTAGTTTTCTACCCACTCGGTCTAGCACGCTAGTTGACCTTGCCTCAGATGAAGCTGGCTTCGGCCCCGATCTCGTAGAGATCTGGCTGCCCCGCTCATCATGGCCTCGGGGTATATCTTCCTTTCCGCGTGATGTTTCTTTCTTCTGTTTGGTCTCGGTTGCCACGTCATCAAAATCGTGGATCAGCTTCTTCTGAAGGCCTTTTCCCTTCCAACTACGCTGTGAGACCTTGAGGCGGCGTGCCTTACGCTTGGCATTCCGGACCGAGCTTCTTTCTACCTTTGACATTCGGGCGTTGATCTGATTCATCTGATCGGCCAGCCCTTCGAGATACATCATCACAGCCTGCCCGTCCACGGTTGCAATTGGTGGAGGTGGCGCCTGATTCTCTGGGGGCGTGTGTTCGAAAGTAGGGTCCTTCTTGCCTCCGCTCCCGGGTGTCGTCGCTTGCTTGCTTTCTTTGGTCATCTTTCTCCCTAAGATGAACGAGATCCCCTCCTTCTAGCGCCAAATGTTATAGGGAGAATTTCGTATAACAATGTTGTGGAGGTTAATGGGCGGAACAAAGATCAAGGAAAGTGTTTGAGGGCGGAGGAAGGTTATTTGGTGGTGGCTGAGCTTATATGTGGACTCCTTAAGAAAGAATAGGGTTTGTTATTCTCTATCAAGTGTCGACTCATGTCTCATACAAGTGCCTATGTACCCTATTTATAGGGATCAAGCCTCACGTAGTTCTTGGGGAACAAGTCACGTAGGCTAGGGTTAGGGTTTTCCAACCCGTGCAGCCCAAGCCCACGATAAAGTCAGGCCTTCAGCCAATTAGTCACGTAAATCTCGACCGGCTCCACACGCTTCCTATAATCTCATGGCATCTCTGTATCTCTTCCCATAATTATAGCAATAACCCGTGTCGGCCCCGAAATTTACGAGCAACTCAGTCATCTATGAGCCACTTTCCATGTCGAACACAAAGTCCTCTAATGCGGGCCGGCCTGACGGCCTCAGCTCGCACCGCCTTCCTTTTTAACCAATAAATACAATGTTACCTTTGATTTCATAAGATGTGGGCTCATGGGTCCAGCCCGCGTGTGGGCACCTGAGCCCAGCCCGCGTGTGGGCAACCGAGCCCAGCTCGCGTGTGGGCAACCGAGCCCAGCTCGCGTGAAGTCATCTGAGCCCACCTCGCGTGTGGACAACCGAGTCCAGCTCGCACATGAGAGCCCAGATGGCAAATGTGAACCCAGCTCGCATATGAGAGCCCAGATGGCAAATGTTAACCCAGCTCGCATGTGTGAGCCTAGCTCGCATGTGCGAGCCCATCCCACTTGTCATGAGCCCATCTCGCATGTGGTCACGTGAGCCCAGCCTGCATGTGGTCACATGAGCCCAGCTCGTATGTCACGAGCCCAGCTCGTATGTCAGGAGCCCAACCCACATGTGCTGGCCCAAGTCTTATTAACCCATGGTTCTAGCCCACACACGAGAGTCCAACTATTTAGTGCACCCACAGGGACCTGTTTAGGGCCCATGGCCGAAAGCGGGCATAACAGAAACCAATGATAGTCTCCTTGAGAAACTCACAAGAATACTAGGAGTTTACACTATAGAGACTGTATGGCATCCTAAAGACTTATGAGCTTGAAATAGAGAAAGATGAAAGAATGGAGAAAGGGAGAAAGAAAGGAGGGTCCATTGTACTGGTTGCTGAGTTAGAGAAAGAGAAGGAGATGAAGATAGAAGTTGTTGAGTCTACTTTAAAGGTCTATGAAAACAAGGGCAAGGGGATGGTAGCAGAAAATGAAGATTCTTTGAGCCAAAATGATATGGATGACATTGATGAACATCTAGCATTTCTTTCCAGAAGATTTTCCAAGCTCAAGTTCAAGAAGAACTTTGGCGCAGCTAAGCCAAATAGAAACATGGTGGATAAATCAAAATTCAAATGTTTCAAATATGGCTTGGCAGGGCACTTTGCCAGTGAGTGTAGAAAGTCAGATTCCAGCAAGAAGAAGTTTAAGCCTGTGGATTATAAACAGAAATATTTTGAGTTGCTCAAATAAAAGGAAAGGGCTTTCATCACACAAGAAAATAACTGGGCAGCAGATGGTCTGGATGAGGATGAGGATGTCAGCTATGTCAATCTAGCCCTAATGGCCAAGTCTGATGAAACAAAGACAAGTTCTTCAAGTAATCAGGTAATCACCACTAACCTTGTACATTTATCTAAAGCTGAGTGTAATGATGCAATAAATGACATGTCTACAGAATTATATCATTTGCGTGTTACACTTAAGTCTCTTATTAAGGAAAATGCTAATAATTAAGAAAAAAATTCGTTTTTAAGTGAGAGGAATAATGTGCTAGAATCTCAGTTTATTGAATTTGAAAAATTGAGAATTGAGTGTCAAATTGCTAAGGATGAATTAACTGAGTCCTTGAAGAAAGAAGAGATCTTGAAGAAGCAGCTTGAACGAGAACATGAGGTGATTAAGGCATGGAAAATATTTAGAGATGTTCATGCTCAAATCACCAAAGTTCAAGGTATTGAGTCCTTTTATGATGCAGCCTGGAAGAGGAATAAGGAGAAGCTGGAATCCAATTTGGTTGAAGGATTGCTAACAGATGTGGACTCGACGGATGATGAGAGTCATCCGTCGGATAACCAAAAGGATTATCCGTCGAGTGACATAAATCCTTATCCATCGGCTATAAGCAAACCTGTGAGTAAAGCCAAACTTGCCAAGTTAAATGAAAAATATGGGGCTTAATAACCTTTTGGCCCTTAAAATATGGACCAATATACCTATCGGCCCCAAAAGTATGAAGTCGTACTCTTTGACCCCTATAGTATTTAATACCATTTCCTTTAGCCCTTTTCGTGACTAAAACGACATATCGGATTAAATCGGAGGGTAAAATAGTCTTTATTATAAAAAATGATTAACATGAACGATACATAATACTATAGGGGTTAAAAGGTATGAAAAATCGGCTTTTACTAAAATTGTTCCTAATGCAGCAGTCCTGTTTCTTTTCTTTTCATTTCTTAAATTAACAAGGAAATAAAATACAAAAATATCCCGGTTAAAAAAATATTTAACAGTGGGATGCTAACTTTCTGCAACGACTCTTATCATTTTTAAGAATTAACAGTTCATGCCTCATGTTGTAACTACTATTTCTTCAAGATATTTGAATTATTGATTAGAAAGAAATGTTTTTTAAACAGGGGTGGTGCGTATAAAGGTATGAAGCACCATTCTTTACCTGCATCGTCTTATCTTTATTCCATTACAACTGCAAATAGCCATTTCATATTATATCAGTGTTTCTTTCTTGGATTTAATATATACTTCAATGAGTTTGTAGGTGATGAGCAAGAGAGTTAGAGTACATACTTTACTCTTAAATTTGCACACTTTTTTCTTTGAGAAATTCAAAATTCTACCTTGTTACGAAAGTGCACTTGAATAACAACAGAATGAGAGGAGACTACAACCATCTTTTTTTTAACTGAGATAACGACTATCATTTATACTGATATACATATAGATCAAAATTAAAAAAATATTTTTTCAATAGAACAATGGTGATCTGAAGAGGCCCTTGAAAGGACAGAAACAATAGAATGAAGAGCATTTGTTGCTATTATTGACTTTATATGGCCCCTTCTCGCTAGAGGTCTTCTGCTACTTCTGGTCACTTTTCGCTTACTCACCATTGTTCGTCTTGTTCTTTGGAGAATTATTATCTTAAAATTAGTTATTGTTCTTTTGCTTTAGTATTGCTTTTATGATGAGAATGACTTGTTTGCTATTTTTCTAATAGTGGGTTTATATAGCCATAAGAATAATAGTGGCTGAAAATTTGTTAATAGAAGATAATAAAAAATTATTTCAAGCCTGTGTTTGGAACAACAATATTGGGTTATTTGACTTTGAGCTCAGAGACCGTAATATTGCAACTCCTGAATATCATAAGTTCCCTTACCATCATCTCGATTATGATTCAGTTGGTATTGACAGAAGTAAAGCAATTACTCAAAGCAGGAGGCGTCATACTCAACACGTTTGAACACCTTGACAAAACCCTATTCTCTCGAATTGGAACTCTCTGTCCGAACCTCTATGCTGTTCGGCCTCTACATTCACTCTACAGCACAAAACTTGCAGCATCCATAAAGTCTCCACAGGCTCATTCCACAAATAGTCTTTGGAAAGAAGACATGGGCTGCTTAACTTGGCTCTACCGAGAAGTGGAAAGAAGACAGGGGTTGCTTAACTTGGCTCGATGTACAACTACCGAGAAGTGTAATATATATTAGCTTTGGGAGTCAAGTGGCCATCACAATAAACCAAAAGACGGAGTTGTGGATCAACAACTGATTAGCAGGGACCAATTTTAGTAAAATCTGTTTTTTCATACTTTTTAACCCCTATAGTATTAGGTATCGTTCCTTTTAGCCCTTTTCTACAATAAAGACTTTTTTACCCTCCGATTTAGTCCGATATGTCATTTTAATCACGAAAAGGGCTAAAGGAAACGGTATTTAATACTCTAGGTCTCAAAGGGTACGACTTCATACTTTTGGGGCTGATAGGTATATTGGCCCATACTTTAAGGGTCAAAAGGTCATTAAGTCAAAATATGGATCAGTTTCCAAAAACTTCATTTCAGGAGAATCTAGTCAAGTGAAGAAGGAAAGGAAAGTGAATGTTGGTCATCTGTCTATCAAACAATTGAGTGACAGACTAGAAAAGATTGAGGTTAAAACAGAGGCTAAAAATAAAAACAATAGAAATGGTAAAGTGGGGATTAACAAACATAACAACTACACACCTGATAAATATGCTCCAAGAAAAATATGTGTTAAGTGTGGTAGTGTAAATTATCTATCTGTTAATTGCAAAACTGCCCTGCCTACTTCCATATATGTGCCACCTCCTTTTCCCAACATGAATGCCATGCCTTCTATGCCTTTGAATGCTATGTCTACACATAATATGAATGCACAATTTCCTAATATGCCATTTGCACCTAATCCTTATTATGCTGCATTTAGTATACCTCAAATGCCATTTAACATGCCCTACTGGAATAACATGTTTACTAATAGCATGCCATTTCTTGTTAATCAAAATGTGCATGATAACTCTGTTGCAATGAATGGTTTCAAAGGTCCAACTCAAATGACTAAGGATGAATCTAATATCCCCAAGTCAAATGAGATCAAACCTAAGAAACAGAAAAAGAAAGCTAACAAGGTAGGACCCAAGGAGACTTGGGTACCAAAATCAACTTGATTTGATTTTAATGTGTGCAGGGAAACAGAAAGAATCTGTGGTACTTGGATAGTGGCTATTCAAGACACATGACTGGTGATTTCACCATGCTCACATAGTTCAAGGAGAGAGCTGGCCCAAGTATTACTTTTGGAGATGACATCAAGGGTTATACTGTGGGATATGGCTTGATTTCTAAAGACAATGTCATCATTGAGGAGGTTGCCTTAGTGGATGGTGTCAAGCATAATTTGTTGAGTATCAACCAGCTGTGTGATAAAGGCAATTAAGTAACCTTCAACTCAGAAACCTGTGTTGTGACAAACAAGAGGAGCAACAAAGTGGTTCTCACTGGAGTGAGAAAAGGAAATGTATACTTAGCTGACTTCAACTCATCAAATACAGAATCTGTTACTTGTCTTCTCAGTAAAGCAAGTCAAGATGAAAGTTGGCTATGGCACAAGAAGCTATCCCATCTAAACTTCAAGACCATGAATGAACTTGTAAAGAAAGAACTGGTTAGAGGCATTCCTCAAGTGGAGTTTTCTAAGGATGGACTGTGTGATGCTTACCAAAAGGGAAAGCAAATTAAAGTATCATTCAGAAAGAAGCTTGATTCAACAATTGAAGAACCTTTACAACTGCTATACATGGATTTGTTTGGACCAGTCAATGTGTTGTCCATCTCAAGGAAAAGATTTTTCCTAGTAATTGTAGATGATTTCTCAAAGTTCTCTTGGACATATTTCCTTAAGTCCAAAGATGAGGCTAGTGAAATCATCATCAATCACATAAGGCAAGTCAACAATCATCCTGATTTCAAAGTTAGAAGAATCAGGAGTGACAATGGAACTGAGTTCAAGAATTCTGTCATGAGAGTATTTTATGAAGGAAATGGGATTTTGCATGAGTTTTCAGCAGCAAGAAATCCACAACAAAATGGAGTAGTAGAAAAAAAGAACATATCACTTATTGAAGCTGCAAGGACAATGCTTGAAGAGTCTAAGTTACCAACATATTTCTGGGCCGAAGCTGTAAATACTGCATGCTACACTCAAAATATTTCTCTGATTAATCAAGCAAAATGCATGACTCCCTATCAATTGTTCAAGAACAAGAAGCCAACTCTAAATTTTTTTCATGTCTTTGGCTGTAAATGTTATATCTTAAGAAATCAAACTGATCAGAATGGGAAGTTTGATGCTAAAGCAGATGAAGGAATTTTTGTTGGATATGCTGTTGGTAAAGCATACAGAGTCTACAATCTGAGAACCAACATTGTTGTGGAATTAATACATGTTGTGTTTGATGATAAAAAGATTGAAGGACTGCAAGATGGAGATTACCATGAGAGCCTCAAATTTGACAATGTGGAGATGGTTAGTGATGACAGTGATGATGAAAGTGATCCAGAATCAGTATCAAAGGATAATGCAGAAAAATCCACTACCAATGAAGCACAAAATTCAACATCTGTCGAGTTGCAAAATGCTTCATCCATCGGGAGACAATCTGCTTTATCCGTCAGGAGACAACCAGCTTCATCCGTCGGTACTCAAAATTCACCATCCGTCGGGGCATCAAAAGAAGCTGAAAGTCAGAATAGATCACCTACAGAAAGTTCCCCTTTCTCTAATCAAAGATCCATAAACTCAAGGGGAGTTTCTAATAATCAAAATTCAATCACACATCAAGAAAACAATGATGCCTCTTCATCTAGAGCTAATCTACCTCAACAAAGGAAATGGACAAAGGCAGTTTCCTATCTATGGATGAACCAAAGAAAGTAGAAGAAGCTTTGTTGGATTCTGATTGGATTTTAGCTATGTAGGAGGAGCTAAACCAATTTGAAAGGAATAAGGTGTGGAAGCTGGTACCCAAGCCTAAAGAAAAGAATTCAATAGACGCCAAATGGGTATTCAGAAACAAGATGGATGAAAATGGTATAGTAGTCAGGAATAAAGCTAGATTGGTTGCTAAGGGCTATTGTCAACAAGAAGGAATAGATTTTGATGAAACATTTGCTCCTGTTACAAGACTTGAAGCCATCAGAATCTTCTTAGCCTATGCAGCCCATGCCAATTTCAAGGTCTATCAAATGGATGTCAAAAGTGCCTTTTCTTAATGGAGATTTGGAGGAGGAAGTCTATGTCAGTTAGCCTCCTGGTTTTGAAGATCCAGATTTTCCAGAATATATTTACTATCTTTTGAAAGCACTTTATGGACTGAAGCAAGCACCTAGAGCCTGGCATGACACTTTGTCAAAGTTCTTTTTAGAGAATCATTTCACAAGAGGTCCTGTTGATAAAACTTTATTCTTTAGAAATGTTAATGGCTCTAGCATACTTGTTCAAATTTATGTAGATGACATTATTTTTGGCTCTACAGATGAAAAACTTTGCAAAAAATTTGCCAAATTGATGCAAAATAAGTATGAAATGAGCATGATGGGAGAACTAACCTACTTTCTTGGTTTGAAAGTTAAGCAAGTTAGTGATGGAATATTCATTAGTCAAACTAAATACATTTATGATCTTTTAAAGAAGTTTGATCTAATGGATTGCACATCTGCAAAAACTCCCATGGCCACTGCATCTAAGCTTGAATTAAACACTACTGAAAAGTCTGTGGATATTTTAAGTTATAGGGACATGGTTGGCTCACTTCCGTACTTAACAGCTAGTAGGCCAGATATAATGTTTGCTACATGTCTTTATGCTAGATTTCAGGCTGATCCTAGAGAATCTCATTTAGTAACTATTAAGAGAATTTTTAGATATCTTAAGGGAACACCAAAACTTGGCATTTGGTACCCTAGAGATTCTGGTTTCGATCTAACTGGTTATTCAGATGCAGATTATGCAGGTTGTAGAATTGATAGAAAAAGTACAACATGAACCTGTCAATTTCTAGGAAACAAGCTTGTGTCCTGGTTCAGTAAAAAGCAAATTTCAGTCTCTACTTCTACAGCTGAAGCTGAATATATTGCTGCTGGCAGTTGTTGTGCACAGATTCTGTGGATGAAAAACCAATTGCTAGACTATGGTCTGCAAGTAGAAAGAATTCCTATTTTCTGTGATAACACACAAGTGCAATTGCCATCACTAAAAATCCAGTACAGCATTCAAGAACAAAACACATAGACATCAAGTACTACTTCATAAGGGAACATGTAATGAATGGTACTGTGGAATTACATTTTATTCCAAGTGAAAAACAGCTTGCAGTTATATTTACCAAGCCACTGGATGAATCTACCTTTTCAAGGTTGGTAAGTGAGTTAGGTATGCTTAATTACTCTTGAATCTTTATAGATAATTTTCAAGTTATAATGTAGCCAGAAATCTAATTGATTTTTCAATCTTGGATGAAATTTTGGCTAAGTCAAAATTTACATCTCGACGGATGATCATTATCCATCGAGTTTGATCATCCGTAGGTATACTATTTGTTAATAAAATCAATTATTTTTCTAGAATATTTTATGACTCGACGGATAACTGATTTAATTTCATCCGTCGAATTGTCTTATTTTTAGCCGTTGATTCTCTGAACATTATCCATCGAGTATACTTATAGTTTGTAAGCATAACACGACGGATAATTGATGGAATTTTTACAGTTTTTTTGAAAAAAAACTGCTATTTTGGGCAATTTTTATTGGTCACTTTATTTTACTTTATTATTTTTTTGACAGTTATTTTTGAGATAGTATAAAAGCATAATTCATTTTCATTGCTTTTCTTTTATCTTTCTCAAATCATCTGCTCTAACTTCTCTCTTTCTCAAAAGCACTTCCTCTCTCTTTCTGCAAGTTTTTACTTTCTAATAATGGCACCAGTTGTCAAGATCATATCTCAAACTGGATTTATCTATGAGAAGAACAACTTCACTGCTCTTGTGAACAAGGGGATTCAACAGTCTGGCGACTATCACTAAATGATGGATTTTGTGAAGAACTGCAAACTTAACTATGCCATGCTGGAATCACCAACCATCTACTGTGAAGTTGTTGAAGAGATGTGGACGACTGTAACATACAACTCAACTGATAAGACTATCACTTTCACTATTAAAGGTAAGGAATTTTGTGTTAATGGTGATATTGTTAAAGCATGTTATAAAATTCTTGATAATACTGTAACTTCACCACACACAGACACTGACATTGTTAATATGCTTAACTCCATGGGCTATGCACTCTCTACTTCTAAATTAAGTGAAATTAGGAGGTTGGGTCTTAGGAAGGAATGAAGTTATCTATGTGATGTAGTTACTAAGGTATTCTCTGGTAAAATCAGTAATTTTGATTCTGTCAATATCTCTACGCTTTACATGCTAGTTACTAATAAATTTTTCAACTTTAGTGATCTTGTCATATTTGAGTTGGGGTTTAAGTTAAGGGAGCTAAATAAGAGGGGTAAAAATGTTTACTATGCTAGATTTTTAATGATGCTTGCTAACCACCTCTCTAAGAATATTGTGCTTGAGAACCCAACCAACAAATTAGATTGTTGGGTTCAAGAAAGGAGAATTATTGCAGATTTAAACAGGGCAAACCATCACAAAGAGGTGCCACCCTTCTACTTTCCAGTTATGGAGGCACCTCAGGTAAGTGAGGTAAGTTCAACTGTCTCTACTCTTCCAACCTCAAAAACTTCTTTGCATTCCAGTGTAGCCATGACAACTGTGTCATTGACCCAACAGTTGCCTACCCAAGCTACCAAACCCAAAATTTCAAAATCAAAGTCAAAGAAAGCCCCCTCTGGTGTCTCTCAAAAGATGTCAGTTGTAAAATCCATCAAACCAAAAGAGGGGAGTGTGAAGGTGGGTAAGAAAGGTGAGGGACAGGGTGAACATCAAAGAAACCCTAAGGATAAGGTTGGAGAGGTGAGTGTTTCCCAGCCTAGCCATACTGCAGTTTCCCAACAAACTGCAGTGCTTAATAAGGATATAAGCTCCTTACTGGTTGCATCCTCCCAAAAGGATGTGACTATTGAACAGCTTTCAGCCAAGAGCATAGGCCAAAAGGGTAAGGGACACGAGTTCACCCCAAACTTACACTAGAAAGAAGAAATCAAAGATCCTTGGGGATGCGCAGGGTTCACACACTGTGCAAACTGGTGCTAAAGACACAGTCATTGCACCTTCTCAAAGTCAGGTTGATGTGACTCCAATAAATGTGGAGTCACAGCCAAAATCTCTAACAATTGAATCCCCTGAAACACCAAACTCTTCCACACACTCTTTAGATGTTGACATGATAAACACATCACTTCCAAATTCTCCATCTTTAACTCTGTTGGAGAAGCCAAAAATCCAAGCAAGTGAGCATCATCTTCTAGATGATTTGTTGGCTCACTTGCCATTTCTTTCTGAAACTGTTGAGTCATCTGTGCCCAAATTCTCATCAATCTGCACAGAGTCAAAAATAGTTTCCACTCCAAACTCATTCATTTCTACTCACTCGATGGATACTGTTCATCCGTCGAGTAGTGATTGTATCCCGACGGATAAGCTTAACAGCAGTTATCCGTCGGATAGTCAAACTGCTAACCCGACGGATATCCCTTATCTGTCGAGTGTCTCTGCACAACTTCGAATTTCTTCAATTATTACAAGTGTAGAAGACTTAGTGGTACTGCAATCACTCCTAGGATTGAGGGAAGGGAGTGAAATGAGTGAGAGTCTGGGTTGCTCTCAGGAAAAAGGAGAGGAAAAGATTGAATATATGCAATCCATTTCTTCAGGATTGGCAAAAGTGAATATGAGGAGTCCCACCTTAGATGGTGAAGGTGAGGGTGTGAGGGTAGGGAGCCAAGGTGGGACCTTGATGCAACAAAAGAGAGATCAAGAGAGAAATGCTGGTAAAGGAGTGATAAGGATGGAAACCATTGCAAGTGAGTCAATGAGTGTCAATGATGCAGAAAGGGAAAGGCTATTTCAGCAAGAATATCAAGCTGTTATAGATTCCATTTCCCTGGATGCTGAGACATTTACTCATCCTGTGATAACTTACCAAACTCTAGATGTACAGGGCAATGGGGAGGCTGAAAGATTGCTGAACTTGGTGCATACTACACAATCTTTACAAAGAGCAAAGGATGCAATCACTGCTATGCCTTCCAACATTGGCAGTGATTTTGAACTAGATGAAGCTTCATTTGGGGATGCTGATAGGGATGATGAGGAAGACAACATGGACATAGGGGGAGATGCAGTTGTTCCTGCCTAGATGCTTATAAAAGAATGTTCCTACTCTCATCTCCAATCAACTTTGTTCAAGCAAATTCATGACACCTAAGCAGCCATTCAGGCATCTTCCAATGCTAGCACAAAGAAGCTACTCACAGCACATCTTGAAGCACTTCAACTGCATAAAATTCAAGCCCTCCAACACAGACAGAGTGTGGATGCAATCAAGCAGGAGATTTCTGAAGTCAAGCAAGATATTATAGAGAGGATGGATGCTAGACTCCATGCAACCACCATGACTGAAATTGCTCAAAAGCTAAGGAAGGAGGCTGATCTTAATAGAAAAATTGAGGCCATGGACTCAAGACTATCAGCTGTAGAGAAGTCAATGGCTAAGATACTTAACAATCAAGAAGCTCAGACTGCACTACTCCAACAGTTGGTGGCTGCTCAACTCCCTCCCACACAACTTGATGATAACAAAAAGGGGGAGAAAGGATCAAGTGAGGGGGAGAAATAACTCAATATTCAAGTTAGCAAAGTAATTGTGCCTACAATTGCTTTCACCAAGTCACCAACTATCGAAAGCATTGATCTGATTAATGAAGCAGCAGCCACATTGAGAGCAGATGAGAAGAAGCAGTTGAGCCCAATCAACTGGGAGAAAATTGATGAGGATATTCAAAAGAGATTTGGGTTAGTAAAGAAGCCAGAAAAATCAGCCATTCATCACTCTCAAGTCAGGCAAATCTCTGTGAATGAAATGAGCATGAATAATCTGGAAAGAGGACAGCCATCCTGCATCAAATCTCCAAAGGCTAAGCTAATTTTGAAGCCAATGGTGAACTATCCAAAATCTTCACTAAAGAACCCCTTGGAAACAGTGTATGAGACACCAAAGCCTGATGAAAAGAAGCTGTTGGCCAGGTCTATAGCATTCTACAAGGATTCAGCTGATTCAGCATTGAAAAAAAAATTGCTAAAGTTTTCATGAATGGTAAGGAAATTTGTGTGGTGGCTGGACACCCTCAATTTGCTGAAGCAAAGAGAGAAGAAAAGGCAAGATTGAAGCAAGAAAAGAAGCAAGCTGCTCTAGATGCTAAAAAGGTCAAACAAAAGAAGGAGCAAGCTGCTATCTTGGCCAAGTTGCAAGATGTTAAACCCACACAACAAATTTCTGCACAACTATCTGAAATAATTGAATCTCAAGATCAAGAAATACAAAATGCACCTCTACAGACAAAGAAGCCAAGGTACAAGCAAAGAATCAAGAGAAAATTGGACTTCAGTGATGAGGAGATGGAAAGGTACTTTTCCAAAGAGTCTACATCTGCAACAACTCAAACATCCATGCCCTCTGTGGCACATGGAGAATTCAAGATAGATCCATCCAAGAACTTTCATCGTGAACCTATCATTCCAAAGGATGAGCCAATATACCGGGATAGTCTACCAATACCTGAACTCAATCTATCTCAATTCATGAAGCCAAAGAAGACAGAGACCAGAGCAGTCAAGAAAGTGAAACCCTCAACTCTCAGATCCAAGTCCCTAACCAAAGCTCAAACCAAAGTCAACAAGGGAGACATCATGTACATCTGTGATATCAAGGAATTCTCAGATTTAAACCTCTATCTAGATGAACTGGAAGAAGTTAGAGGGATTGATGCTTACAGGAATCTACCTGAAAGGTTGGTATTCAAGTACAAGGGAGGAAAAGAGATACAGTGGCCACTTCACATGATCCTTCAAGAAAGACAATTTTTGCTGATAAAGGTTTATTCATCCTTCAAGAAGAACTTTGAATTCAATGTGACAGCTAGAGGACTTGTTCTGAAGAAGATTGAAGAACTGAGGAGTATTAGAGCAAAAAATGCACTCCCAAAGACTCTAACTATTCCTTACACAGGGAGTAGAGTGCATCTAAGGCCCTACTGGCTGATGGAATTCATGGATGATAAAGGAGTTAGAAGATTCTTCAGATTAGAAGACCAAATAAGCATCTCTAGCAATGAGACTCTTTTGAAAATGCAAGAAATGTTAAATCTCTCAGAATCTGATGAACTGGAATTCCACAGACAGCTCTAAAATCAGATAGAAGAAAACAACATAATGCTTGGAAAGAGATCCAGCTCTTTAAGGAAATAGATTAATCTGTTCAGGCTAGAGGAGCACCTTGAAAATGACTGTGAACAAATTGGGGGAGATTGTTGTGAATATGTTGTGAACTTGATGATTTCATTAACAAAACACCTTAGTAGATTTAAATTAATGAAAAATGTAGCACTCAACGGACAAGGAATATAGTCCCGACGGATGACTCAATATAGTCCCAAAGGATGATGATTTATTATCCATCGAGTGAGTAGCTTGTGTAATAATAAGTCATGAAGCACATTTCTGCAAACACCTTTGTTTGGATTCTATAGTAGCATATAAGTCATGTTGACTTTAATTAGATATGCAAAATATGTTGATTAATTATACATAGATGATGTCTTATAATTCTGCATAAATGAAATAAAGTCAAGTGCCAAATAGCTACCCGACAGATGATCAACAAAGCTACCCGATAAATGATCAACAAGGCAACCCGACGGATGATCATGTACCCGACGGATAATCAATTTGAACATCTGTTGACAGTGACAACACAGTCACATGCGTCGAGTGTATGCAAAAGGAATGCGTAAGCCTATTCAACTGGGTTTTTGAGAACAAAGAAGCATTGCCATTTCCATGCTATTATGAAGATATTCAAAGATGTTGGAACAGAGTAATGAAGTAGCATAGTATTAGACTTGATATATTTTGTTTTATTATCTTATCTTTATACTGTGTAATCTTGGTGATATATAAACCAAGAGTAGCAATTAGAACAACAAGAAGACTAAGCAAATATTTTCTCAGAGAAACATTTGTAAGTTGTATCCTTAGCATTTTTCTGTAAGTTTAGTTGTTCTTATTTGTAAGCAGCTGTGAGCTATTCAAGCTTCACAGAGTTCTCTCTCTATATATATATCTCTGGTGGATACTTTATAATCCACCAGAAAGTTTTAAAGACCTGTATTTTTATTACTTTGTGTTTTGATTCATATTTAACTTGTTATTTCGCACTTTGCAAATCAAAACACTGTCATATATATCTTAAGTTAGAACATTTTACAATTCAGAAAAAAGTTTCAAGAATTCCATTCAACCCCCCTTTTGTAATTCTTGTTGCATTGTTAGGGACTAACACATTTGCCAACACGATCTCATCAAATTTTTATGCCATTTCATAGGCTCTTGCTTTAGACCATATAGTGATTTCACTAATTTACAAACTTTTCTCTCTTGTCCAGGGACAACAAACCCTTCAGGTTGTTCCATATAAATTTCCTCATCTATATCCCCATTTAGAAAAGCTGTTTTCACATCCATCTGATGTACAGTTAGATTTTGCATTGCAGCGATAGCAAACATCATCCTTATGGATGTTATTCTCGTTACAGGTGAATATGTATCAAAGTAATCAAGGCCTTTCTGTTGCTTGTATCCTTTGATTACAAGTCTGGCCTTATACTTATCGATAGTGCCATCAGTTTTCAACTTTTTCTTGAACACCCACTTGCTACCTAATGGTTTACAACCGGTTGGCAAATCTACTAATTCCCAAGTATGATTCTGCATAATCGAATCAACTTCGTTCTTGATGGCCTCTTTCCACATAGGCCCATCTGGTGAGGTAACCGCTTCCTTATAGTTTTTCGGATCACCTTCTTCGAGCAAATAGGTCATAAAATCAGTCTCATAGGATTTCTCCGTACGTTGTCTTTTGCTCCTTCTCATAACCCCCACATTTCTATCTTCACTCTCTTCACTCTCATTATTATCATTTATAGACTCATGAGTTCGTTTAGACGTCGTAGGTTGTTCGCTTCCTGAATTACATGAAAACGTTGTCTCAAAGAATGAGGTGTTCCTTGATTCCATACTGGTATTCTTTTGAATATCAGGAATCTTAGATTCATGAACGAGAAACCGATATGCAGTTCTATGTGGAGGATATCCGATGAAGATACAATCCACAGTCTTTGGACCAATCTTCACCTTTTTAGGTGTAGGGATTAGTACCTTTGCAAGGCACCCCCCACTTTAAAGTGTTGATAACTTGGTTTCTTCTTCTTCTTCTATAATTCATAAGGACTTACATCCTTATTCTTGCGCATCGTAATATTTAAGATATTATTTGCGCTTAAGATGGCTTCCCCCCACATTGAATGCGGAAGTCCAGAGCTTAACAACATCGCATTCATCATCTCTTTAAGAGTGCGATTCTTCCTCTCAGCCACACCATTTGACTGAGGGGAGTATGGTGCAGGGACCTCATGGATTATACCATGTTGTGAACAGAATTCCCCAGATAGTTCAACATATTCACCTCCACGGTCACTTCGTATTGTTTTGATTTTCTCATATTGTCGTGTCTCAACTTCTTCCTTATAGATTTTAAATTTATCTATAGCTTCGTCTTTACTTTTCAGCAAATATACATAGCATATTTGTACAGTCATCTTTGAATGTAATAAAATACTTCTTTCATCCTCTAGTTGGAGCGAATTTTAGATCACATATATCGCTATGTATTAGGTCTAGCACTTTGGTGTTTCTTTCCACACATTTAAATGACGATCTCGTTAATTTTTCCTCAACACAAGTCTTACACTTATGTTTTGTATCAGTTGTTAATTTCAGTATGTATTCTTTTACACTTAACCTTCGTAAAGTGTCATAATTAACATGTCCTAATCTAGCATTCCATAAATTAGGAGACTCGAGCAAGCAGAAGAATTTTTCATTTCTTTATCGTCCTTAATGGACATAACATTGAGCTTAAAAAGCCCATCGGTTACATAACCCTTACCTACAAACATACCACTCTTAGACAAAATAACTTTATCTGACTCTATTACAATGCGAAAGCCATGCTTATTCAACATAGAACCAGACACCGGGTTCTTGCGAATATCAGGCACAAAAAGTACATTCTTCAACGTCAGATTCTTTCCAGAGGTCATCTTCAAAATCACTGTGCCTTCTCCTTCAATCGTAGAAGTTGCAGAGTTCCCCATGTAGAGCTTCTCACCAGTATTAGAAACTTTGAGGCTAGAGAAAATCGCCTTGTCCGAGCAAACATGCCTTGTAACTCCAGTATCAATCCATCATTCCCTTGGATTTGAGCCAATGAGGTTTACTTTAGAGATTGTAGCACATAGGTCTATATCACCTATCTCCTTGGACACGTTACCAATCATGTTTGCTTCCTTCTTCTTGCTGGGATTCTTGGGCTTCTTGCAATCGGCAGACCTATGCCCCATTTTATCACAGTTGAAGCACTTTCCTTGAAACTTCGACGGCTTCGAAATTCCTCCTTTGGGTGCCAGCTTCCCCTCTTTCCCAAAATTGTTCTTCTTGGGCTTGGAGCTCTGATGCTCCACCACGTTTTTCTTTTCAGTGGCAATATTATTTTTCCTCTCGGATCCTTTGTTGTCTTCTTCAGTACGAAGCCTAACGATAAGATCCTCCATATACATCTCCTTACGCTTGTGCTTAAGGTAATTCTTGAAATCTTTCCAACCAGACGACAACTTTTCAATCACAGCAGCAACTTGGAAGGATTCACTTATGACCATCCCCTCAGCATGGATATCATGGATGATCACTTGTAGTTCTTGCACCTGACTGACCAGAGTTTTAGAATTCGCCATCTTGTAATCAAGAAAGCGACCAACGATCCATTTTTTTGCCACAGCGTCCTCGATTTTATACTTATGGTCAAGTGATTCCCATAAGACCTTAGCTGTTGTTTTCAAGCACTGTAGGTTATAAAATGAATCAGCCAAACAGTTTAGCACATAGTTCTGACATATATAGTCGGTATGCTTCCAGGCATCCGCAACATACACAGTCTGCATATCACTCTCAGCAGTGATCAATGGTACTTCCTTCTTGAGATATCGATCAAGGTTTAGAGTGGTCAGATAAAACAACATCTTTTGCTGTCAGCGCTTGAAGTTCGATCCATTGAACTTCTCAGGTTTCTCAGCGTGTGCAGCAGGCACAGTAGGATGAGTAGGCGCAACATGTGGAACAGTCGTAACAGGTGTCTGTACACCAGTATTCTGTCCAAGAGGCACCTGGAACTGTCCTACGATAGTATGTCCCTAAGACGTTGTTCCCCAAGGCACATGTCCCGAAGGCACATGTCCAACCGGCGGCTGACCCCCATCAGGTATCAGTACCTGTGCGTTAGGGTTTAACGGCGGTTGGTGATCCCCATCAGATATTATAATCTGTGCGTTGGGATCAACCACATCGTTACCAGTCATATTGTTCACGTTATCCATTAGTCTGTTAAACAAAAACACGCAAGACAGATTTGTCAGTCACAGATTAAACAAAATAATAAGCTTTAAGATTGTTGAACAATATGTGCAAAAACAAATCAATATGTGTGTGTGAACAAAATGAACAATCAGAGTAACAGAAAAAGAGGAGAGAATGATATAATCCGAATCCAGTGCAGAACTATCTCCTTAAAACTTATTATCCCTCACCGTCGTGTGCGAGCGAAAAGACTCTCAGGATAAAACGGATTGCAGTGGTATAGAACAGCACTCTCAGCGAGCTTGAAACAAAGTAATAAATTATCACCGGAGGAGAGAGAGGTAGGGTTTTATGTTTAGAGGCGAATGTGTTTTGGTGTGTCTAACCGTAACGCCCTAGAGGTGTTTATATAGGTATATATAGACTTGTGCGCTACTCTTTTCCATAATTAAATATCATTAATTATGGAATCGGTGTAATACTTACAAGTTACTCTATTACATAAATAATCTGAAACATAATCAAATTAAATATATCAAGACATACACCATATCAATTAATCTGAAACAAAATCAAATTAATTTAAGCCATAATATTTGAGCCAAATTCTATTGGAAAATAATAATTTCCATTATTAAGAGAATATCATCATATCTCACACATATTTTAGTCATAATGCTCAAAATATGACTTACCAATATGGGACTTATAACATATTTTCTAACAGAATATATTCTCAATAACTGATATATAAGATCATACTTTTCATTTTTTTCGAGCCGAGCTCGAACTTATTTCGAGTCGAACACGAGCAGAACATGCCAAATACTCAGCTCGAGCTCGTTAAAATTTTTTTCCAACCCCCTTTATATTCGAAAGTGGATCCGTCACTAGTTAGAACCACATGCAGAATCTGCAGAGTGAAGTTTGTTGTTTCTGTGATCAAGCTAAACAAGAAATGCCAGATTAATCATGTAGGGGAGAAATATGGGATAGCTGACGGTGTACCAGATTTTTTTTTCCTAAATGGAAATAGTATAAACAAGAGAAAGCCAAGAAAAGAGAACAAAAATCTTTAACTAGCTAGATCCACAGAAACTAAAGCCAATCGATAGTAGATATAGCAGATTCTTAAAATGCTAATAATAGAAATGCAAATATTGAACAAAGTAGACCAGTTTCAGCAGTACTGCAGTAGCAACAAGAACAAACATTTTATAAAATTTGCATTCTAATTGAAGATAGTGGTACCTAGACCAAAATTCACCAGTCACAAAGAGGCTTTACCCCAAAAAAAGGAGGCTTTACCAATATAAGTATACAACTGGTAAATCATACTCCCTCAGTCGCGTTGATTTCTACATGTACACTGTTTACACGTATTCGAGACTTTTATAAAGTATAGTTTTATAATATTTTTTAAAATATTTTTTTAATAAAAGTTTAAACATGAAATTTTTATTCAGAAAAAAATATTAAAAAAAAATATTGTGAAGTTATACTTTAAAGGAGTTTTGAAAAGCGTGCCGAAAAATAATGTATAGAATTCAATGGGATAGAGGGAGTAATAAAACTTTTACCTAAAACGTAAAAATATCTTATATTTTTTTGAAAAATAAATGCACACAAATAAATTTAAGAAAAGGGAATAAGGGAAGGAGACAAAGCAGTAATGAGAAAACACAAATTGACTGTTTAAGAAGAAAACAAAATTTTGGTAGGGAGTGCTGTAGTGGCAAATTATTGATTTCATTGATTTTTTTTTACATATTTCTTTAGATACATCATTTTCTTTTTTTATAATGCATAATTAACCATATCTCACTCTGAGTCAACCTTAATCATATCTTTCTTGAATTAAAAACAAAAAATAAAATTAAAATAATAGTGAAAATTGGAATCTTCAGGTCATAAAGATGAAGAAAAAAACTCATTAGCCCAACTCAACTTCATGTCTCTTTCCAACCTGGTTTCTTGCTTTCTCTTCTCTCCTTTAAACCTTTAGAATCATCTATGTATTTATATACATGTGTTTATATTAGAAAGGTGAAGACTTTACACAACACTTTCAGTTCTGTCTTCTTGAAACAAAAGCAACTAAAAGAACAGAGTTGAAATCAAGAAAGCATGTCAGTGAGATTCATAGCCCACCAATTATTTTTCAGTGCAGTTCAATCAGGAGACTTGAAATCACTTAAAGAAATCATAAGAAATGAAGGGTTGGACTCAGATCATGCAGTTGATGCATCAGTTGGTTGTGGTCTAATGGAGCTACAGAGTGATAAGGGTGAGACTGCTCTGTATATAGCTGCTGAGAAGAATCATGAGAAAATGTTTATTTATTTGCTGCAGTTTTGTGATCTCAAGATTGTTAGAATTAAGTCTAAGGCTTCTGGTTTGGATGCTTTTCATGTTGCTGCTAAGCATGGCCATTTAGGTACTCACTTTTTGGGTTGCTTTTGTTGTTTTTCTTGTAAGATTGCTTATGTTGTTTGATTTTGTTGATACTATGTTTCAATTTTATTTTGTGTTGGAAGGTATCTTTGTTACATTTTTGTTGCTAAGGTCTGTCAATTATTACTGCAATTAATATATAATTGTGTTAAAGATATAAGGGATGGGCTATATGGCTTCATCTCCTCTCCTAAGTAACAAAATTAATTTAAGCCTAATTATTCATTTTTTTTATTCGGTGTCGCCTTTACCTTAATTTAGATTTGATGAATAAGCCTGTAATAAATTTTTAGATATAAATCTAAAAATTAAATCTATGGCCGCCCTGGTCCTTTAAGTTCCTCTCCTTTGTTAGGCTTCCCACGTGTCGAGCTTAGTTTAAAATTGGGGGATTATGTACCTTGGCTGGAGGATATCCATAGGAAATGAGCAGAGGTTGAACATAGGTTTTAGGCTAGCATACTGAGCCAACCAAGTACAATGGGAATGCATATGCGTCTGCAGCTCTGCTCAACTTGCGTTTCTCTTTTTCTCTGGTTGAAGATGCAAATGTGATTTCAAAACCCTAATGTATTGGAAAGTTTGAACTCAAAAAGTATGCATAACATATCGCTTCTAGTGTGTAAGACACCATAGCATAAAATGTATCTAGTCCTAAATGTAACTCTTTGATGTTTGGTGGTTTAGGCAATTAGGCCAAGAGTTGAAATTGGCACATGGGTGATATGTAGGCACATACATTTTAGCATTTATATGTGTCAGCAACAAGTGGCCATATTAGTCTTCTTAATTCTTTATAGTCATCTAGGTACACAATTTCATGAACTAACATTTACGAAACAGTTTATCTGATTATTAATCAGCCTCTAACACTGTTGAACACATTAGATTTATCTTCAATTTCCTAGATACTCCATATTTCCGGATAACCAAATAAAATGAAGTTGCTAGTGTCACAAACAAAACAGATTTTAATTTTACGCAACAATAGAATTTCACAATTACTCACAGAGATATTTGAAGTTGTACATTATATTGTACTAAAGTAACTGAACTATGATCATTTGGGTTTCCTTGTGGCAGCAGATCCCTGTCAGTGTAGACGATTGAGGTATATATGACATTTTCAACGACTTTCCCGATTGAAGTAATTTGTGGTTATTTCTTTTGTATCTAGGGATTGTGAATGAACTTTTGGGATTGTGTCCTGAGCTTTGCAAATCATGCAATGCCTCAAACACTAGTCCTCTGTATTCAGCTGCTGAAAAGAACCATTTGGAGGTAGTAAATGCCATATTAGATGCTGATGTGAGCTCGATAAGGATAGTAAGAAATAATGGAAAAACTGCACTGCATAATGCTGGAAGATATGGCCGCCTTGGTGTGGTAAAAGCGCTTTTAGATAGAGATCCCGAGATTGTTTCCATTAAAGATAAGAAAGGTCAGACTGCACTTCATATGGCCGTAAAAGGTCAAGATACTTCCGTAATAGAGGAGATACTAATGGCCGATCATTCCATATTAAATGAACGTGACAAGAAGGGTAATACAGCTGTTCACATTGCTACAAGGAAATGTCGTCCGCAGGTATGACCATGCTGACATCGTTTTTTGTAAAGCAGAAAAACTCCTTTCTTTTAGATATTAAGTTTTTATAGTCAACTTATTTTTTTGATATGATGCTCACATGTCGCAAGTGTTTAATTGCTCATGGATTACATAATTCTAACACTCACTTCTAACTACAATTTATCTCTTTAGTTATACCTCAAATCTGGGGTGACTTTACTATTTTCCTATTGCTATTGGAGTCACATTGTGTGCATACTATTATATGATTCTTTAACTATCATAATGACACTTTGTAGTCTAACAAATCACAGACACAATTTTGTTTTGTGATATATTTATGTTCTAGTTTATTTTTTTGTAAGTGGTTCTAAACCAATGATCCATCTGTTTTCTTTCAGATTGTAAGCCTTTTGCTGAGCTATACATCTATCAATGTCAATGCCATTAACAATAATCAGGAAACTGCCATGGATTTGGCTGATAAGCTCCAATATGGAGAATCTGCTTTGCAAATTGTGGAGGCTTTGACAGAGGCGGGTGCCAAGTATGCGAGGCATGTTGGCCGACTTGATGAGGCTATGGAGCTCAAAAGGACAGTGAGTGATATAAAGCACGAGGTTTACTCTCAGCTCATACAAAATGAAAAGACTCAAAGACGGGTTTCAGGTATTGCTAAGGAACTCAAGAAAATTCACAGGGAAGCTGTCCAAAATACAATTAATTCCGTTACAGTTGTTGCTGTTCTATTTGCCTCCATCGCCTTCTTGGCTATATTTGACTTACCTGGTCAGTATTTAACTGACGGACCAGAAACAGGAAAAGCTAACATAGCAGGCAGTACAGCATTTAGATTGTTCTGCCTTCTGAACGCTACTTCCCTCTTTATATCGTTGGCCGTTGTTGTAGTCCAAATCACTTTGATTGCATGGGACACCAGAGCACAGAGACAGATTGTTTCAGTTGTAAACAAGCTAATGTGGGCTGCCTGCATTAGCACTTGCGGAGCATTTCTGTCTATAGCATTTGTGGTTGTTGGCAAGGGAAGCTCATGGATGGCTATTACAATTACTGTCGTAGGAGTTCCAATACTGCTTGGTACACTTGTAAGTTTATGCTACTTTGTTTTCCGGCAGCACTTTGGAAATGATTCTCCACGGCGAATCAAAAGGGCTAGCGGAAGTAAATCATTTTCGTGGTCATATTCAGCAAATATCTCAGATTATGATGAAGAGTCTGATCATGACAGGTTATATGCTTTATGACTTTCTTGCAAATTGCCATTACCTTTGCTATAAGTCTTTAAGTAATGAAGTGCTTAGGGTCACAAGAAAAGAGTGCTTTCTGCTAGATTTATCAGAGAAAGGCATCATTTTCGAAGGATTAGATTTTTTTTCTCGAATTGTAAGATTTAGGATCCGTTTGGCTCGTCTTAATTTTGACTAGTAAGTCCAAATAGAAGTACCAGGTACCTATTGATGTCTTACAAGTAACTTAAAGTTGAGCTAAATAATCCTTCTATAGTTTGCTTATGTTTCTTCTAATAGGAAACTAGTATTGTAGATGTTGTAAATGCAAAATGTAAAAGTTGTTTCTGAAGTAATGCAGCATGGTGTTGATCCGTCGAGGCCTTGTTAGAAAGATGTTAATAGAATGTAGTGATAATCTTTTTAGTACGTGTTCTATAGAGACCAATTTAGCCTTTCAACTCTCTTTAACCAAATATTGATGTCATTTAAGGGTTGCTTGATTCGCCAAATTTTGGAATCATGTATGAATTTCAACCATTTTCATATTTGGTTCCGAAAAATTGAATTTGATACTCATTTCTCAAACCCAAGGTATGAATTTTTCATACGCAATTAGAGAGTTGGGTATGAGAAAGTGGTATGAGTATCAATTTTAATTTTAATTTTAGCAATTAAATGTAAATATTTAATATTAAAATAGATCTATGAATCAAAAATATATTAAAATAATAATGAAATTAATATTTATAATTAAATTAAAATTATTGGGATTACACCATTCAACAAAACACATGATATCAGATATGATAAATGATCTCATACTACTCTAACCCGATTTCTAATTCCAATCTGATACCACATCTTAAACCATATAACCATATGACCCTATACATTTATAGAATGTCCTGGATGGTGGATGGTTCAACTCTGACTCATTCAAACAATACATACTCAATTATAAGATTATAAGTTATATTCCCTCGTCCCAACCATTTTTTTATATTTTCTTTTTTTGATGTCTCTTTCAAATTTTTACATTTCAAAACTTACCACAAATAGTCAATGGGTCTCACCATTTTCCCACTTTTCCTTACTTTTCACAATACTTTTACTCCACTATCTCCCTTTTATATATTAAAAATCAATGGGTCCCACCACTTCACCCACTTTTCTTTCTCTTTTTTCCTATTTTATACATATTTCTTGACCTCCGTGCCCAAACCAAACGTAAAGAATTGGTTGGGACGGAGGGAGTATTAGCCAAAAAAACGAAAGCAAATTTCAAATTTTAAAGAGCACTTGATATGGCAATTTTTAGAACAAAGATCAAACATCACAAATTAAAAAGCAGACTCTTTTAGCACTTTAATTCGCGTGGAGACGCTAATTGAGGTGAGGACCGTGAGGTGCATTGCATGTTGTTGGAACATTTCATTGTGGCATACTAAAGGTGCGTATCAGATACGCCGTGTCTGTTTAATTGAAGCCCCAATTCGATTTCTTCAGAAACACGTGCCAAGGCATCTCCTGCGTGAAATGCATAATGTTTTCAATAAGTTCTGCTTTCCAAATTTGTGACCTTTCAATGAAATTTTTAAATTTCACCGAAACTTCTAAACGGCTTCAACTTTTACATATAAACTATCATAATTTTTTAAAAAAAATCTTGTTAGAACGTTGCTTCGGTACAAACATCCCCACGTTCCGGCCACTGAAGGGATACAGATAATATTCAGGTACACGAAGAGTGAAGATCATAGTTTCTTAAAAATTTCCAAGAACAAGGCAGGCACTTGCTTCACACATTAACAATTGAAACAAACTGTGCACTTTTTTCTAAATTAAATATCTACCTCTAGCTCATACGGTTTTCCAATAAAAATAACAGAACCATATGAGCATATACCTCGTTCGTGGGGACCCAAAAACTTAATCGTGATCATTGACCCGTTATTCTGACCTTTGTAGGAAGTAGTATAACTAAAAACACTACTATTATGATATACAATTTACAATTTACACCAGAACTATCCCCATCCACGTGTCGAACTTTGATACTGCATCAGCTGCCTTACAGAAGTAGGTTCATTTCATGAACACAAAACTCTCAAAGCTGTCGCTGCCCTGGACCTCTGCGAGCTGGTCTAGAAGGTCTATTGATTTCTGAACTCGTAGAAGATTGTTCGGATTCTTCTAGTCTTTGCACATCCTGTATAATCATTTGACAGCAATACACTTCAGAGGGGGAGGTGGAAACAATAATAAAAAGTCACCATCATATACGTACAGTACAACTACACAATCAAGCAATTTGGATTTAATTGAATATATTTGCAAAGAGCTCCAGTCTGCCACGAAAGAGTACCTTCATCCTCCAAGCACTATTTTAGTACAGAAAACTACGAGTAATATAAGGATCATTTGCTTTAGAGAATTAATTTAAAATACAACTACCAGTGGCAGGAAGAAAAAACAAATGGGGGTTCACTATGTTATCCAATCTATTGATTTCACCTCAAGTACCTGTGTTGGATACTTGATGCTCAGAAATAGGTTTGGACTCGGAGTCTCAGTCGTCTTATTTTGGCACAAAAAGATGCTAAATTTTCAATAAAATTCCACAAGAGATTCGAGGTCAAGTCCAGCTCACATTAATTTGATTCAGAAAAAGCAAAATGGTAGCAATGATAGGAATACAGTCAAACTCAAATGGTAAAAAGGTAAAGGGAGGATAAACCAAGTCACTACTTTTGCTTCAAAAACTACATTTTCCTTCCATCATTTTCAAAGAAATATTCGAATTCTATGGGTTCTGCCAGTCTAATTTAGATAAGTATATCTATAATTATCATTTTACTAGATTTTTTCTAATATAATAATATCTACAATCTATTACTTGATACCTAGTCGTATAATTATAAAGTAATGATTTTAACACATTAGAACTGTTTTTTGTTCTATATTCTTTGTAGTAATTAATTGCAGAAATTTAAATAATCACATGCCGTACAAGATATCCTAACTATTTCACCCTTTATGTTCTACTCTGATTCATGACTTCATAAATATCAAACATCTAACTTCATCAAATAATTGAAGTTCATAATTAATACAAGGACGATGGCCAAGTATACCTGGAATTTAACAGAAAGAAACACAAATATCACTTTCCATAATTGTGGTCATAACTACCAGTGGGTTACGCCCTTTTGAAATGCGTATACTGGATGCGCATATCTCAAGAGCGCATCTTGTGATTTTCATGGAAGGATACACTTTTCAACTATGTGTTTTAGTGGATACACTTTCTGCAAATGCATATCCTTATGTAAGGTATATATATGTGCATATCGTGTATACCCTGAAGAGAGACGTAAGAGTTGGGTTTGAAATCATGAAGGGTGTTTGAATCGAATTTCAAATTATGACAGGACATAAGCTGTCGAAACAAGGAGATTGTGAGTGATCTACCCATGGGTTTATTTCAATCCATCTGGGTTTTTGTGTTGACAGCGGCCGTGGATGTACTCTGAGAAAGTAGGAATAAAGAGGAGAAGAAGAGAACTGCTTTCGGTATTTAGAGCGTAATACACAGTTGTGGAAAGTGTATATGGCTGGTAAATATGGCCAACATTCTGGTTGGTAAATATGGTAACCATCAATTATTAAAAAACGGGTATCATTGTCATTCTTTCTTAATATAATTGTAATATTATTAGATGTAAAAAATCAGTTTTAATTACAATTTCTTTATAATATATATGTTATTTTAAATGTAAAATTTTGCCACCGCCTTGCAGGGATTATATGTTAGTAACTAGTGATTTTACAAGCTGAGAGTGATATTTAACACTTCATTAGGATAAGTCATCTCTCACCAAGTTATCATCTCTAAATATGCATAAATCTTAATTGTACAACCACCTAACAAATACAAATTCCTAATATAACAGCAAGCTTCACTAGACGATAGTAAATATAGGAGATACAGTGAAGCAACTTGGAAAGTTTATCGAACCTTAGATGACATCATGGAGCTGTAGCGTGCCTGTGCTTGAGATTTTATATGCATACGATGTTGATCCTGCATTTGCTTAAACTGCTGCAACCTGGATGAGAAGTTCACTCCACTGTGCATATTATGTGCATCTTCATCCATGTCACCGTCCTCAGATACACGATCTTCGCTGGTAATGTAATATTTCTGTGAGAAAGGATTTCCTGACGATGATCGTTTAATTTTTTCCCCTCCGAAGGAGTACGGTGGCACTGTTTTTAATCTAGTCCGTAGAATTTTGAAAGCTGCACTTTGCTGCATAAAAAACTAGATCAGTGAGGTAGAGTATAAAAGCTTTCAATTTCTATATATAAATATATGTTGCAATACTAAATAAAGTAAAATACCAGACATAGACACCAAAAGCATAATTACCTCTACAAGTAATAATAAAATTGACCCTAATATAATTAGCAAAAAAAATTGACCTTAATATACATTATTAAATTTAATTTAATAAAAAAATGGCAAGGAAAAAGGTCAAATGCAGAATTGAACAGCTAAAATCTATTAGAATGTCAAGGTAGGCAGTATAGAAATCAACAAATGCTCTTCTGTATATTTCTTCCCTGAATACTATAGGAATAACTTGTTTATTTATACATATGCAGTTCATAATATCTACAAAACGCTCTCTTTTAATTACCAATTATGTGCTTATTAGGATCAACACATAAATTTCGAAGTTCTCCAACTTGTGTTTAATGTAACAAACTAATAGCACTTATTTTAACTCTATAAATATGTTAAATTGATTGATTGGCATATATAAAAGCTTCCAGATGCAAAGTAACATTTACTTCACCTAACGAATAATATGTTTGGTCCAAGTAAAGTTTAAAACCCACAGCAAATTTAGAAAAACAATTAGATACCTGAGGCAATAGCATAAGAAGACTATACAAGGCTTTTAACAGCGATACATGTCTTCCAGGTTCCAGCAGCTGAAATCAATACAGCGAGATATTTCATAAATACAACATAGACTAGTCCTCTGAATATGAATGATGCATACAAACTTCGAAGAAACTATCACCACACATCACATTGTATTACAGATAAAGAGTATAGCTGGTCAGTTAGAGCATAGCCTCAACAAAGGAACTGGCCAGTGGCCACAAGACTTTTGCATAATTTGTAAAATGCAGCTACTAAAAAAGTGTAAACAAAAATAACCGAACACTTTCCGAATTCTATACCAACAATATTGAAGTCAATGGCACACGACTGTTATATATTTTAGTGGGTTCGGGCTTAGTACCTATAATACAAGTCTAAACATGAGGTATGCAGCGCTTGATAATACTTGTATCCAAACAGTGCTTAGTAAAAAAACATACTGAGCATATTACGAATGAAGTCGTAATGGCCCACAGTACACAAGTGACTATTTTCTATAATCATAAGTCGATTGTAATGTCAAAACACAGAAAAAAGTGTAAATAAAAAGGGAAAAAAAGTTACAGAAAGACTAAGGAAGTAGTAAATCCAGGCAATTAAATTCAAAAATTTAGAAAATAGGTAAGGTCAAAGCACCTGCAATCTAAGATATGCAAATATCGGGGTCTCCATCAGGTTTACTAATTTGTCCAGCTGAACCAAGAACTTGACACTGACATCCTCTTCGGCCAGAGACTGGATGACAGAACTTACATGCTGATAAGCCTGTAGATAAATGCCAAGCACAGAGCATCAATACCAGGAACCATATGTTATCAGAACAATGACACACCAAACTACATATACAGGAAAAATAGCAATGTTAAAAGTTCTCTGCTCTTGCCTGAGATAATAAACAAAGACTAATAATTGCCATGGGTGAATGGCACCATGATGCATACAAGGCAAGAAATAAGTCTGTTCCAGCCGCATTCGCCAAGGATTTTCTAAGCAGGTCTCGAAGGCCAGACAACTCAGATGAAGTAAGCAAAATTAAATTCAAAGCCTGTAACGTAATTCGAAAATGCAAAACTGTGTCACCTAGGCATCATAGAAAAACAAAATCTAAGCAATTTAAACGACATTGAGACAATTTACAAGTTGTAACAAGTACTGGGTGGTTTTGGTTGTGTCTGATAGGTAACTTAACTTCATACGGAATATACTATATAAACCACGTGAAGAAATTGAACTAGAGATAAATAATTCTAAAAAACAGATGTCACGACATAAAACTTTCTAAAGGTAAATTTGCAACCTGGACCATAGTAGATGCAAATTCCAGGTCAGATTCACCCTCAAGGATGGTGGAAAGCTCACGGTAAACTCTTTCAGCATCCAGAAGTATACAAAGTCGTCGGATAATCAGAGCCCCACGTCTGAGAACAGAAACAAAATATGACGGACCAAAAAAAGTAAAAGGATAGCGCCTCCTTAAATACTGTTGACAAGAGATAACTCACTTCTCTAGCAAAGAGTTGTCAATACGAAAATTATGGACCAAAAAGACAACAAGATGCCGAAAATGCATAGAGTCTCTGGCTATGCCTGCGTGAACCTCAAGCACCAATAGAACTACCTGAGAAAAAATCCCAAAATTTATTTGTAGGAGTGTAAACAGGAGGGATCAAGTTTACTTGTTCAATTTAGACTAAATATTAGACAGGGCCGGATGTTTATATGCATGATAAAGAACCCCCGGTGCTTGCATATTAAAATTGATGAAGTTCAATTTGTATTTTGAAAGAATTAAACCCTATCTGGTGGTATATACTAAATACAACGTACCTAAAATTTGACATAACTGTAGTCATTCAATAATATATTTAATGTTTATGTAGCAAAATAAACATATAAACAAAAAATCAATGTTTCAAGCGTTCATATGTGCACATTTCAGTCCAAATTGTCATCCATCCTTGAATTTATAGTTAGATAGCTATAAACAGCATCCTATACCTGAATGCTGCTTCATTATATTGCTAGCTGAGGATATTGGTGGAGATGGAAGGTGACTAAAGATAACAGTATACAACTTGTGATGAATGACAAGAAATGGAATTGAACTGACAAATTGAAGAAACAAGCAACTTATCTGGAGGACATATAAGCAGCAGAAAGATATATTACCTCATCAGAGGGGTCTGATAGCGCCTTGAGAAGTGTCTCAAAAACATCATTCAGGAAATTCAGAACCTGTTTCAGATTTAGAACAAAATAAGGAAATTAAAAAGCTAAGATATGTCAAAGAAAATATAGACAAATGATCATATAAAAAAATCAACACACGATTACTCAAACAACCTTAAACAAAAAGAGAGAGAGAGAGAGAGAGAGAGAGAGAGAGAGAGATAACATTCATTTTCAATCCTCTCATCATCCTAATTCCTAACCTGATGATCAAATTCTACATCCAAGCCCAAACTCGTTCCATGTAACACAACAGGATACAGAACAGTAAGGAGTGTGATAAGAAACAAAAGTATAATTACCTCTTCACGATGTCTATTTAACAAAGCCGACATCCAGTGTAATGCTTCAATACGAGTAGCCTCCCATTCACTAAACAACTGGCTAGTAAATGGAACAATACACGGTTAGCTCGGCACAACTCAGTTCATGCAAAACAAATATAGTAATATCAACTTTGTGAATTCAGAAGCGGCCTATTAGTTATCAAAATCTATACCTCCTTGCAATAGAGAGGATTGCTCCTACATCAAATCCTTCAGCTGGATCGGCCTCCATACTGCGAAGTTCTTCATTAGTTTCACAAGCAACCTGGTGGTGATGAGTAAAACAATAATTAGTAACAACAGATGTGACACAAATAGTGCAGTAGGCAGTAGGCACACATGGACTGAGAATCCAAATACTGCATATTGGAAAATAATTTCTTTTGCAAAAAGCAAAATTGACCCCAGTTGACTTACAACTCGTATTTTCTCTTCTTTATCGGCTATGCAAGGCAAAATGGCACCTAAAATATCGGCATAGTATGGAACAAGCTGGTCCCCACCAAGTTTCACAAACTCATTTATCTGAAGTCGAACCATCGCATTGAGAGAAATGAATAATTTTAGCTAAATTGTCATCTTATTTGCTGAAAAGTTTAGGTAAGAAAGGTGGAAAGGATAAACAATTAATAAGACAATACGGAAGAAATTCGATATTTTGTGTCAATATCCATACCCAAGTAATAGCAGTCAATCGAGTAAATTCATCCGGGGAAGCTGCCCTTTGAACAAGTATTTCAGCCATGCGACCATAATCTACCGACTTCAAAAGTAACACTTGTTGAGTCAGAGATTTACAAAGTAAATGAAATTGTTTATGTAACAGTAATTACGTTAAGTTAAATATATTAAATACGATTGATGTAATCAAAAAACTAACAGCTAAAATATGCTCATCAATAGCTACTTAGTAGCCAGAAGGAAGAGCCGTCTAAAAAATGATACATAAAAAACCAGCACTGTTCGCGAAAGTGAGGGAACAGGTGATAGAGTTTGATACAAACCAACAGTAGAGGGGATTCTTCCAAAAGCACAGTGTATGAGAACTGAGAAGCAGTTCAATGTATATATATGAGGGGAGAAGGGGGGCATTTAATTATATAGGCAGCATATCAGCATATTACGAGGGAATGATGGTAGCACATCCTCTGTTAAGGTTTATCTGATATGTTTTTTTTATCATTATCAAATAATTTTTCTTTAAATTAATAGGTAGACGAGGAGTTCTCCAACCTCAAAGTGGGTGAACAAAATGAAAAGTGTTATAATTTCAAAATTAAATTATAAATTTGTTTAAAGTTTTAGTTAAATCTTGTGATTTCTTATATGTTTTATGCCTGTCAACCTCTCCGCATTTAATTGTGGTAATAAAACCTTATGCATGTCAACCTCTCCGTCAACCTCTACGCATTCGGAGAGGTTGACAGGCATAAAATATTTAAGAAATCACAAGATTTAACTAAAATTTTAAACAAATTTTAAATTTAATTGAAATTATAACAATTTTCATTTTGTCCACCCACTTTGAGGTTGGAGAACTCCTCGTCTACCTATTAATTCAAAAAAAAAATTGATAATGATAAAAAGAAAAAAAAGAATTAAATTATATAGGCAGCATATCAGCATAAGAAGGCACTTACAGGAGAATTTTTTATCTCTTGAAGAAATTCGGATAATGCAGAATCAGCTTGTTGTCGAATTTCATGGCTAGAATCACTTAACATATTAAATAAGCCTGAAATGTCATCAAATCAAACATAAAAAGATAGTAAACAAAAAATGTTAGTAAGATGGAAGCTATCAAAAGTATAATCACGACAATTTACCATCAAGGAAATCAGGAAGAAAACCCAGCATATCAATATCTGGAACACTGTCCAATACGGTGATCCATCCAACCAAGAACTGGCGGACATAAGGATTGAGGACATTCATACGCTCCCGCAATAATGGTATAAATTCTTCGATGCTGATTTTAAACCGCAAAGACGATAAGATATATTGTTACAAATTGCAACACTAAGCGTTTACCACAAGAAACAAATGTAGCATGTTTAGTGAAACAGCAAACCTGAATTGGTCACTCTCTGTGACAATGTCCTGCTTCCAAGAAAAGTTAGTGTAAAAATATTATTTGGAAAATACGAAAAAAGGGAGACAACATCATCCACTATCAAGGTAAAAGAAAAAGATGTGTTACCTTTACAAGCCTATCTAAGAGATGAGCAGCACTCTGCACATTGGGATCTGCGTCTGCTGAAAGTTTACATAAAGCATCAAAGATCTGATTAAAGAACACAATGAATTCGCCTCTCACAACCTGCAAAGAAGGTAAGGTAAGGAAAACATAGCAAGAAAAAAAGTGGTATACATTAATCATCATCAGTTACCTTGGCAATGTTATATAGAGCTTCACACGCATAATACCGAACTCTACTATCTTGGTCGGAGAAAGATTTAATCACCGGTTGTACAATTTGCTGAAAGACCAGATTTAGATAAAAGGTCACAAGTACAAAATAGAAAATAGCAAGCACTTTTTAGATATAATATTATATTTGCAAGCAGAACAGTCGACTGAGGAAACAGTTACGGGCACAAAATATTGACAAATGAATATAAAATTAAAATATTCAATATTCCCAATGAATATAAAATTATAATGAACTACTTACACATCAAAATAACTAATAAATAGTGTTTACAAAACCTTTGAAAGTAAGTAGTAGGCAATGCTTTCAAACATGTGTAGAGGTTGGAACTCTTCCAACGTTGAGAAGAAACTAAAAGTAATAATGAAAGTTACAAGAAATGAAAGACAGGAGAGCGACTAAACTGAATTATCAGTGAGCAAAAGTCTCTTCATTTAAGTAGGTTCACTAAAATTTATTCCTATATACAAATAAATTTAGTGCAATATGCTAGAGGAATGAAGTATATCTGCAAATATTAATGTCTAAAAGGGAGTTTTGCACACTAAAAAAGAGGGTGAAGGTCATATTTTCCAGTTCTTTATACAAGTACAACAAAAATAACTATTCTGAAACTTGTGACCAGCATTTCGAACTCAATATGTGTTTGGGTACCACTGATGTGCATCTCCCGCTAACATATTATAATAATGTAGTATTATTATGAAGAAGATGTGTATGTTTAAATGGAGCATCAAAAAACAAGACATTTATTTCAAAGATGGGATACACATGTTCATGTGGTGTATTCCCAAAACAAAAAATCAAAATCTCCTACAATGAGATACACATGTACAGGAGGAGTATGTGACAAAACCATGTCTTAATCTTCTTGATTTTACACACATTATTTAGGTTCTCGCTCTCACAAATTGATACATAAGATTCGTAATATAACTATAATCATGATACTGGCAGACCACTTTCTCATGTGATTTGATTTCTTTGGCTGTATCAGGTTACGATGAGTGTGATGTTGGGTATTCTCTCCCTTTCAACATTGATACCTTAGGGCAAGGAGTATGTTGTGGTTGGTGTGTTTCTGCACATAGTACATACATGCTGTGTAGGACAATGAACCGGATCAAGATACACATTTCTAGAATAACCGATCCAAATATGTGAAGATGGCCCCCTTACCAAAATATGGTAATTCGGGCAATACTGAGATAATTTCAGTTATATTTGTCATCTTTCCCAAAGCATACTTCTTGAGATGGAACAAAGAAATTAATATGTGAAGACAATTAATTTTCATAATATATTAAACCTCTCACAATCTTATATGGGCGCAGGGATTATGGAAACAGAAACCAAGCAGCAATAAGCCGACAAGAATACAAGATCTTGAAAAAACAGAAACTAGAAAACAGGAAGGCAGATGTGGCCAAAAACATCTCTAGAAACAGGAAAAAGATGTGTGGGAAAAACGATCTTATAAGCTCAATATAGGAATATGAAACTTGGCCAGAGAAGCCATATCTGCGGTAGAACTTAGGCTTACAAAACATATAGAGAATTATGTTTTCCTAATTTTTTTTATCGTTCGAGTTTGAAATTGATTATTGAGTTTGCTGGAAAAGTTGCTTTATATATAGTTACTCCTAAAGAAGTTGCAGTGTTTTTACATATACATTTTCCTTTCAATTAAAGATCACTATAGAATGTGAATGAATCATGAAATGGAATTTTTTTTATAAAAGAGTTGATTAATAAATAAAGAGAACCTATAATCCACAGGGTGTGAAACCCTAATCTCTAAAATCAATAGTGTGAATAAAAACCAATTCCATTAGTCTTATAGATAGTGGCACGTTATCCAACCAGAAGATGCACAATCTTTCAATAACTATCTCTTTTTATTCAGATAAAATATCCAGGTAAAATTGAAAATATTCTGGATTAACTTCATCCACTTTAAAGTACATGTATTGATACAACCCTACTTAAAACTAAAACCATTTCTATATGTAAAAGTTTGTAAGAAACACCACTGTCAATCTCACATACAATCATTTGCAAGATAACTATTCAATCTCACCCCGTTATCTACAATTTAATGTCCATGCGGAAAAACGCAAGTACAAAACATATACTCCTTCCATTTCAAAAAGGTAGTCCACTTTTGCAAAATTACGCATATTAAGAAAATCTATCACGCGTGCAATAACTTCCAACAGAAAACAGATTGTAGCTGTAAAAGGACTTCGGTTCAGAAGTGAATATCTTATTAGGTAACCACATTTATGACCATACTAAAACAGTACAACTTATAAATACCAAACAACCTACACTAAACCATACTGCAACATAATAACTTTCTTACAAATCCCAATTCACCACACACCAACACTAATCTCGTAAATTTACTAAAACTACTAACACACACATTAACAAATAACACAACCACTACACCTACCTCAAGATGCTGCGAAGCTTCAGTCGTCAAACCAACCGTCACAGCAGCCAATCCAATCAACCCTCCCTAAAAACACCAAATTCACATCAACAAAAATTCAATTTTCCGCTACGAAAACAAAATTCCAACACCAAAATCCAAAAAAGCAACTAACTTTCCGATGATTCGACTGAGACGAGTACGTAAACTCATGAGTCAACAAATTAATAACCGCATTAATTTTATCGTGATCGCCTACAGCTGTCAGCTGCTTAACAACATTCTCCACCTATCAAAATCACATCAAGATAAAACTTTATCCAAAATTCAACAAAATCACACACAAATACACACTTAACAACTCAATTCAATCACAAACACATGAAGATCAAAACTTTATCCCAAATTTAACACAATTACACAGAAACACACACTTAACAACTTATTTCACCAATCAAATTGATCCCAAACACATCAAGATCAAAAATGTATCCAAAATCAAACATACTCGCACACAAACACACACTTAACTCGTTTCACGTATCAAATCAATCCCAAACACATCAAGATCAAAATTTTATCCAAAATTAATCACAATTACACACTTAACAACTCAATTCACTAATCAAACTAATCCCAAACACATCAAGATCAAAACTTTATCCAAAATCAAACACAATTACACACTTAACAACTCAATTCACTAATCAATTCAATCCCAAACACATCAAGATCAAAACTTTATATAAAATCAAACACAATTACACACTTAACAACTCAATTCACTAATCAATTCAATCCCAAACACATCAAGATCAAGACTTTATCCAAAATCAAACACAATTACACACTTAACAACTCATTTCACTAATCAAATCAATCCCAAACACATCAAGATCCAAACTTTATCCTAAATTTCACACAATTAACCAAAAAAACACGAAATTGTACCTCAATAGCAGCATTTTTACGTTTTTCATACAATTTATCGGCGAGATTGCGAAGAACAAAGGCGGGAATAGCGGAGAGAGCATCGGCCATAGCAAAAACCTTAGATTTTTGGCTGTGACCGGAGCGAACAAGTGCGATTAACGACGCCGTTTTGCGATGGAAGCTGAAAACATAACCCTTGAATTGATTGATTAATTGAATTTGTGAGAGGATTGTCGTTTTGTTGAGCTGTATGTATAGGTGTGTGTATACGTGTTGGGAGTAATGTTTAGATCTAAAATGTATAAAATTGAGAAATGAAATGAAAAAGAAAAGAAATGAAATGAAATGCTTGTTCGAGATTTCTTTTTTTTTTTTTTGTGGGGAATATTAAGGGGACTTCTGTGTTGGTTAAATTAAGGGGATTTTAAAAATTTAATGAATAGTGCTACATGTAAGAAAAATTTACAAAATGATTTGATACGTATGTTAATTGAACTATGTTCCGTCCCGTTGATTTTTATACTGCACTGTTTGCACGTATTTCGAGATTTCTATAAGGTATAGTTTTATAATGTTTTTTTTAATTTTTTTTGAATAAAAGTTTAAACATTAAATTTTTATTCTGAAAAAAAATTAAAAAAATATTATGGAATTATATTAAATGAGTATTACAAAGCGTGCCGAAAAATAATGTATAGAATTAAATGGTACAGAGGGAGTAATATATTATGAATAGTGTTATATGTAAGAAAAACTTACAAAATGATGTGACACATTTACATATATGTTATTCGGACTTATTTATGTAAATGTGGGGCTATCCTGATCAGTGTATATAACATGTGATTCTGTAAAAAAACTGTATACAAATTTATGAATTTAACATTTTCTTTATATTATTGGTCAATAATTTATAAATTAAATGGGATCCTAGTGCAGATATATGACTCCTATAAATAACAAACCGCCATGTGTTATTTGAGAATATATGTGGAATCAATTTCGAAAAACATAACATTATAAAAATTACATGTATTTAAGGTAAATGTTATTGTAATATATTTTTATAAATGTGATCATATTTTTTACATTTACATAAATATAAAGAAAAATATTAGATCCCCAAATATTGATATAAAATATTATAAATGACAACTTTAATAATATGAGACAGCATGTATATGTACTCAACAATTAAATTTCGGCACTTGTCATACAAAGTTATTTTATAACTATTTTGTTAAAAGTTTTGAAATGCCTAGTATTACTCAAATATAAATACATGTATCAATTTCTCCATACATAACTTACTTTGATATAGAATAATTTAATTATATATCATAATGGTAATTTCAATAAACTTTTCTGAAGAATTTACAGAAGAATCGGAAAATCTCCTCTAATTATTTGTAACTCGTCTCTTATTAATTTTTTTTCTCTGTATTAAGTTTTAAGAAGTACAAATGTATTAAGTTTAAGGAAGTGCAAAAGTCCTGCCAAAGAGTAAAATATGCAGCTTGCCTTCAACACATTCCAGGTGCTACAATAAATATGTTGTGTTTCTTTTGAATGACTAGTTTGACTTGAACATCCTTTTTCAAGCTCCCACAAATCAATATGATAGTAATGCAAATGTATCTTCATGCTCCATAATGATGCACAAGTTTTTAACCTCCTTTCTCTTGCAGGGGCTACTGCTTTATAGAGAAACTAAATTAATTTAAAGTAGAGAAATACGATAATGTAAAAATGGACCCAAAATATGTAACCTGACCATGAATTGACATTTTCCCAACTAAGAAATAAACATAGGTTGATGTTTATGTATAAATTTAAGTTTGTATGTGCCAGAGAAGTATGGTACTTCCTCCACATCTAAGCAGTCTTCACCGATATGATAAGGACACAAAATGAAGCTAGATAAGAGATACTTGCTCTTTATTAAAAGTTCTCATATTAAGATAACATTAATAAGTAGAAATGGAACATAGGGGTTCGGTTCACAACAAACGTTTGTTACATTCTTGATAACTCCGGTGAGCAGGCGGCTTCGTCCGACGGCGTTCCTGGACCTTCTGTGCGTGGATGAGGTATAGCTGCTGGTTGGGCGTCTGCAAAACAACACCGAAAGGGGGGTTTGGCTCCCACGGCGCCTCCGGTGTAAGAATAAGAACTGAGCCTTTGAAGAAGATGAAGGTATGTATATCTAATGTAGAGGCTGCTGTGTGTGTGTTTTATGAATGAGTATATGTGATGGCTGCTGTGTGTTTATGAATACATGAGAGTGTGTGAGTGTGCAAGAGTGAATATTTTCCAACCCCTAAACCCTTCAGCCTTGGGGGTATATATAGCCCCAAGGTAGGATTTAGGGGTAGTTACCTCTAAATCTGGGCCGTTGGATCTTGGGACCAGAGGACGCCTGACTTGGGTGGATTGCTTACACGTGTCCAGGGGAGGACCACCTCCAGAGTGTCCTAACGGCCCCTGACACGCGCCGTGCTTGTCTGGTGTGCTGGTTGTTGATAGCTAGGGGTGTACACAACCCGACTAAACCGACCAAACCGATCCGAACCGACCTTATTTCGGCCGATCCAAACCGATTTTTTTCAATCCGATAGATATTTGGGTTGAAAAAATGTTAACCCGATTTAATTGGGTTGGATATGGGTTTCGATATTTTTAAACCGAACCAATCCAACCCGATTAAAAATATACTTACACGTTAATTTATTAATTTTCTAACTGTGAAAATGTTCGGGCCTAATAGATAGGCTCATTTATCTGTAACTTATAACATCAATCCTGAATGTTTAAAGAATGTGCCACTATTTTCGTTTATCGATTCAATGTTTAAAGAATGTTTAAAGGCTAAGTATTGTATCATCACTCTCTTTTGGATGTTTAAGCCATATCTGACATGGATTATTGTAATATTTTATTGAACTATTTGCAAATGTTTTAGATTTGAGACTTTTCGCTTTATTTTATAATTATTAATATTAGTTTCGAATATTTAGTAAATCGATCAAACCAATCCAAACTGATCCAAACCGAAGTATTACAAATTGGTTTGGGTTACAAATTTAAATGGTTCGGTTTGGATTGAAATTTTAAAAACCCGAATTAATTGGGTTGGGTTGATAAATTCTCTCAACCCGCCCAACCCGATCCGTGTACACCCCTATTGGTAGCTGTCATAGTCACGTGCCCACGTACCTTTGCTTGGCGGGTTGTGGGATGTGCATGTGTTTGCTGGGACCTCCCTCACTGCGGTTTTGGCCCCGATCCGGATCCGGGTATGCAGGCGGACCCGGATCCGGGAAATAGGATAGACCCGGGCCTGGGCTCTTATGCTTGATTGGCCTGGGAGAGGGGGGTCTTAGCAGGTCAGTTGAGCCTGCCTCCCTTTAGTCCAGGTTGACGCCTATCCGGGTCTCTTATACCCTATCATTTGCCCCCCACTCCCTTATGCAGATTTTCTGGATGAGGGAGTAGAGTAGGGTTGCATATTTGGCTTGGTAAAAAATTTCTGCTCCTGGTTGCCCCTAAATCCGGATCTGGTGTAATGGATACCAATCCGGATTAAGGTGGAGTAGTTGCTCCCGAAAAATTTCTGCTCCTGGTTGCCCCCCAATCCGGATCTGGTGTGGTAGATGCCAATCCGGATTAAGGTATAATAGTTGCTTCAGAAAAATTTCTGCTCCTGGTTGCCCCTCAATCCGGATTGGTGTAATGGATACCAATCCGGATTAAGGTAGAATAGTTGCTTCAGAAAAATTTCTGCTCCTGGTTGCCCCCAATCCGGATTCGGTGTAATGGATACCAATCCGGATTAAGGTGTAATAGTTGCTTCAGAAAAATTTCGCTCCTAGTTGCCCCCTAATCCGGATCTGGTGTGGTAGATGCCAATCCGGATTAAGGTAGAATAGTTGCCTCAGAAAAATTTCTGCTCCTGGTTGCCCCTCAATCCGGATCTGGTGTGGTAGATGCCAATCTGGATTAAGGTAGAATAGTTGCTTCAGAAAAATTTCTGCTCCTGGTTGCCCCTCAATCCGGATTTGGTGTAATGGATACCAATCCGGATTAAGGTAGAATAGTTGCTTCAGAAAAATTTCTACTCCTGGTTGCCCCTCAATCCGGATTTGGTATAATGGATACCAATCCGGATTAAGGTAGAATAGTTGCTTCAGAAATGCATCTGGTTGACAATGATCCGAATTATTTCTATTGAACCGGGTCCTGGGCTGTGGAATTTGAAAAGTTTGGGATTTGGAAACGGTTTTGCTCATTTTCCCCCCTTCGAATTTGAATT
This sequence comes from Apium graveolens, assembly GCF_009905375.1. NCBI lineage: Eukaryota > Viridiplantae > Streptophyta > Magnoliopsida > Apiales > Apiaceae > Apium > Apium graveolens. The sequence continues at coordinate 193,528,273 of NC_133647.1, forward strand.
TTGGGCAGTTACTCCCTAGAAACCCGCCCCACGATCATTGAGGGGTTTAAATGTACTTTAATATTCGTGTATATAAAATAAAAAATACATGGGCAAACCAAGGGGTTTTTTTTCTTTTTGGTTTTGTAACTGATTTTCCAACCAGCCATACTCAGCCACGTGGCAGGGGCTGTTTATTTTCCAGGGCCTATAAAAACCGGTTTCTTCTTTCATTTTTTCTTTTATCTCACAAAAAAGGTATAAACGAAACCCAACAGTCTCCCTTTTCTTTCGAAGTCTTGCGTTTCTTGCCGGAGATTTCCGCCGCCGTGCCGCTGTTCCTTCTCTTTTGGTCGCGATTTGTAAGTTCTTCTCTCCCCCTTTTTAATCTCTTTTCTTGATTCCTTTCATTTTTTCTTTAAATTGATGCATGCTCGAGTTTTATATCCCGTTCGTGATTTTGGAGTACAAATCGGCCTCTGTGGTTATATTTTGTGATTGGTGTTGTTGTTTTTTGGTTTTCTTTGTTTGAATCTGTAGTTTTTGGCTTTTTTGTTATGTTTTTTGCACGGAAATTGGGTTTTGTGTTCGGGTTTTCTGGGGTTTTTCGATTGTGTTCTTCGTGTTCTTGAGGGAAATATATGTATGTATATGTTTGCTGTGCATTTTTTGCTTTTTGATTATTGTTAGATATATTTGATAATGTCATGGCTAATATGTTTTATGTTTAGCTTTCAGATCTTATTTGAACAGGATAAATCAGTACTTAACTGTTGATCAGTACTTATACTGGAAGTCAGGACTTAAGGATATTAGTACTTATGTTATCAGGAGATAATCATCAGAAGATAGATATCAGAACTTAAGTGCTGAAGGACAATCAGATAAGGACAGTAGCTGATTAAAGGAAAGAAGATCAAGATAAACATAAGAAGAGATATGCATGAAGAAGGAATTCCGTAAAGAATGGAATACTTGGAAGAAAAGATATCTGATTGATATATTTTAGGAAGCAGAATTATATTCCATATCAATTAGCGATTATCTTGTAACTGTGTAGTATATAAACACAGACATAGGGTTTACACTAAAAGTGTTATCATTATTAGAGAAGATTATTCATTGTAACCCTAGCAGCTCTCGTGATATTTGTTCATCACTGAGAGGTAACAGTTCCATACTGTAACAGAGTTTATTGTTTCAATAAAGTTTGTTTTCTGTTACTTAAGTTCTTAAAGTTCGATTTGAGTGTACTATACACTATATTCACCCCCTCTACAGTGTGTGTGTGACCTAACAATTGGTATCAGAGCCTATCTGTTAACATACATACAGTTAAAGATCCAAACACAATCATGTCGGACACAGAACTCCAACTAAGCCTACCAAAACTGAGGAATCACCAAAGACACAAATTCAGAGTCGGTATGAGACCATCAGAGTTCCCATACTGAGACCATCTGAATATCCCATATGGAAGGTAAGGATGACCATGTTCCTGAAAGCAACAGATCCAGAATACCTTGATAGAATCAAGGAAGGCCCTCACAAACCAACCAAGCTCGCTGTTGCAGTTGCAGGTGAAGCAGCAAAGACCGTACCAAAAGATAAGAGTGATTATACTGCTGAAGACATAGCATCAATTGCTAAGGATGCTAAGGTAAGACACTTACTGCATAGCGCCATTGATAATGTAATGTCAAACAGGGTAATCAACTGCAAGACTGCTAAGGAGATATGGGATGCTCTGGAAACAAGGTGTCAGGGAACTGACACAATTAAGAAGAACAGGAAGACAATACTCACTCAAGAGTATGAACACTTTGACTCAAAGACTAATAAGTCATTGAATGATTTATATGATAGATTTGTCAAACTTTTGAATGATTTGTCATTGGTTGATAAAGAGTATTATCTTGAAGATTCAAACCTTAAGTTCCTGTTAGCTCTTCCTGAATGCTGGGATTTGAAGGCAACGACAATAAGAGACAACTACAATCTTGATGAAACAACTCTTGATGAAATCTATGGAATGCTTAAGACTCATGAGCTGGAGATGGAACAAAGAAGCAAGAGGAAAGGAGGAAAGTCAAGGACAGTTGCTCTTAAGGCTGAAGAAGAATTCCCCAAAGCAGCTTCCTCAAAGAAAGGCAAGGGTAAAGCTCTTTTCATAAAGTCTGATACTGAATCATCAAGTTCTGAGAGTGATGATGACTCAGATTCTGAAAGCTTGCCTGAGACTGATGCTGATGAGGAGATGATGAAGCTGTGTGCTCTTATGGTGAAAGGAATCACAAAGATTGCATACAGGAAGTTCAGGAAGGGAAAGAAGTTTTCCAGGAAAGGCATAAGTTCTGATAAGAAGAATTTCAGAAGATCTGAAGGCAGAGGAAGAAAGTCTGACAGAGGAGATTACACCAATGTTAAATGCTATAACTGTGGTGAGAAAGGCCACATATCTCCTGACTGCAAGAAGGTAAAGGGTGACAAAGGCAAGGCTCTTGTCACAAAGCAGAAAAGCTGGACAGACACCTCAGACTCTGAAAGTGAGGAAAACTATGCATTGATGGCAAATGCTGATAAAGAAAGTGCTGAGAGCAGTTCTGAAGCTGCTGAAACAAAGGTACCTCAGACTACTTATGCTTTTCATACTGATGATATTAATGAGTTGAGAAGATATCTTAAAACCATGTTGTTAGTTATAGAGATCAAACTTTAACATGTGAAAGATTAACTTCTGAAAATCTTGCATTTAAGAAAAGAAATGATTTCTTAGAAAAAGAGTTAGTCATGTTCCATCAAACTCAGAAGGATAGAGATGATGCTTTTTATGTTAGGAATGAAGTGCTAAAATTAAATGAATCTCTAAAAACTGAGGTAGAAAAGGAAAGAGAGATTATCAGGACTTGGACTAACTCTGGCAAAACAACTCAAAATTTGCTAAGTAGTGGAAACTGGAAAGAGGGCTTAGGTTATGGAGAAGATAAGAAAGATAAAGGAACTGAAGAAATTAAGTCTGTTGATAAGCAAAAGCCAAAGTTAAAACCTGTTAAGTTTGTAACTGTAAAGTCTGAAAATGAAAAATCAGAAGTTACAAAGGAATTAACTTCTGACAAATTAAAATAGGAAAAGACAGCTGTAGTGAACATAGGCTTAATGACAAAGAAGCAGCTTAAGCATAAGCTGAAAGATGTCAAGAATGCAAACAAGGTAAAATCACCTAGGAAAAATAGGAATGGAAAGGAAGGTGTGAATAAAAGCAATGATTATAAACCTGTTCCTGATGCTCCTAGGAAAACATGTCATAACTGTGGAAGTTCTAACCATCTGGCTTCTTTTTGCAGGAAGAATAAGAATATTAACTCCTTACCTTCAAAATCAGGAGTTAAGAGTCAGTCTGTTAGATACAAACCACAAAATCCTTGTTTTCATTGTGGTAGTTTATGGCATTCCATTTATACTTGTAAGGAATATCATAGTTTGTACTATGATTATTATCAAATAAAACCTTCTTTGAAGAAAGTTTCCATTATTCCTTCTAGTGTAAATTCTGATTCAAAGTCTGATAGTGTAAGTTCTGATAAGAAAAATGTTAACATAAACTCTGATGCTAAATCCGCTGCAAATGTTAACAAACTTAATAAGGCCAAAAGATCCAAGCAAGTCTGGGTCCTTAAAATTAATAATTAGTGGTCTTTGTGATTGCAGGGCAACAAGAAAAATATTCTAGTTCTGGACAGTGGATGTTCAGGACATATGACTGGAAATAAGGCCCTGCTATCAGACTTTGTGGAGAAAGCTGGCCCAAGTGTTTCTTATGGAGATGGCAATATTGGAAAAATATTGGGATATGGCAATATCAATCTTGGAAGTGTCATAATTAAACAAGTAGCTCTAGTCTCAGGACTTAAACACAACCTACTGAGTATAAGTCAAATCTGTGACAGAGGTTATCATGTTGATTTCTTTGAAGAACACTGTGAAATTGTGAGTAAATCTAAAGGCAAAGTTGTTCTGAAAGGATACAGGCGTGGTAACATTTATGAAGCTAAGCTTTCAACAAGTACTGATGGTTCTGCAATCTGTCTGATGAGTAGAGCATCAATTGAAGAAAGCTGGAATTGGCATAAGAAACTCTCTCATTTAAATTTCAATAATATAAATGAACTGGTCAAGAAAGATCTTGTGAGAGGATTGCCAAACACAGTATTTGCTCCTGATGGTCTTTGTGATTCATGTCAGAAAGCCAAACAAAGAAAATCTTTATTCAAGAGCAAGACTGAATCATCAATTCTTGAGCCTTATCATCTAATATATGTTGATCTATTTGGTCCAGTAAATGTCATGTTTATTGCAAAGAAGAAGTATGCGTTGGTCATAGTGGATGAGTTCACCAGATACACATGGGTGTATTTCTTGCATACAAAAAAGTGAAACTGCATCAACCTTGATTGATCATATCAAACATCTGGATAAAATGGTCAAAGATTCTGTGAAAGTTTTAAGGAGTGATAATGGCACTGAGTTCAAGAATTTGATAATGGAAGAGTTCTGCAAAAACCATGGAATAAAGCAAGAATTTTCTGCTCCTGGAACTCCACAGCAAAATGGAGTTGTTGAAAGGAAGAATAGAACTCTCATTGAAGCTGCACGTACAATGCTTGAAGAAGCAAAGCTTCCAACCTATTTCTGGGTTGAAGCTGTGCAGACTGCTTGTTTTACTCAAAATGCAACATTCATTAACAAGCATGGAAAAACACCATATGAGATGGTGAAGAAAAAGAAGCCAAATCTGAAATATTTTCATGTATTTGGATGCAAGTGTTTTGTTCTCAAGACTCATCCTGAACAGCTATCAAAGTTTGATCTAAAAGCTGATGAAGGAATCTTTGTTGGATATCCACTTTCCACAAAAGCCTTTAGAGTCTATAATTTGAGAACAAAAGTGGTCATGGAATCTATCAGTGTCTCTTTTGATGACAAAAAGATTACTGGTCTTGAAGATTTCATTGACCATGATCAGCTGAGATTTGAAAATGAAGACTCAAATTCTGATACAGAAAATCCTGATAGTCTAAGTCCTGATACTGTAAACTCTGATGGATTAAACTCTGATGTTATTGAAACTGTGGAGACTACGTCAAAGGAAGATGCACCTATGCAGGGGGAGCATACTCAAGATCCTACCACATCTCAAGAAACATCAGAACATGCATCTGGCTCTTCAAGTTCCGATTCGTCAAGTTCTGATAAGCCAAGTTCTGATAGTGCTGAAAATCTAAATACTGAAGAATCCAACTCAGAGAGCATAGTTTCAGGGGGAGCATCAGAAAATGAAAATGAAAATAGTATGGATCATGGGGGAGCATCCAGTTCTAGAGAAAACCTTCCATATGCAAGGAAGTGGACAAAATCACATACACCTGATTTGATAATTGGAAATCCTGATGCAGGTGTCAGAACTAGAACAGGTAATCCAGTTCAACACTCAATGATAAAGCACATCAGCATCAGGTACCACTTCATCAGGGAACATGTGGATGAAGGTACAGTGGAATTGCATTTTGTTCCCACAGATCAACAACTAGCAGATATCTTCACAAAACCACTGTGTGAAGCTACTTTTACAAGATTGGTAAATGAACTTGGAATGGTTTCAGGTTCTTTCTCTAAATCTGCTTAGTCTTGTTCTGTTTTATCAGACTTTATGCTCAGTATTTACAGAATTAATCTCATTGTGTATTCTGTACTTAATTGATAAATGTCTTTAAGTACTGACTGTTGTCTGATATATGTTTCTAAACTCTGATAAGTGATATGTCTGTTCAAGTACCTATTCAATCCTATGAGGATAACTGTGCTAGATACTGACCTAGTAGTCTTCAATAAACAAATGATTCCATGTAAGAAGTAATTATTTCAGTGGAAACCCTATGACACTAGCAAATTCTGATAATTGAGCTTAGTTAAGTTTACTTTGTATATCTTATTACAAAGTCACAAATTAGAATAATGCTACTCATCTGTTAAGTTCCGATACTAGAAAAACTTCTGAATATACTAAGTGCTGATAAACCTCACTTATCAAAAGAAAAAGCAAAAAGATCAAAGAATAAAATCAGGTACTCCTTTGAGATCTAGAGTAAAAATGTGGAAGGGACGACCCAAGTGCATTGCTGGTATTAAGTAGATATGCATTAGAAAAGCAAAATATTTTCTTGGTGACTTTTCACACTCTATGATTACTGGAGAAATACTCTGATAATAGCATAAATTCTGATAAACAGTCATGACTCACTTACACTGAGAAGCCACTGTAAAATAGAATTTCAAAAGATGCATAAAATTAGCACAAAACAGTTGAGGTGGACTCAAGTATGAACTCATTCATCAGTAGGTTTCAGAACAATGACAGCTCTTTAGCAAAATTTTAGTTATGCCTTATTTCTAAGATGTACTGAAGTGAATCAGACTTTACTCTTTGTCTGTTATTTAGCGTAATGCACACACTAATCACTCCATCTGAATGATGAAAATTTCTGTGGTGGTCTATGTTATTTTAGATAAACAGTCATTGTGTCGTTACTGCACAAATTCTGAGGACAAGTTCTAGTTACACGTTCTGATGATTAAGTTCTGACGTCTATAACTCAGAACTTGTATGAGGAGTTACTAAGATGGACATTCCTTTTTCGAGTTAAGAAATTATGTTCTGATGACTGTTAAGTTCTGGTATAGGTCTAAGTTCTGATTTCTCAGTCTAATCCTTTACTTGGCTTATCTGTGAATAAAATTTGGTAACAGTCTCAGTTCGAACTAGAATATGTTGAAGTGGAAGATTAATAGTCACTATGATTAGGATTAATGGTATTCGTACTTAAACAAGTCCACTGTTTCTTGTTTCTTGTGCGTTTTAAACCATGATTCCTCTTTCCAATGAATGTTATTCTTTTTCAAAGTCTAGGGAGATGAGGTAGAATTAATTCTACCTGTCAACATTCAATATCTTTGCGTCTCCTGGCATTCTCTTGCCTATATAAGCCGCCACTTCACATCAGTCTTTCCATCAATTTCTTCTCACACACTTATCTTCATACTTCTTCTTTCAAAAACACAATGGTCCGATATAACATGTTTTTGAACTACCAAAACTTCAATATGGAGCTAAGCTGTGCCGAGTGGCAGCAGGAATGGCATGTCACAGCCATTCCTGAGGAGATATGGGACTCTGTCCCACAGGAGGTACTGATATACCTTCTGTTCTTCTATATGGACTACCATCGCCATCTGGAGCGATTGAAGGAGGAAAGGATGGAAGCTCTCCGCCAGCAAGAGCGAATCATCAGACTCGCCATTCTGTTTGTCGAGAGTAGGAAGAAGAAGATGACTTAATCTCGTCTTCTTCCTGTTTTTCTTCATCATCAGCTTTGTCAGGCTTCTTAGCTAGGACTAAGGCTGTTGATGTTAGGTTTAGAAGCTTAGGGCAAATCTTGTATAAGTATTGATGTAATTTCCATTTCATAAATGTATTGTCTTGATATATTAATGAAAGTTTTTTTTACTTCAAGATTTTGTCTCTGAGTTATTTTATCTTGTGTTGATAAATCCTGATTGATATTCTGATGACCATATAAATTTTGTTTTATATTAAGTTATGATTCATTTTCAGCACTTACTTATCTAATTTATCTTGGTCATTTTCATGTGATGTATTTTCAGAATATCAATGATGCAGTGAAAAATAATTCAATCAGTGATAACGGTTTAAATTTTGAATTAAAACTGTTTCTCTTGATAAATGGAACGGTTTTTCCTTGAAACTAGGCAAATGGGTAAGTAATGATTCCTGTTTTCTCGAGCCCAGTAACTGTCCGTTATTACTGCATGTCTGACAGGTGTCCAACGGTAACATTTTTGTTCAGAGTATAACTACAACAGAGAGAAGATTTCTTTAATCTTTTATTTTCTTCATATTTTATCTCTCTCCTTACTTTTACTCTCTTTCTCTTTATTTCTCACGTTGGTTTTTCATACAGACATTATCTCAAACACCTAACAGGCATACTTGAATCTCATTTTTTTTTTCACATGGCACTAAAGGATTTAATCATTGATGGAGCTAAGTTTGTCCCGAACAACTATGCTGCAGTTCTTGATCACACTGAAGCTCCATCTGAATTGCACTTTGGACAAGATCTTCTTGCACATAGTGAGGTTGGGTATGCATTAACACAACCTGAATTCTTTTCAAGCCAACAAGTTCTGAGGTTTTGGAGGACTGGACTTTTTGATGATGGTGGTCAACGTGGAACTCCCAGTATTATCTTCTAAGTGGGTGATTCATCCTTTGTAGTCACTCCTGGTACAGTACGCAGGGCTTTACATCTTCCAGAAGATTGTACTTTCTCAATTCCAGAGGACTCAGCCCTTCGGGAGTTAATGGCTGAATTGGGATATGAAAAGAGTCTGACGAAACTTGGACAGTTGAAACGGGCTAATATCAGAAGAGAATGGAGTTTCTTCTTTGATTGCATCACCAAAGCTTTTGGGAACAAATGTTCAAATTTTGATGCTATCCCAATTCTGAGTCAGCACATAGGGTATGCTATTATTCATCAAACTCATTTTGATTTTGCAACTGGAATAATTGGTTTTATTGGGGATAGGATGACAGAGGATCAAGATGTTGTTTATTTTGCTAGATTCTGTCAACTTATTTACACTTACTATACTGATGAACCTTATTTAGTCAGCACTCAAACCCCACCTTTTAAGGTTACAAAACAATACTTTAATGACCTGGTAAATGCTGATACTAAGAAAAAAGTGGTTAGACCATTACAAATTCCTAAGTCTGTAAAACAGATCCTGGTAAATGCTGATCCTGATACTTATAGATCTGTTTACTCTGATGTCCAACTAACTCCAAACACCCAAAATCCATCAACCTCAGTACCTACCTCTCATTCTACTCAACCTACCCTCAGAACATATCTCAAATCCTATCTCTCCACTTCACAGACTGCTCAACCTTCATCTTCAGCACCTACTGTGAAGCCTTCATCTTCCAAGCCAAAGAGGACAAAGAATGTTCCTCAAACATCTCAAAAGAGAAGGAGGATTGCATTGAGAGATGAATCTGATTCTGAGGAACAGGTTTCTTCTAGAGAACATGTTGTATCTGAAGCTGAGAAAGAGATTTCTCAGAAGGATTCTGAAATTGGGGGTTCTAGGCTTCTCAAGAGGCTTAGACGAATGACAGTTCCTGAAACTCCCAAGGAATCCAAATCAACAAGGAAGTACAAGAAACAGAGGGCACAAAGGCCAGTTTCAGATGATGAAGATGAAGCAGCTAAGGAAGGGGATCAGGAATCTCTGATCTCACAAGACAAGGAATTTGCTCCAGTCACTTCTTCTCCATCAACTCCATCTCAGGAAGCTGTATCTGACAAGGCTAACTCACCATCTTTGTTTCTTGTTGATCCAGGCACAAGTGCTGATATTGATGTTCAACACTTGGTTGTGTCTGAAGTATTTCTCTTAGAAGCTCCAACAGCAAATAATCCTTCCACAACACCTGTTACTGATGCTGTTCAAACTCCAGAGTTATCAACAACACCTTCTCTACATCAAGATGCTGATGATCAGACTTTAGGTGAGCATCAGGATATGGTTGTTGATCAGAACTTAGTATCAGATCAGCAATTAGAGGATGCTGAAGCCTCCATTGCTACTCACACTGTTGTCTTATCAGAAGATACTGATTTTTTAAGTTCTGATGCTGCAAATGCTGGAGATACTGGTGATGTTGCTCCAACTGTAGATGCTGATGAAGCAGGTCCTTCAGGACATACTTCTCAACAGACTCTTCCTAAGTCTGAACTGGTAAAGAAGTTTGTTACCGGGGCTGCACCAGTACCTTGGAGTGAAACTCCTGCAGGTCAGGAGTGGACTAAGGAATGGAACTCAGTTTCATGTGTTCCAACTGCAATACATCTTGCTGAGCACTTGACTAAAGCTGATGAAATGTTAAATTCTGATGATTTAAAAACCCAGCTTAGAGTCACTGCATTGAGTATTAAACATCTACAAGGTCTTCATTCAACTACTCATGCAGAGCTACACAAGATTCAGGAGAACTTTCTCAAACAAGAACAAGTTTGGAAAATTGATAAGAAAAAGTTCTTTCAACCTACCATTGACAGGATTGCTTATATTGAGAAAACTCAAGAGAAACAACAAGCTCAGATTAATGACATTCTGAAAAATCAAGCTTCTCAGCAATCGCAACTTACTGAAATCCAATCCTCAATGGAATTACTTATCTCTCTTTTACTACCTGCTGATGCCAAAAAGGGGGAGAAGGTAATTAAGTCCAAATGCAACACTAACAAGACACTGCAAGGAAAGGATGATGGAAATGATGATCAAGGATACTCTAGAATGGGTAGCGGTCATAGTCAAGGTAGAAGGTTTACATCAAGACAAGCTAGTCACAGGACAAGTTCTGATACTGGGAAAAGAATAAGTTCTGCTGCTGGTAAAAGGATAAGTTCTGATGAACTTCTAGATCTTGATGAGGAAATGTCAAGACAGTTATTTCTTCAAGAAAATCCAGGAATGGACTTGGAAAGTTTAAAGAAAGAAGAAGCTAGACTTAAATCAGAGAAAGTCACATCTAAATCTGAAGCTTCTGGTAAAAATTCACTTCCAAAACTCAAAGGCATTGTGATCAAAGAAAGGACACATACTGAAGCAACGTTGGCTAGATCACAACCACAGATAGATCCAAGATCCAAGGGTAAAGAAAAGGTTGGTGAACCTATCAAGGTTTATGTACCTCCTGAGGAAGAAGAAATTACTGATGAAAAGGATGATCTTGCTCTGACTTCAAGAAAAGTTCTTAAAACAACCTCTGACATGGCTCAAGTTGTTCAGAGTCAAGAAATTGTAAGTTCTGATATTCAGAAGAAGCAAGTAACCTCTGACAGAGCTCAAGTTAACTTGATATCAGAAAATAGATCAAAGACACTCCTACCAGGATTCACTAAAGCAAAACAGACTCAATCTTTGAAGACTATTGCAAGTGGTTTTGAAGCAAGAGTAGTTACTGGAAAGGAAGCTAGAGATAAAACTGGATTGGGAAGTGCTGATGAAAGAAGAGTACACAACACTACCAATGATCCAACTTCCTTGAGTGAACCAGGTATTGGAGCAACTCCTGAGAGATTGAATCAACTGGAATCTGTACAGATGGTTTACCATACCTACTTGAAAGAATACATCATGTTGTATTTCATGACAGATGATAGGGTTTATCATATAAGACAAAATGCCATTCCATTGAAGTATTTTGAAGAATTGGAGCATGTACTTTTCTTACTTCAAGTGGATGACAGAATAACAGAGACTGCTGCAAACTACTTAAAAGAACAGATTCAGAGACAGAAAAAGCTTTATTCTGTTAAGTCTGACAGCATATATGTTCCAAAGTACAGAGATCACAATGGTGATATTGTTGATATGAAGCCTAATACTGCACAGATCAGAACATATCTTGGTATTAAGGGACTTGAATTCAATCTGGAGTCTGACAAAGCTTATGTCATAAGACTAGATCAGGAGTTAAGAAAAGCAAAGATCAATGATCTCAGAGCTGCAATCTTTCAAACTGGTGAAGATACTGCAGAGCTTAAAGATGTCAAAAGAAGAATGATTGATGAACTAAGATATGCTGAGAAATGTTTGTTGAAGAACTATCTCAGAACAACTCCTGACATCAGAGAGATCAGAAAATGATGAAGCCAAGTCGAAGATCTACAACTGCTTAAATACTTATATTTATACAGACTGAAGTTGTTATCAGAAGTTGAAATTGGTAAAAGCTTTAAGGACTGTAAGTTGTAGTTATCTAGTCTAATTCTCATGTATTTGTACTTAATGTTTTTGACATCATCAAATATCTGTTAAACTTGTATATTATGTTAATTTACAAGTTGGGGGAGATTGTTAGATATATTTGATAATGTCATGGCTAATATGTTTTATGTTTAGCTTTCAGATCTTATTTGAACAGGATAAATCAGTACTTAACTGTTGATCAGTACTTATACTGGAAGTCAGGACTTAAGGATATCAGTACTTATGTTATCAGGAGATAATCATCAGAAGATAGATATCAGAACTTAAGTGCTGAAGGACAATCAGATAAGGACAGTAGCTGATTAAAGGAAAGAAGATCAAGATAAACATAAGAAGAGATATGCATGAAGAAGGAATTCCGTAAAGAATGGAATACTTGGAAGAAAAGATATCTGATTGATATATTTTAGGAAGCAGAATTATATTCCATATCAATTAGCGATTATCTTGTAACTGTGTAGTATATAAACACAGATATAGGGTTTACACTAAAAGTGTTATCATTATTAGAGAAGATTATTCATTATAACCCTAGCAGCTCTCGTGATATTTGTTCATCACTGAGAGGTAACAGTTCCATACTGTAACATAGTTTATTGTCTCAATAAAGTTTATTTTCTGTTACTTAAGTTCTTAAAGTTCGATTTGAGTGTACTGTACACTGTATTCACCCCCTCTACAGTGTGTGTGTGACCTAACAATTCTCGAACTCGCTGTTTGTGGGTTAGGGTTTTGATCTGTACCCGGGTGGAGGGTACAGGATCCGGGTTTGGGGGAGGTTTATGGTAGGGTTGTATAACTTGGGCTTTTTAGCTGTTTTGGTAGTTTTTGGTTTCTATTGATCTGGATCTAAGTGTTTACCATAAAGATCCGGGTCCATGGTTGTTTTGCTATTTATTTGTGGTTAACATGATCCGGATCGTTGATATTTTTCCGGGTTGGACTTGCATTGGTGGTCCGGATCATTAGGTTATGGTAAAACTAACATAACGTACCTGATCCGGACCGCTTAGTAAGACAAATAAAATCTGTAGGGTCCAAGCTAACTGACCTTCATTTTAATAGGTATATGGTCTGGACCAAGGAGCGAGCTAGGAAAGTCTATAACTGTTATCCCAACTTTTCTGACGAGGAGAGTGATCCGGATTCGTCTGGTAAAGAACAGATCCGGGGCGAGATGGTGAGAAAGGGGTCCGGGTCTGTGGGAACGATTTTGAGCTTCCGGTTCAAGAGGCTTCCAGAGAACTCTGTTATTTTCACTCCGGATGGCCGTTGGTCCGATATTAAATATCACTTTGTTAGGAAGCCACCCGGGTTTGAAGATAGCATATACTATACCCGGGTCAGATATGAGAGGCACGAGGATGGCCACCCGGGCGTTTCTGATCAAGGCGCCCTGGAGGCAGCTTTTGCTTCGTTTGGGATCAGCAGAGATCATTACCAGCTGAAGGATTTTTATGCCGAAGCTGATCCGGGTGATATGGACAAGGCAATCTGGGCTGCTTTTCAGTTGACTCCTGACATCGCTTGGAGGTGGCCCGAGCCGCATGAGAGGATTTTCCATCGACCCGCTAATGGTTATGTTCCGGTCTTGCTGGAGCATCTGAGGTCCGGGTGGAGCCCCTGCTGCCATATTTTTCTTAAGCACCTGTGCAAGTATGTCTACAGGATATCCCCCATACAGATAACCCCGAACGGAATCAAGTCTATGACCTGGTTCATAGCTTGCTGTAACAAGGCTGGGCTCCTGCCCACCTTCAAGTTGTTCCACCAGATTTTTTATCTTTCTAGATCAAGCCAGAAGCCTTTTTATGAGCTGAGGTTCCGGGCAGCGGAGTGTGGCTTTGGTCCGGGTAGGTCCAAACCGGTTATGCACCAGACCTCGTTGAAACATTGGAACGGGAAGATATTGATGCTGAAGGGGTACGATATGGAGTTTCTCCCTTACTTCACAGTCGGGGAAGTTAAGACAAAGTTCAACCCGGAGATATTAGAGGGGGAGGCTGTAGATCAGATTAGGAAATTTTATGGTAGTCTCGGGTTCCAGCCGACCCGGGATACCTTTATGAACCATAAACTTCTGTTCCAACTTGGCTGTAAGTTATTCTTTAACATGTTCTGTTAGTGATCCGGGTCCCCATCCCTGCTTGGAGATCCGGATTAAGTTCCTTTTCCTTTTAACTTGTAATTATTTTTGGGAAACTATGTTTGGTCTTTGATCCGGGTCCCCATCCCTGCTTGATGATCCGGATCAACGTCTGTTTTGCTTTTTTCCTTATAGCCAATTTGCATAAATCATCTTCCCATGATCTGGGTTCACTGCAGTATTTTATCTCCGGACTTGGTAGTATTTGCTTATATATCAATCCTGTGCTGATAGTTTTCTTTTCCAATTTTTCAGGTTTGCCGCATTACAACCCTGTATCCCGAGCGATAATGTCTTCTTCAGCTTACGCAGCAGCTTTTAACTCCCTTGGGTTGGCCTACAAGACAACCAAAGGGGCCCCTGGGACTGGATCCGGGTCTGCGGACGCAGAGGGCGGAGCCTAGTCTTCTGCCCCCGGAATGTTGCTAATCCGGTCAGTGTACCCTTGGCCGAGGATCCGGACGTTCAAGAAATTTCAGAGGATGATCCCCCTTCAAAGAAGAGGAAGTCTGCCCCGGGAAAGCCTCCCCGCAGGAAAGTTGTTGTTGCAGACCGGGTCGTATGCGATTCGGAAGGGAAGGGCCCGGATGGGGGTCTTATCAGGATAGGGACAAATAGCCTTATTGACCTTGCCGGGTTCATGTCCAGTATCCCCTCCGAAGATGACTGGGAGGAGGTTGAGGGATATAGCATGGCGGCTGCCTTGAAGAGGGTCACAGGTCAATGGGGGCAGGTGATTTCTGAATCTTTATGCTCTTAGTTCCGGATTATGCCCCCCAATTCATTTTGTGCTTTGCTCATAAATATCTTTTTTTTTATTTCTCAGCTTGGGAGTGCAATATCCATCTGTTCCGATGTTGCTTTCACTGAGATCAAGAAGGCCAACAACCGGACTAAAGCTGAGAAGATACGTTCCGAAACCTTGAAGGGAGAGTTGGAGGAGGCCCGGGAGGGATTCCGTGTGGTGGAGTTTGGGTTGAATGAGAAGCTGAAGAATTCTGAGGCCCGGGCTGAGGGGCTGGCCAAAGAAGTGGAGAGGCTCAAGGCCGAGCTTGCTGCTAAAGAAAATTTGAACAAGGGGGCTATCATTGCTGAATTCAAGGCTAGCGATATTTATGACTTCGAGGTTGCTTAGGCCGGGGTTCCCGAGGTTCGTAGGTCATGGGTCGTTGCTGAGCGCCACATCAAGACCGACCCCTTGGCATCCTGGGAGATCTTCATCCAGGAGTTCCTTGCTGCCAAGGCTGCAGTTGAGCAGGGTCAAGGGGAACCGGAACCCTATGATGGTCCGAGCCCCAACTTCCTCTAGATTCGGACCAGCTTTGCAAAGCTTCTCGGGCCCAGCCCATGTAATTTCATTTTCTAGGATTTCCCATTATCGTACTTTGATTTGAACTATATGTAATATTTGGATTTGTTCCGGGTTGATGGCAATCCGGATTCTGCTTTAAACTTTTCTTCCGTTGTAGAAAATATTTGTTTTTCTTCAATCTGTTGTTTTTTTTTCTTTTTTGAGCAATCCGCATCCTGGCTCTATTGCGCGAATGATCCTGATCCGGGCTGTGGCTATTGCCCCCAACTCGGATTGGGTTTATATCAGGGTTGGTTCGGGTAGGGAACCGTATCCGGGTTGATGTAAATACATAATGGTTGCTTGCAATCCGGATCTGACGGCTTATCCGAGTTGATACTTAATTTTATGCTTAATGTACTTTCAAAAATGTAAGTACATAATTGTTGTTTTTAATTTGCTTTCAATCCGGGTATAAAATCCACCCGGGTTGATGTTTTCGTTTTTGCTGTATATACTTGGAAAATGTAAGTACATAATGGTTGCTTGCAACCCGGATGTGAATGCTTATCCGGGTTGGTATTTGCTTTTTTGATTTATGTACTTGGTGGGTTACCTAAATTCATAATAGTTGTTTGTAACCCGGATTTGAATGCTTATCCGAGTTGATTTTTACTTTTAAATTTGTTTTCAATCCGGGTATGTCTAATCCGGATTGGTGATTGTTCCATTTACCTTAGAAATGTTCTAAGGAAATAGTGGTTGCTTCCATAACTGGTAATTTAAAAGTAATAACTTTCTAAGAAAGGAAAATTCTTTTCATTGATTTGCAAATTTTTTCATACAAAATATAGGATCATAGATTTGTTGCTTGCCATAGGCTACAGGTTCTGGTTGCTTTTTCTACTGGTAAAATTTTCTGAGCCTAAGTCCGTGCCATGTATTTGGTATCTCAGACTCATCCATGTTCATTAGCTTGTATGTTCCTGGCCTTAGAACTTTCTTGACTTTGTATGGGCCTTCCCACTTTGGCATTAGTTTGCCAGTGTTGGTGGGGTCTGAAGCTTGTGTGTCTCGAAGGACCAGGTCTCCAACTTGGAAGTTTTTGACCCGGGACTTCTTGCTGAAGTGCTCTCTTGTCTTCTGCTTATACTTTTCCATTCTTGCCACTGCCTGGTCTCGAACTTCATCAATTAGCTCAATATTCGTTCTGAGCCCCTCCTCATTTGCTATTTCATCAAAGTTGATTGCTCGATGGGAGGGGGATCCTACTTCAATTGGTAGCATGACTTCAGTTCCATAAGCCAGCTTGAAGGGGGTTTCTCCTGTGCTTGTTCTGGGGCTTGTTCTGTATGCCCAGAGTACATTAGGCAATTCTTCTGGCCATTTGGTTTTGCTTTCCATGAGTTTCTTCTCTATCCCCCTGAGAAGTATTCGATTTGTTACTTCAATTTGGCCATTCCCTTGAGGGTAGGCTACAGATGACTTCTTGTGCTGGATACCCCGTTCTTGAAGGTAGGATTCGAATTCTGAACCAACGAATTGCGGACCATTATCTGAGACCAGTACTCTCGGGATCCCAAACCTCATCAATATGTTATCCATGAACTTGATGTAGTCTTGTTGGTTTATTGTTCTCATTGCCTTTGCTTCTACCCATTTTGTCATATAATCAATTGATACTAGTAAGTACTTGAGGTCTCCTTTGGCTCTGGGGAATGGTCCCATGATATCAATGCCCCATACTGCGAATGGGATTGGTGACAATACTGAAGAAGGTAGGACTGGGCTTATCCGTGTCACATTGCTGAAGAGCTGGCATTCCTTGCATTTTTTCACGAAGTCTATTGCATCTGGGTGAATAGTAGGCCAGTAGTACCCATGCCTTATGATTTTGTGAGCTAGTGCTTTTGCGGACATATGGTCCCCGCAGATTCCTTCGTGAACTTCCATGAGGCAGTACTGTGCCTCTCCTGGGCCTATGCACTTGAGGATCGGGGAGGAGAAGGTCCGGCGATAGAGTATACCTTCTTCAATGAAGAATTTTGAAACTTTTACCTTTAACCTTTGAGCCTTCCCTTTATCCTCCGGGAGCTCTCCCTTCTCCAAGTAGTTAATGAATGGAGTCATCCAATTCGGGCTGTTATCTATTTCCATGACTTCTTCAGACTCTGTGCTCGGTTTCTGCAATTCTTCGAAGTAGACGGAGCAATCCAAATCTGATGAATTTTGAACAAGCTTAGATAGTGTATCAGCTTCTGAATTTTCCTCTCTGCAGATTTGGATGACTTGTATTTTTGGTATCAAGGCGAGGTAGCTTTGGACTAGAGCCTGGTACTTGGCTAGAACTGGATCCTTGGCTATGTACTCGCCATTTGTTTACTTTACGACGATCTGGGAGTCGCTGTAGATTTTGAGATTCTGGATCCTGAGTGTTCTTGCTAGCTTCAATCCCGCGATCAAGGCCTCGTACTCTGCTTGGTTGTTTGTTGCTGAGAAGCTAAAGGAGATTGCTGTTTGGATTGTGAATCCTTCTGGGCTCTTTAGGATGAGCCCGGCTCCCGATCTCTCATTGGTTGAAGAACCATCAACTTTGAGAGCCCATGCTTCTGTTTCTTGATCTGTGTTTCTCTCAGGGTCAATGCTCATGGGCACGGGCTCTTCTTCTGGGAAATTGCATTCTATGATGAAATCAGCTAGAGCCTGGGCTTTGATTGCTGTCCTAGGAATGAAACTCAGATTGAACTGACTTAGCTCAACTGCCCAATTTACCAACCTCCCTGAGACATCTGGCTTGTGTATTATCTTCCTTAAGGGTTGGTTAGTTACAACCCGTATCTCCCTTCCCTGGAAGTAGTGTCTGAGCTTTCTGGATGCTGTGACCAAGGAAAAAACAAACTTTTCTAGCCTCGGGTATCGGGTCTCCGCATCTTTCAGCACTTGGCTCACATAATAAACTGGTTGCTGTTTGCCATTCTCTTCCCTGATCAAGGCTGCTCCAACTGCCAGGGCCCCTGCTGACAGGTAAAGGGATAGGGCCTGGTTGAGTTTTGGTTAACACGGGGGTTGAGAAATGTACCTTTTGATTTCTTCGAATGCGCTTTGGCATTCCGGGCTCCAATTAACTTCTCTCTTGTTGGTTGCTCCTTTTAACAGGTCAAAGAAGGGTAGGCATCTTTCAGCTAGCTTAGAGATGAATCTTCTGAGTGCAGCTAGTGATCCTGCTAGCTTCTGCACATCTTTTTGTGTTCTGGGAGCCTTCATCTCTTGGATTGCCTTTATCTTTTCTAGGTTGGCTTCAATTCCTCGGTTGCTTATCATGAATCCAAGAAATTTTCCTGCCCCTACTCCGAATGTGCATTTTTCTGGATTGAGCCTGAGTGAGTATTTTCTCAAGTTGTCGAAGCATTCTCTCAGGTCTCCTATGTGCCCGGGGATGCTTGTAGAGTTTGCAATCATGTCGTCGATATATGATTCCAGGTTCCTTCCGATCTGGTCTTTGAAGATTTTATTCATTGCTCTTTGATATATTGTTCCCGTATTGGTCAATTCGAAAGGCAGCATCACATAGGCATAGACCGCCCTGTGGGTGATGAAGGCTATTTTTAGGATGTCTTTGGGATTCATCTTTATCTGGTTGTACCCCGAGTAGGCGTCCATGAAACTTAGCATTACGTGCCCAGAAGTTGCATCGATCAATTGATCAATATTTGGCAAGGGGTAGGGGTCTTTGGGGCATGCACTGTTCAGGTCTGTGTAGTCGATACACATTCTCCATTTTCCGTTTGCTTTTTTCACCATCACTACATTTGCCAGCCATTCTGGGTACTTGACTTCGCATATTATTCCAGCTATGAGTAGTTTCTCAATTTCTTCATCGATTGCTTTCTGCCTTTCTGGGGCAAAATTTCTTCTCTTTTGCTTGACTGGCTTCCTCTCTGGGTTGACGTCCAAGCTATGCATCGCTATGGATTCATCCAACCCGGGCATGCCTTTTGGGGTCCAAGCGAATATGTCAGAGTACCCTTGGAGTAGTGATACCAGGTCATTTCTGAAATTAGCCTCGAGGCCGGATCCTATCTTTATCTTTTTGGAAGGATCGCTTGTATTGATCATAATTGTTTCCGTTTCAACAGCTGCCTATATCTTTGATTGATCCATGTTTGATACCATCTGCTGGATCCGAGCCTCTGTATTCTTCTTCATATAAATCTGAGCCTGGGTTGTCATCTCTTTATTATTTCTTTCTTCAATAATTTCTGGGTTGGTTGTTTGCACAGTAGGGTTGGTTTGGCCAAGGCCTAGGCCCAATTCAATCCCTTCTGTGACTTGGTTGCTTTTTTGCTCTTCTGAGCTTTGTTTGGTTACTTTTGGATCTGAGAGGGACTCTATGATCTGAACTTCTTTTCTCGCATCATCCCTTGAGTGTGGGCGATGTTTTTTAATACTTTGCTGTTTCCGGAGCACCACAGCCTTTCTCTTGTTGTCTTGATGAGTTTCAACCATTACCAGAGCCTGGCTATAACATCTTTCAGCTACCTCATAGTGTTCCTTGATTTCTCCTACCCCGGTTGGAGTTGGGAATTTGATTTTCAAATGTGATATAGAGGTGATTGCTTGGATCCTGGTCAAGGCCGAACTCCCGATTATGCCGTTGTAGGATGAGGGGGTATTGATCACGTAAAACTTTATCACATGGGTAACTTGGTTTGAGCCCGATCCGAATACGACTGGCAAGTATAAAGTTCCCTGGATCGGGACCAAGTTGTTCCCGAACCCATACAGAGGGTCCTCTTGGCATTCATTGGAGCGTACGCTCCCAAGCTTCATCCTGTCCACGGTATGCTTGAAGAGTATGTTTACTGAGGATCCATTATCTATTAACATCCTTCTTACTTCGTTGTCAAAGACATCAAGTGTTACCACCAAGGCTTCGTTGTGATTCGGGTTGACCCCTTCATAATCTTTACTGCTGAATGAGATCATCATCTCCGGGTAGGATTGAATGGAGAACACCTCATCTCCTGAGCCCGGGCTCCTAGGGGGAGAGTGTGAACCTCCCAGGACCACATTTACCACATTCTTACTTTTTCTTTGCCTTTCTTCTCTCTAATTTTTCTCCCTTGAGATGTATTGATTCAGGTTGCCTTTCTTGACTTGATCTTTAATGAAGTATTTTAAAGAGAGACAATTTTCAGTCTTGTGTCCATGGGTTTCATGATAGTCGCATTGCCTGTTGTAAGGCCTGCTCTCTGGAGGAGTCTGCATTGGCTTTGGAGGATAGTAGAATGGCTTTCCCTTGATTTCTTTCAGTATATCTTCCCGGGTCCTGTTTAGTGGTGTCCACTCTGGCTCTTGCCTAGGCTCCCTTGCCTGTCTAGGTGGACCGGGATCACTTTTGGATTCTGTTTTAGGGCCCAATCTTTGGAATATTGGGGTATTTTGTACAACATTTGTTTGCTGGGTTTGGTTGCTTTGTTTGAACTTTTTCTCCTGATGGTAACCCCCTTTCGGTCGGTCATCAGAAGATTT
This sequence comes from Apium graveolens, assembly GCF_009905375.1. Lineage (NCBI taxonomy): Eukaryota > Viridiplantae > Streptophyta > Magnoliopsida > Apiales > Apiaceae > Apium > Apium graveolens. The sequence goes on from NC_133647.1 coordinate 193,549,143, forward strand.
GTTCCTGTTTCCTCCATTCTGAGTCATTCTCATCGCCTGGAGAACATCTGTTTCTTTTATGAACCGGGCTGCCATAGAATAAGCCGCGACCAGGCTTTGGGGCTCTTTGTTTATCAACTCCACAATATACCTCTCATTGTATTCTGGATCCAGGTTTCTTCGAAATATGCTTAGAGCCTCCCTTTCATCGAGATTCGAAACTTTGTTGATGGCTTCCTGGAACCTCCCATACTAGCGGATTGTCTCCAGGTGGCACATGTGCATTTCATGTGTTTTATTGGCTCTGGATCTTCTAAGGAAGGCTCCTCTGAATTCTTTCCAGGAGTGGTTGCTTCTTGATGGGATTCTGCTAAACCATATTTGAGCCCCCCCTTTGAGGGTCGAGGCGAAGAATCTGGATTTCGTCAAATCATTGTAATAGTATATCTGAGCTATCTGTTCAAAGTAGTTGAGGTGCTCTTCCGGATCCCCCAATCCATCGAAAGAGTCGAAGTTGTAGTGTTTGAGGTTTTTCTGCCGAGGGATGGCTTCTAGGGAGTGACTGAAGGGCGTGAGGGTCTCCCCAACTTCCAACCCGAAATCTTTCTCTATTTTTCTCTGGAGCTCGTAAATCATGTCCTTGAGATCTTTCTGACCCTCCTCTTCGTCATCAGAAATAAGTTCGGGGGTAGGGTCCCTCCGAGTTCTTTTGCCTCTTGCTTTAGCTAGGAGCCTCTCCTCCTCCAGTTGCATTCTTTTCTGAATTTTTTGCTCCAGCTTTCCCTCTTCTTCCTTTCTTATCTTTTCTCTGATTTCTTCTAACTTTTTCTTTCTGGTTGCTTCTGTCTCCTTCCTACTAGGCTCCTTTTGATTCTTCTTTGCCTTGGCCCCAATTCGGTCGAAGACAGATCTCCTGGATTGCTGAGAGTCCCCGGACTCTTCTTGCTCATCATCTTGCTCAAATTCCATCTGAGCCCGGGCTTGTTCATCTCTGTAGAGCCTGATTGCTTCAGCAAGTTCGTGGCTTGTTAAGTTAGCCATATGCTCCTCTGCAACTGGAACATTGGTGTACTTGTACTGATTGAGCTCTATGACATTTCTGGCATCCCTTACCGGGGTATGCTGCGTTAGTGGTTGCTCCTGGAAGATCTCTCTGTCTCCTCCAGGTTCTTAGGCTTGAGAGGGTTCTTGATCCTGAATGTGGGTACTGGCGGAGGGCCTACCGGCTGTACTTTTTCCTGCTCTTGCCATTACCACAATTGTGCAAACAACTGACCAAGATTTGAGGCTACAAATATGGATCTGGGGTTGCTTTTTTGAAGATTACAAAAAATTTCCAGAATAACAGCAAGCAAACTTTTCTGGGTTTTGCTAAGAATAATACTAAACAAGAACAGCAGGCTCTTGAACACAAAAGAAAATATGCAAGCTAAAACAGTTCTGGGTTTTAAAATTACCAAGACTATCAAACCCCAGACTTCAAAACTATCAAGATTATCAAACCCTAAACAACCAAAACTTAACAAACAAGAGCGGGCTCACACAAACGTGGCCTAAAGTAACAAGCTCACACAAACGTGGCTAAAATGAAAACTCATATTCAAGAAAGGGTTTTGCTGTTTATGTTCTTACAGGTTTGGAAGTGGACTCTCTCAAGAGTTTGCTGATGAAGATGAATCCAGGGGCACCGAGACCCAAGGATGGAGCGGCCCTCCTTCTAGCGCCAAATGATAACTCCGGTGAGCGGGCGGCTCCGTCCGACGGCGTTCCTGGACCTTCTGTGCGTGGATGAGGTGTAGCTGCTGGTTGGGCGCCTGCAAAACAACACGGGAAGGGGGGTTTGGCTCCCACGGCGCCTCCGGTGTAAGAATAAGAACTGGGCCTTTGAAGAAGATGAAGGTATGTATATCTAATGTAGAGGCTGCTGTGTGTGTGTTTTATGGATGTGTATATGTGATGGCTGCTGTGTGTTTATGAATACATGAGAGTGTGTGAGTGTGCAAGAGTGAATATTTTCCAACCCCTAAACCTTTCAGCCTTGGGGGTATATATAGCCCCAAGGTAGGGTTTAGGGGTAGTTATCTCTAAATTTGGGCCGTTGGATCTTGGGATCAGAGGACGCCTGGCTTGGGTGGATTGCTTAACGTGTCCAGGGGAGGACCACCTCCAGAGTGTCCTAACGGCCCCTGACACGCGCCGTGCTTGTCTGATGTGCTGGTTGTTGATAGCTGTCATAGTCACGTGCCCACGTACCTTTGTTTGGGGGTTGTGGGATGTGCATGTGTTTGCTGGGACCTCCCTCACTGCGGTTTTGGCCCCGATCCGGATTCGGGTATGCAGGCGGACCCGGATCCGGGAAATAGGATAGACCCGGGCCTGGGCTCTTATGCGTGATTGGCCTGGGAGAGGGGGTCTTAGCAGGTCAGTTGAGCCTGCCTCCCTTTAGTCCAGGTTGACGCCTATCCGGGTCTCTTATACCCTATCAATTCTAATAGTTTCTTTTAGAATGGTATGATAAATTAGAATTTTATAGTGTAAACATATTGGGTTTCACTTATTAAAGTGGTGTTATTTACCCGTTTTCTTTATGTTATGTTTATAAAATTAATTGTTGTGGACCACGGTCTCTTATGTATTTTTACTCGCACAAACTACATAATACAAATGGAGATCTATTTCCAAAGCTCTATTTATATGATCCAGGAATTTTCGGCCTTTCTTCTAAGGCCAGGGCCTGAGAGGGCAGCCTTAACTGATTAGGATTAACCATGGTATTGAATAGTTTGAACATCCATTCAATCCAAGGCTATCGCTTAATGAAAACCCCCTCGCTATTTATGACAATCATTTGCATGTGAAAGACTCTCTATTTATACAGTTTGCTAGATTTACAAAAGACTTAAAAAGAAACTGTAATTATAATTGTTTAGACTAATTGAGATATAAACACAGCAACAACAAAATGGTAATGCTAACCAGAGAGTCTGTTGCAGCATAGACTTTATTACATTGACTTAATCAGACAGCTTATAATTGGTTTCTCTAATACATCATACATCCCCCCAAAATTGGTGTTCCATCAGCAACAACGATTTTGAAACGAAGAGAGTTAAACTGAGTTCAAAGATACAATTTGTATGAAAGTCCTACTACGTGATCATTGGTATATAATCTATATCTCTTCTATATAATAGGAGAACAAATGTATAATTTCATTAGATTAAAAAGTCTCATTGAAAAAACTAAATTACCCTTATTTTTAATATTTATATAAAAGATGTGCTTTGTGGATGTAAGTGTGCTAAATGAATATTTTATTTAATTTAAAGATACTTACTTGAATTCCGAAAAAAAAAATAGTTAGTTGAATATTTGTACAGTTAATTTTAAAGAATTGAATTTCAGATATAAAATTAGGTATAGTACATAAATGGATTATTATCTTATTTATTAATTACTTTTTAATTTGAAAATATATCTCATATATTTTTAACATATTTTTTATTATAAAAAGTAATTAAAATGTACATATATAATTTTTTTAAAAATATTGAATATAGAATCGCTTATATATAAATAATCTATATTGGTATTACATATTAAGATAAGTTCGAATTATAATGAGTCAATGCATTTTAGAACTTGGTCCATTGTTCAAATAATACTCGAAATTTGACTACATGACCCGGCCGAAAAACATCGTCACATTTTACGTTTAGTACATTTAAATTACAAGTTCGGTGAAAATATCTTACCAATAATGTGAAATTTTTTAATATCTTATGTTAATATAAATTTATGTGTTTGAAGTCTTTATAGGATCAAGTCAATTGATTATTAATATTAAAATTACTAACTTCTCTAGTAACGCATTATTATTTTTGGGATTTGTCCCAATTTTAAGAATATTTGAAATTTGAAATGAGATCTCACTAGATTTGTTAAAACTACGATTATATATTAAATCAATTTATTTTTCATTTTTCACTTAAAAAAAACTAACTTTTTAAAAAGAATTCTTTTAGATCAACAATATTCATTGATCAAGATAATATTGTACAAATATTTTGAATTATTCAAATAAAATTTATATCTATACTATATTTTAGCATTTGATTCAATGCATTTTATATTATTTAAGGAAAAACATATATTGTTCAACAATTTGAAAGAATTAACCAGTTCAACTGATATTTATAAAACTTTATCGAGCTGAAAATTTTTAATTTTAGAAGAATAGTATAAAATGTTATCAAATTATTATATGAAGAAATATTAGAGTCGTAGTGAAAAAAACTTAAAAACGGTTTAAATAACGATATAAATACAATTTTTCTTTCGAATTCTTGAAAAAAATCATGAATATCAATGATAAGTCTTAAAAATATATACTTCATTTTATGTTACAACCATGATTGATATCCGGTTGCGTAAAAAATAGAAATGGATTGTTTGTCAGTGATAATGTGAATACCGTATATAAATTATAGCAATTTATTTCTTACATAATTTTAATTTTTGAATAATTATAAATGCATGTTATTTAAGTAATCAATTATCTCACTAGATGTTAATAATGATTATACATGTACATAAATCAGATATTTAGCATATAAATAAGTGAAACCATCATAATTTACTAATAGATGTAACATACAATAATTTACATGCTAACACACACATACATATAACTTAATCTTACTTTGTTAACAATAGTGTAAATAAAAAACTGACACTTTCCCATACATACATACGTTGAATTTCAAAAACTAATATTTTTCATTAAAATCAACTTTAATATTAACAATAATGTAAATTTTACATTATTGTATATTATAATTGCAAGTCATTCTGACTTCAGTTATGCATTTTTTATCTTTTTAAATTGAGTAAGTTAATTGTAAGTTAGTAGTTAACTCAGTAATAATATAGAGCAGTACATATAATTTATTTAAATAAAATTCAAGATTTTGGTCAACTTCGTATTTAACATATATGTTAATTTGTAGTTTTTTATTTGTAAACATACTAACGGCATTCTACAGATTAAGTTTAATTGTTTCATTATAAATGTACAATTACTACCCTGTTTATATTCATTCATTAAATATAATTAACGGGTAAGAAAAATATAATATAATAATAGTTGAGGGGATATTCACTCCTAAAAGTGAGGAAGCATTCGAAGCTCCTAATATTATAGAGGGGGACATGGAGCTTGTTGGAGAGAAATTCTATCTCCATTTCTTCAAAATTTGACTCAAGAGCCTCTATACGGATATTGTTGGAGTTGCTCTACAAACATTATAATTGCATGATGCATAAAAAAACTCTAGAAAATGACTCGTGCCTCGCACGGGTTATTATGCTAGTTAAACTTTAATAGCTAAACATGAATATAATTTGTAGTTTGGTTAAACATGATTTTGGTTATCCTTTTATATAATAAATTATTATTATTGTTATTATTATTAGGTCCCCGGTAACGCGACATAAAGACTCCTTATTGTTATTATTATTATTATTATTATTATTATTATTATTATTATTATTGTATAAGTATAGGTAATTTATATTAATAAAATGACTAATGTTATGTAAATCCAAAAACAAACATTACACACGCCACAGACTATCTGCAATTTATTCTCTCTGCAATTCATTCTCCTTACGGCCTCTTGCACCACTCCATACGCATCACTCGGCTAAGGTCGATCACTTTTTTCATTTGTGGTTGTTGATCAATTTTTTACAATTAGGTTTAAATTTCATAATCAATTTATGTTAAATTACTCGGTGAAGTTGTATGTATTATAATTGTGTATATGTCTTTATGAATGATTTAAAGTATATTTGTAATATTTCATAATTTTTTGAATAATAATAATAATAATAGGATATTGAAAAAAAAATATAATTGGATAAAGATTAGGATTTTAAAATTGAATTAGACTACTGGGCCTAAAATTAAAATCAGATTTTAATACGGATAACTTGGTGGTTAAGAAACAAGGTTTTGTATCGTTATAAATACATCTTATTCGTCTTCCTCGTTTTTAATATTAAAATTCGTAGGTCTCCTTTACACAAAAATCAGCAATCTTGTAAAATTCGTTGAAAATTTATCGTAAGTCGGAATTCATTGATTCTGGACTTTTCGAAAAGGTCTTTTCATTCTCTACAACTTTCGTAGTTTATGTTTTTCAAGATAACATTGTTTAGAGGGTCAAAAAAAAGGCTAAATTAAGATATGATCAGAATTGAAATCGTTGAGTTTTTCAAGATTTGAGATGTGTTGTTTTTCATGGGTTACCATGGATTGAATATGTACTCTAATGTGAATTATCTGTTTGCGTGATTGAGACAAGTAAATTTTCATTTCTCTGTATTATTTGTTTGCTACGTGTTATGTAAGTAACTATTCGTTGCTCCGTATTACTTGTTTTCTTATGTGTTACGTAAGTAACTACTCGTTGCTCCGTATTACTTATCTGCTTACATATTTTGTAAGTGACTATTTGTTCCTCTGTATATTTTAAAACATGAATTATCTATTTGATTACATAAGTGAATCTTTATTGCTCCATATGTATTGTGTAACGTGCCTTATTATGTGTGATTATATGTTCTCGGATATTTATTTAGTTATTATAAGTATGATATGGATATGTGATTAATAAGATAACAATTTTTTCGGAAATCCCCAGTCTTAGTCATGTATAAAAATTAGAACCCGATCACTGGGTAGTGTGATACATAGAACTTAGAACTAGTTTGTGCACGTTCCGGAACACATTGATACCTTGTCAAGCTTCGGTTTCACTTGACGAGGGATGTAAACTAGCCCCCCATCGAATAAGAATAAGAACCCTGTCACTTAAGAAGTGTTACATAAAGTATAAGATGTCGGTCACTGGCAAAGTGTGGCATAAGGTGTGATTTAGGATTGTGGAACTAAAGTTAAGAATTTGTTATTAAGATTTATTGATTGATTAAGAATTTTGATGATGTGGATTATATAATATGTTGTGTGATTCATTTTGATGCTTGTCATAGAAAATATATTATGATCTTTGCTGTCGAATATTTGTGTAATTCTATATGACAGATGTTACGTGTTATGTGTCCAAATTGTGTTTTCGAAAAGATAATATTATTATTATTTTGAGCCGTTGGACGGTAGTTGCTTGCTGGGCTTCGCAACTCATTCTTTTAATATTTCAGGTTTGGTCTAAGATTCGAGTTGGATAGCACTAGAGTTCGAGGACCTTAATATTTTATGTTAGTTTCGATTTAGAGCTGGTGGTCCAAAAAGTGCGGGTTGTTATAATATTAATTGTTAATAATCCTTTATACTTCGTGTTAGTGTTAAATCCCACTAGGGGCTTGAATGTTCTTGCATTGTATATATATAGTTCATAAAATTCGACAATACAGCCCAAGCACACATGGAGCAATTATGTAAAATATCTGGAATATGCCTTCTCTAAGGGTAGCGGAAAAAATACAAAATTGAGTTCAATTCAAACTTCGCCGCATTAAACCTCTAAATAACTGGAATATGCCTTCTCTAAGGCTGCCTCAGGTATAGTTTTCTATTCTTAAGAACTGAATGCATGATATTGAACTTTAATAATATCTAACATATAAGTTGATAACTATAGTTGGCGATATTGCTTTTGAATAAGGATGTTACTAAAGATGATAATAGCTACCCTACTATTATGCACTAAAAAATACGGGGTTCGAGTTTAATAGCCGGCTCGGGGAGATAAATGCATTCGCTTTTCGTGTTGATCCATTTAAATAGTGTGGAAATCAGTTATTTAGATGATATGTGCCAGCCTAATTGACCTTAGCTCCGGAATTTGAATGCAGTTCATCCTTAGTAAATTGTACTACGGTGTTGGTTAAAGTATCTCCGTTTTTTCTTCTTTTTAAGGTATAACTTTCAACTTATAAATCATTTAAAATCGTGTGAGCATCATTTTAAATCCGGGTATTAAATTATTCAACATAAATGCTCTGTATGAAACTTAGACAATACCTAAATGTCTAAATACACTCCTTGAAAAAAGAGCAGTAAATACACTATGTTGACCATGAGTTCGTCAACATATTGTATTATTACAAACGGAGACATGCAATCTGAGGACCTGATATATGAGATTGTGATACGATAAAGCCCAATGCCGGTAATTGGTCTATAAAAATGTGTTTAGTATATATATCTTTTTTTGTGTACACATAATTAGAAGTTAACTACAATTTAAAGTACTATACAGGAGCAAACATTTTTTTTACATTCGCAATGCTAGGAAATCACTTCGACGTCGGTCTTTGTAGTGTATTCTTAGATGTCATCTCATCATTTAAACTTCTCCCTTTAGCCATTATGTTTTCTCCAATAGATTCACTAAGCTAAAGTAACATAGAGATTTGTCCAAATTTGTCTATACTAAAGTATAATAGCCAAACAAGGATATAATTTGTAGTTTGCTTAACCCTTTTTTTGCTATTCTTTTTGCTAATAATATATGAAATATATATAACTATTTATTAAATAAATAGATGTTTCCTATGGACCTTGATACATAAGCTCCAGTCGGGTAATATTTGTTTCTTTGTTGGTATCTATTTGATTCTGATCATCATTGATCAATTGCTTACATTATGATTATGTAATTCGGTTTAAATTACAAAATCGATTCTTGTTTGATTATTATAGTTGAGATATGTAGTATTTATGTACTAGGTATGTAGTAATAGTATGTTTTGTGAAATGTTATCACTTACTCGAATATTAAACTGTAGTTATTGTGAATTTATTCTGCTTTATTTAATGTTATGAGTATTACTGCTTTAAAGTATTTAAGTGTTATCGGGATTAATTCAGTTGTAAAGGTGCAAGCTTGAAAGGGCAACATAAATATAGTGATTAGATATTGACTAATTAACTGGAAAAAAAATAAAAAAACAACCAATCAAGATTCAGCAGTAGAACTCATTCTAGCACACAAAGATACGTTGCTACTAGTTAGATTTTGATTACACATCTGCCTTCATTTTAAAGTTTTAACTACTAGAGAAAAAAACCCAGAAAATCCAATAAGTTAAAGTATGAAGTGATTTGTCATATAACAGCCTTCATCATGCACATGTTGACTAGATTAAGACTACAACATGGGAGTATACATGATCTTATGTTAGTATTTCAGACTGGTTAGGACGTGAAATTCCATGTAGTTAGTGTCAAAAGGTATATGTACATATGTTTCATCATCACTTTTTACAAGAACTTTATGTTGTCTTATAATCAACTGCATCCTGATCAATTAATCCAATAAATACTTTAGACGAGAATGTGCCATTTTTCCTCGGCTTTCCCTGGAAATTATTTGCCTGATATAACTTTCAAGGACAGGTTTTTCTTAACGTGAATCCAATTAAACAACAACATGGTGTTGCGTGGAGGTCCCTACAATGCACGTTCAACATAGTCTCCTGCTTGTGCACAACCCCATGGCTTAGATGGGGCATCTTCAAGGAAAGGTCTTAGCCATGGATTTTGCACATATACATGATTAGGTCATGTTACGATTATCACGGGAGAATCCCAAATTCAAATTTGGTACCTTTGATTCCTTTCTGCTTTAATTTAGAAAAATATTTAATATGAATGGTTTATGTTCTCCTGTCACAAAGGTTTGGACTTTAGTGATATTCTATATCCCTTCAGTTCATCAGGTAAATATTTGATAAAACCCTACATAAATATTATTAAATAAATGTAAACTTTGGATAATAAGAGGTCTACCAACTACATGCCACATGAAGCAAATGTGATATGATTTTTGTCCACAATTCTGCGTGTAGCTGGGGTAGCCCTGTCTTTGATATATATATATATATATATATATTATATTTTAATGTATATAACACAAATGAAATATAGTTTCACCAGTGGTTGAATTGTATTTACAATTATGTAGTAGGGAACATGGAATGTAGTTTCATAAATACAAATAATAGAATTATGATACTGTGAAGATATAATGTATTTTTTCACCAAATTAAAAAAATATGCTCTATACATGAGCTTATTAGAATGTTTATTCTACTAGCGAAATGATGTTGTGTTGATTATATTTGGTGAACTATCTCATTTTCTTCGTACTAATAATGACTCAAAGTAGATTTTTTTCTTTTCTGCTTCATCTTCAAACAAACTTAGTTTAAAAATAGCTAATGTGAAGAATAAGAGTAGAAATGTTGTTATTTTAGGAAGTGCTACTGCTAAAAGCTAAACTTGATTTTTTGTATATTTTTAACTGTTAGTTAGTTACTAAGAAGGCTTTATACTATTGTTTTTAAAATAGGAGTTTGTTTTGTCAGCATATTCAATTTTTTTTAGATTAACACACTCATTAAATTATTTGTTTATTTTCTTATAAAGTAAAGTGGAGCAAGAATATTTTACGTCAATTAAATTATGTGGTGTATTTGTTTTTATCTAACCGCAAGCGCACAGTGTCTATTGCTAGTACAAAGTGGCAAGCGCAGGTCGTATCCACAAGGAGACTAAGTTTTAAGAATTTCAATTTAACTGTTATGAATTATTTTTGAGAGAAGAAGGAATAGTGAAGGTTTTTAACGAACTTACTAATGCAAATTATATATGTTTTTAAATCAATTAACTAAAGGTCTAAGGCGATGCAGGTTCATCATGTTTACACCAAACTAATCATAAAATTATAACAATTTAGTGGGTCAAGTAATTAAAGTAAAAGTTAATCTTTCTCAAGCATTAACACTTTCATAAATCCAGTGATGCTCCCGCTCTCACTTTCAATTTTGCTATCGTATGTGTTCCTTTAGTGAGTAAAATCTCCTGATCTATTAACCATATTGCATACAAATAATCTATGATATTGGCCAACTACACAGATTAAGTAATAAAATATATCGACTATAATTATTTTTTACCCATCAAACTACTGATCAATTAAAGCATATTCATGGTGCAAACATGGCTTTCCTTTGCGCCCTAGAATGAAACTACTCACTCATGCTACATATAAAAGCAATGAAAACAATGATGAACGCCATGTAAAATAGATACTAATAAAACAAGAATAGATAGAAATGCCTTAAATTTTAGATTAATGAAGAAATCAATATCCAACCTGGAATAAAGTGTTATGAAAGAGATGAAGAAACTGAAAAGCCCTAGCTCTGTAATAACACGTACGTATGTATCTATATTAGCTAATAATCAAATCTGATGTCTAGTCTAATAATAAAAGTATTTTATTATTCTAATCAAATTATAAGTGAGAGTTCTAAATCGAGTAGGATTCTGTAATAAAAATTCATAGTTGTCTGTTCTCTGCAGTTTTTAGGCTTCTCCAGTTGGATTATCTTTACTAGACCATCTTTGAATTAAAGATAATTTTGTGAGTTTCGTGTGGGCTGTAAGATCGTCAAAATCGGACTTATGGATCTCTAGATACGACCCAAACAATTTTTGTAGCCCGTGTAGTCCAATATTACGAATTTTCTTCTATTTCCACACTAAAATATGACTTTTTACTCCAAATCCTTCAAAGTCTCAAATTTCCTTGTAACCTACAATAAAACATCAAATCTATTATATAAATATCCAAATCAGTGCAAAACAGAACTAATATGAGAATAAAATCATATAAAATATAGATAAAAAAATATATTCTATCATTATGAAAGCATGAATAATTCATGTCCAGTTTTGAGTAACGTGAGAAGACCTACTTCAATTACGAGAGGATCCAACGAGGTTTGGAGTTTATACTTTTACTCAACTTACTAAAATATTAATATTTTGTGAAGATTTTCTCAAATTTGACATCATTGTTAACTAAATGTGCTCATTTTTTCAGTATGATATGGAAAGGGTGTCCCCAAGACTATTAAACTATCAAGAAACAAGGAAGTCAATAAACATTGCATCTGCTGATAGACAAAAGTTTGGTAAGAAATCAAGGAGGAACAATACAAATGACAAGCTTACAGTCACCATTCAGTTGCCGCAACTTCCAATGATTTTGTAGTGAGCTATATACGAATTTAGCCGACAGTCAGATTTTGGTATTTAGTGATGTTCTTGGATGTATGTTGGGAATATGTTGTATGCTTGATGATAGTGATTTTATAGTTATCAACGGATAACCACTTAATAATCCGTTCATAGAGTAGCTTAAGTTCAAATAAGTTTTGTAGCACATTCCTGTATACTGTAATGTCTTAGAAGATTAGAAGTTGTAGGATATTCTAAGTCATGTTGATTTTGTTGTGCAAGACATGCCTGTACTATAACAAGACTAAGTCAAATTGACAACCCAAAGTAAGTTGTATGATAATCTAAGTTTGCATTTTGTATTGTATCACTTAAGTCTGTAAAAGTGAAAATAGATTAGACTGAAATATTTTTCTGTAAACAGTCTCAAGCCTAAGAATAAACTCTGGAAGAAGATCATGAAGACCATGCCTCAGAGAAAGTGTGAAGAAGCTTGGAGTTGAATAAATCTGTTTTGGGAAAAACATTCTAATTCAAGAAATCTACAAGTCACAGATTAAGTGTTATAGAGAAGTCATTCGAGAACTCCAGAATGACTTATCGAGAAGTTAAGAAAAACTTATAGAGAAGTCTCAGAGATATCGACAAGCCAAACTGAAGACATGAAGATTGAAGATATCGACAGATCATTTCTTTGCTAGAGAACTCTGAGATATCGACAAGTCAAAATATCACTAGAGAACTCAGAGATATCGATAAGTTGATTCTACATGCAAAGAAATAGAGACCTCGATAAGTCAAGTTCATTCGAGGACTCAGAGATCTTGATAAGTCAAGATTATACTCGAGTACTCAAAGATCTCGACAAGTCAATTTCACATTCGAGAACCGAGAGACTTCGATAAGTCATAACAACTATAGAGTAATAAGAGATCTCGATAAGCCATTATACTTATCGAGATGTCTAGTTCTCTATATACCAAACTGGAGATCTCGAGGTAAAACATAAAGTACAAAGTGCAAACCCGTTAAATATCCAAGATTATCAATCAACAAATAAATCAATCAATGATTTGAAAAGTCTACAAAAGTAGCTTGAAGATTACAAGATCAAAGGCCAAGATTAACTAACAAAGTAAAGTCACAGACATGCACGATTTGCAAAGATACACTAAGCCAGAAATAGAAAGTTTTAGTTAACTTAAAGTAGGGTTTAGTACATGCTATTGTATGCTATGTAAAACCAGTGGTTATTGTTCTATAAAGTAAACATTGGATGCTTTGTTTTAAGTAACAGATAGATCTAAAATTCTTGTAACTCTCAAGAGAGAAGCTGAGTTCTTAACATATCAAGAACCCAGAAATTTGTAGCAAAACACTAGCTTGATTTTTTATATAAAATTAAGTGAGTTTTGAAAGATAGTGTGTTCATGTGCATGTTTTATCATTTTTGTTAAAACATATTATCTCTATAATACGGACTACTTTGTACACCATCTATAACAGTTCAAAAAGTCATTAAAATTGTCTAAAACATATTCACCCGCCCCCTTTTGTGTTGTATTCATTACCTAACAAGTGGCATTAGAGCAAAATCTGAAAGCAAACAGATTAAAGATCTTGGAAGAATGAATACACAGAAGCTGAGTAGTATCAAAATCCCCACGTTTGACAGATCTAACTATACATTATGGAAAAAGAAAAATGTTGTTGTTCATCAGGATGGCCAATCCATTATACATTCAGATCCTCAAGAATGGGCCTTTCACTCCCATGGTAAGAGTTGAGGAATCTACAGATGGGGACATGGTCATTCCAGCACATTATGCTCCGAAAGATCCTTCAGAATATAATGAAACTGAAAAAGAAAAAGTCTCTCTGAATAGTGGCTTGCAGCTGATCTTGATAGAGTCACTTGATAATGTAATGTACAACAACATTGTCAACTGTGGCATAGCCAAACAAATCTGGGAGAAAATAGAGATCTTATGTGAAGGAATAGAGGAGGTTAGGACAAACCAAATGAGGATTCTAGTTTCTCAGTATGAAGGGTTTATGGCTAAAACAAAAGAAGGAATCACTGAAGTTTTTGAAAGGTTCAACAAATTGATAAATGACTTGTTGCTACATGATAAATACTATGAAGATGAGGAGGTTAACCTAAAGTTTCTGCTGGCTCTTCCTGATCATCTTAAATAGAAAATGTCAGCCATTAGAGAAGGAAGATATTTAAGCAGAATAACCTTGGAAATTCTATATGGAATCTTGAAAACTTATAAACTTGAAATGATGCAAAGAAAGTCATTAAAAGCACATCATGATCATGTTGTTGATGGTTCAAGTGCTTTGATTGTGAATGACAGAGAAGAAAGTGAAGGTGAGCAAGATGATCAAGTTCCAGTTATTTAAGCTATGGAACAAAAGAACAAATGATCTCATAAGCAAGTTGTATTGGAGCTGGAGGAAAATGAATATTATACCTTGGATGAGCTAGATGAAATGGACCAATCCATGGCTTACTTGGCTAGGAAATTTTCCAATATAAGAGTCAAGAAGCCAAAGTTTTTCAAAGGCAGGGGACAATCTTCCAACAGCAACAATTGGAAACCAAAAACTCAGTACAATTCAGTTAGCAAAGGTGGCTACAAAACATAATATGTGGAAAGATCAAAGATAAGGTGCTTCAACTGTGATGAGTTGGGTCACTTTGCTACAGAATGCAGAAAGCCTAAAAAGGTGAAGAAAGACAAGGCCTATCTTGAACTGGAAGCAAAGTATGAAGCTCTATTGAAGAAGCAGTCTGGAAAGGCTTATATGCAGAAGGAAATAGTTGGGATGATACTGATGTTGTTGATGAGGGTGAAGAGGTTGGAAACTATGCACTAATGGCTTTTGAGCATGGAGAAGCATCTATTTCAATATCAAAGGTACCAACTGAAAGGCATATGTCATAGCCTATTTGTTTATTCGAGGATTTAACCCAACTCAAATAAGAATGTAACAAGTAAATAATGGATCTACCGTTAAAGAGATCTCACAAAGTAACATCTGTCAAAGGATTCAGAAACAATGTTCATCTACAGACTTGAGGAATTACTTCACTGGAAAAAGTTCAAGAAATTGATCAAGTCTCAGTGATATAAATCAAGATTGTGGATTTAATCAAGTGACAGAGATCTTGTCAGGGTATCAGATAATTATAGGGATTTAATTTGAAGAAAATCAAGTTATCAAAGTCAAGACATGAAGAAATGTCACGAAAGTTAGTCACTCATGAACCAGACAGTACATCGAGTGTCAACATTGAAGTGGTGGCTTGATTCATAATTGACAGTGATTTTCAGAAGATTTTCAGAAGAATGGTTGCTGTTGAAGAGTAGTATTAATTCTCTATTAATTAATTAAGTCATATAGTTTAATTAAGAAAATAAATTATATCTGCAAAGATTAATTTATTTATTAATTGAATTAATTGATTAATTAATTCTGAATTAATATTATGAATTTTCATAAATGATTTTGAATTTATATTCAATATCAATTCAGCATGACAATCAATTGAACTGGCATGACAACAGATTGTCATACCGAAAGTTCTACCAGCTATGGGATTGTCTTGCTAGTTCAACAGATTGTCATGTCGATTGTCTTGCTAGTTCAAGTGATTGTCTCATCGATTGTCATGCTAGTTCAAAAGATTGTCTCACCGAAAGTCATGCCAATTCTCATATAGTCATGCTAGTTCAAGTGGATTCTGTTGATTGAATTATAAAAGACAGAAGCAGTAGATCATTCATTAATAATTGAATATATAGAATACACTCAAGAACAGAAAAGAACAGAGCCGCACAAAACATTTCATCTTCAACTGCTCAATTCAAGATCATATATTTCTAGCAATTAAAGTTAAATCTAAACCACTAGAAATCATTCTCTTGTTCTTGTGTAACTATCTAGCGGATCAAAATCCCTAGAACTTAATCTCAAATTGCTTTTAGCATTTGATCTTTTTTATTGCAAAAATAGAAAAAGTTCATGTCAAATTTATTCTAGATTTGTGATAATTAATTTGAGATTAATCCCTTGTAATCGATACTGTTGTTGTAACACCTTTCAAGTTTAATAATATTTTTATTTAACTTGAATTTTGTTTCAATTTTTATTCCGCACTAAATTCGATTAAACGGTATAGTTTGTATTCAACCCCCCCTTTTACAAACATATTGGGACCTAACACCAACTCTAACCACTATTGATTTAAATGTTAGTCAATATAAGAAGACTGTGGAAAAGATGAGTGTGGAGATGTTTCATATACACACTAGTTTAGTGGCAGCTACTGAGGAAGTCAGTAGGCTAACAAAAGCAAATGAGAAGCTTGAGAGTGAGAAGCAAAAGATGGATCTATTGCTTGTGGAGCTTGAGTCAGTCAAGCAAGAAAATGAATATTTGAAAAACAAGCTGAAGTGTGCAAATGAGTTTGAAACTGTGTTAAGAGAAAAGCTTGAGAAAGATGAGGTGAAAGTGAAATCATTCAGAAATGCATCTGAGTTGGTTGGACAGTACCATGAGAAGAACAAACCATGTGTTAACATAGCCATTGGTCTTGATTATGATGCTTCTTCTTGATTAAGATATGGGTGGTAAAGGAAAAATAACAGAAAATGAAGATGTTCCAATTATGCTGAAAAAGGTTGGTTCACCTATGTTCAAAGCATGTGAAGTAGATTTCAGTGAAGAAGAGTTGATCATAAAGCAAGAAATTGCTGATGAAGACAATAAAAAGAAAAATGCAGAAACAACTCCAACATCCAAAGCTGAAAAGAAGCCCATGGTCAACCAAGATTCCAAGACACCTATCAAGGAAATGAAAACTGAAGATGCAAGAAAGAAGAAGAAGAATAGAAATGGAAAGATTGGGATAAACAAGAGCAACAATTTTGCTTATGTTGCAGATGCTCCAAGAAAACAATGTCAAAAGTCTGGCTCTGTGAATCATCTAACTCACCTTTGCAAAAAGGTTGTTAGTAAGCCATGAGTGGGAGCATGCAAGTACAATGTAGCAAAAACTGAAGATCCCTACTCATTATGTGATAAGTTTGATTGCATACCTTGCAACATGAAAGTAATGACAAGTTGACAAGCTGAGAGTTGATCTTAAGGAAATCAATATTGAGTCCTCAGCTAAAAAGGACAATGCACATCATTCTATGAACTCTATTCTTTCTGAATCATCAAACTCTACCTCTATCAAATCTGTTAACAAGAAAAAAGTACCCAACACTGCTTGGGTTGCTAAACACACTTAAACTCATTGTATACAGGGCAAAAAGAAGAAAGTCATATGGATCATAGACAGTGGATGCTCAAGACATATGACAGGTGATATGGCCCTGCTATCACAGTTTGAGAAGAAGGCTGGCCCATTAGTAACTTTTGGAGACAACAACAAAGGTTTCATTATGGGATATGGCAAATTGATTTCTGGAAATATTGTCATTGAAGATGTAGCACTGTTAGCTGGTCTTGAAGTGAATCTTCTCAGTGTTAGTCAATTTGCAGACAAGGGTTTCAAGGTTTTATTTAACAAAGAAGAATGCACTTTTATCAGAAAGAAAACTGGTGAAGTTGCTCTAAAATGAACAAGGAAAGGAAGCTTATATGTTGCAGACTTGAACTCAACAAATGAGAATGGAATTTGTTGCTTCTACACCAAGGCATCTATACAACAAAGCAAGCTATGCCATAAGAAGCTGTCTCACTTGAATTTCAAAGCAATCAATAATCTAGTCAAAAAGGAGTTAGTGAGAGACATGCCTAATCTGGAGTTTGCTCAAGATGAAGTCCGTGATGCTTATCAAAAAGGAAAAATGAAAATATCAAGTCACAAAAGTAAAACTGTGAATTCTATAAGTGCACCTTTGCAGCTTATTCACATGGATTTGTATGGACCAGTTAATGCTAGTCAATTTCAAGAAAAAGATATGCGCTTGTGATGGTGGATGACTACTCAAGGTAAACATGGGTAGAATTTATGCACTCTAAAGATGAAACTCCACACATCATAATTGAGCACATTAAAAAGATTGAGAAGTAGACTGAAGATCAGAATTGTGTGAAAAGATTGAGGAGTGCCAATGGAACAGAATTCAGGAATGCAACCTTAAGTGAATTCTGCAAAGACAAGGGTATTGTTCAAGAGCTCTCAGCTACTAGAACACCGCAACAAAATGGGGTAGTTGAGAAAAAGAATAGAACACTAGTAGAGGCTGTTAGAACAATGCTACAAGATGCAAAATTGCCAACTAGTTTTTGGGAAGAAGCTGTGAACACTGCATTCTATACTCAAAACAAGTATCTCATTAACAAAAATCTTGGCAAGTCACCCTAATCAATCTTATCTAAAAGAAAACCTACTGTAAAGCATCTTCATGTGTTTGGAAGCAAGTGCTATGTGTTGGAGGACAACTCTGAATATGTGGGAAAATTTGACTCTAAAATTTTTGAGGCAATTTTTATGGGATATTCATTGGAAAGAACTGCATACAAAGTCTATATGATTGAGCAAAAGAAGATTATGGAAAACACAAATGTTACTTTTGATAATGACAAATGTCCAGGCTTGGAATGCCTTGATGAAAATGAAACTGAAGCCCTCAAGTTTGAAAATTTCAACATTGATAATGATTCCAATGATGAAGCTGAAGTCAACACAAATCACAGAGTTGATGAAGAGTCTACAGAATAAGTGAATCATGAGAATGGAAGCTCATCTCAAACACCAGAATTTGATAGCACAAACTCAGGGGGAGAAAGAGAAGAAAATTCTAGAAGTCATGTCAGTAATGGAGAAGAAGCAGAAAACACAAGTCAACAAACTCACACAAGGAAGTGGGATAGAAGTCACATTAGAGAAGCAATTATTGGTGATCCAACTACTGGAGT
This sequence comes from Apium graveolens, assembly GCF_009905375.1. NCBI lineage: Eukaryota > Viridiplantae > Streptophyta > Magnoliopsida > Apiales > Apiaceae > Apium > Apium graveolens. The sequence continues at coordinate 193,568,122 of NC_133647.1, forward strand.
AAGGACTAGAAGTACAACTGCAAATGAATGCCTTCATGCATGTTTTCTGTATCAAGTTGAGCCAAAGAGAACTGAGGAAGCTCTTCTTGATCCTGATTGGATATCTGTTATGCAAGAAGAGCTAAATTAGTTTGAAAGAAACAAAGTTTTAAAACTGGTTCCTGCAATAAAGAACAGAAGTATAATTGGAACAAAGTGGGTGTTCAGGAACAAAATGGATGAAAATGGAATAGTCACCAGAAACAAAGCAAGGTTGGTTGCAAAAGGCTACTCACAAGAAGAAGGAATTGACTATGATGAAACTTTTGCTCCAGTTGCAAGACTTGAAGCAATAAGGATTTTTCTTGCATTTGCTGCACATTCAAATTTCAAGGTATACCAAATGGATGTGAAAAGTGCATTCCTTAATGGTGAGTTGGAAGAAGAGGTTTATGTACAACAGCCACCTGGCTTTGAAGATCCAGAATTTCCAAATTTTGTATACAAATTACTCAAGGCTCTCTATGGACTAAAACAAGCACCTAGAGCTTGGTATGACACACTGTCAGAATTTTTGATTAAACATGGATTCACTAGAGGTACTATTGACAAAACTCTCTTCTACAAGAAACATGGTGATGATATGATCCTAGTTCAGATCTATGTGGATAATATTATCTTTGGTTCTACAAATGAAAAGTTTTGCCAAAGATTCTCTAAACTTATGCAGAGTGAATATGAAATGAGTATGATGGGGAATTAATTTACTTTATTGGACTTCAAGTCAGTCAAAGAAGTGATTGAATCTTCATCAGCCAAACTAGGCATGTCAAGGATTTATTGAAAAAGTTTGGTATGGTTGATTGTTCACCTGCATCTACACCTATGTCTACAACTAAAAAGTTGGATAAAGATAAAAAGGGCAAGAGTGTAGATATTTCAAGATATAGAGGAATGATTAGATCTTTGCTTTACTTAATTGCAAGTAGACCAAACATCATATTTGCAACATGTCTGTGTGCAAGATTTCAAGCCAATCCAAAAGAATCACATTTGATGGCTGTGAAGAGGATTTTCAGATACTTGAAGGGGACTCCTAACTTGGGATTATGGTATCCTAAGGGAACTGGTTTTGAAGCTGTTGGATACAAAGATGCAGATTTTGCTGGATGCAGGGTTGACAGAAAGAGTACTAGTGGAAGCTGTCAGTTTCTTGGACAAAGACTTGTATCCTGGTATAGAAAGAAATAATAATTTGTGTTGACTTCCACAGCTGAGGCTGAATATATAATTGCTGGAAGTTTGATAGGGATAAATAAATCCTGATTACATAATAGTTTGGGCTGCAAGGCCCAATAAGAAGATGTATGACATTCAGACCAGAAAGGTTAACATGTCGATCAGGCCTGATGGACCAGATCAGGCCTGATGGAACAAAGAAGGCCTAAAAACCCTGATTATTTATTAATTTTGTAATTAATAAATAAGGGAGAAAAATAGCTATTAAGATAAATCCTAGTGAGGATATAAATCCTTGTAGATTGGCCTCCAAGGAACCTCATGGGATAAGGAATCAGCTTCCTACTCCCTAGGACTCCTAAGTCTATCCTAATTCAGAGACTTGACCACCAAGTCTCCTATACCAAGTCCAATTCAAGGACTCCCACATCTATATAAGGGGCCTCACCCCACATATCAGAACTACATTTTTTGACTTGATCCTTAGCAATCAGCAAGGTACATAGGCATCTTGTTAAGGCAGATTGAGTCACGAAACACAAGAGCAGTCAAAATTGAGCCTTGAAGCTCACGTTCCTTATTATTAGATACAACAATTATATATATTAGTTTTAATCCATAACATTTGGCGCCGTGTGTGGGAAAGCACAACAACAACCATGGCGAGAACACGGAGAACAACTAGTGCTATGGAGGAAGGAACACCATCGGGAACAACCCAGATGATTTCGTCCACCGTGGAGATACCTCCCCATTCGACTTATGCATCTACTCGGGTGGAAACCCAGATAGGGGCAACTCAACCTCAGCCACAAGGGACGACTCCCCCGACTATTCAAGGTACGAATCCTCCAGTTCAACAAGTACATATACCTGTGAATTCTCGACCCGTCGGATATGAATATTCAACTATTGTTACTACTAACCCCCCTTATGGGATGCCCCTTCCCCCCGAGGTTGGAGGAAGTGGATATGCTGGACGAAGTGAAGCACGAGGGCAATCGCCCCCTTATATAAGAGGTTTGGCTCCTATCCCCGAGGATCGGGAATTTTCTGGTCCTTACACTGAGAGAGACTCCGAATCTTCGGATGATGAAGTGGCCCCAAGAAGGAGGCGTCCTGGCAAAGAGCCAATGGCCGATGGAAGGCAACGCCCTCAAAGCACCCGGGGGGCGAATCCCCAAGCAGTGCAGGAAAGGATCAGGGCTCATGAGGCTGAGATCCAAAGGCTGAGGCGTGACTTGGAGGCTCACCAGGCCACCAGACCCCAGATACCTCCTAGGGGGAGAAATCCTCCTCCTGTCATAGACCTGGATGGTCCGATACGAAGAAGGTCTGTCGTCCCAAGAACTGATCCAAGCAATCTCCTTCCCCTTGGAGATCCTGATGATCCAACTCCACCTTTCACAGAAGAGATAATGAATGCCCATATCTCAAGAAAATTCAAGATGCTCACTATCAAAGCCTATGATGGCACGGGAGACCCCGCTAATCATGTTAGGACATTCTTTAATGCACTGCTGCTGCAACCCATGAATGATGCTATAAAGTGTCGGACCTTCCCTCAAACCCTGTCGGGTATGGCTCAAAGATGGTACAGTCGCTTGCCCCCAAACTCTATTGGATCATTCAGAGAGTTAAGTCAGGCTTTTATTAAGCAGTTCATCAGTGGGAAAGTCCATGAGAAAAGTTCAGCATCTCTTATGAGTATTGTGCAGGGAGCTAAGGAATCTTTGAGAGATTACCTGAATCGTTTCACAAAGGAGGCTTTAAAAGTCCCAGACCTTGATGATAAGGTAGCCATGATAGCATTGCAACAAGGAACTAGGGATGAGTTTTTCAAGATGTCCTTGGCCAAACGTCCCCCTGAAAGCATGTTGCAGCTCCAAGAGAGGGCAGGGAAGTATATCAAGGTTGAAGAAAGCATGAGGAAGACCGTAGTAAGTAATGAGCCCACTGGAGGCAAGAAGTGAAAAACTGATCTGGAGTATATCGCTAAGGACAAGTATCCTAGAACCGAATAAAACCCTGATTCAACCCCCAAGAAGGGAGGACCTGGGCAGAAGTTCACCGAATACGCTAAGTTGAATGCTCCTAGAAGCCAAATTTTGATGGAAATCGAGAAGGATCGAGATATTCGTTGGCCTAAGCCCTTGAAGGCTGATCCCGCCAAGCTAGATATGAGCAAATATTGCAGATTCCATAAAGATGTTGGCCATGACACCGATGAGTGTAGGCAATTGAAAGACGAAATTGAGTTTTTGATTCGAAAAGGAAGATTGAACAAGTATACTGGAGAAGGAGGGGACAGGAATAATAATGAAAGGAAGAACTTTGAAGATCGTAGGAGGGACCAAGACGATCATGGGCGGAATCCCCAACCTAGAGGGCCGGTTATAAATGCAATTTTTGGAGGGCCGCGACCTCGAGGGCTTGTGATAAACACGATCTTTGGAGGTCCAACTGCTGCTGGATTGTCCAAGAATTCCAGAAAGGCATATACTAGAGAGGTTATGCATATTATTGGAGAAGCCCCGAAGAGGGCCAAGACAGAAGTAACATTGGCTTTTGATGATTCTGACCTAGAGGGTGTAAAGTTTCCTCATGATGACCCGCTGGTCATAACACCAATAATAGGAAATAGCCCGGTTAAGAGGGTCCTTGTGGATAATGGTGCTTCTGTGGATATATTGCTCCATGACGCCTTTCTAAGGATGGGGTATAACGACTCCCAGTTGACACCAACCAACATGCCGATATATGGATTTGCTGGAGTAGAATGTCCTGTGGAAGGAATAATCAAATTGCCAACCACCATAGGTACGGAACCAAGGCAAGCAATGCAGATGTTGGATTTCGTGGTAGTAAAGGCTAGTTCAACTTATAATGCTATCATGGGGAGAACAGGGATACATGCCTTTAAGGCAGTCCCCTCTTCATACCATTCAGTTATGAAGTTTCCCACCCGAAACGGGATTGGAGAAGAGAGAGGAGATCAAAAAATGGCTAGAAGCTGTTATGTGGCCTCTTTGAGGGCAGATGGAGTCGGGGGGGGGGCAGGTTCTTCCTATTGAGGATATGGATGTCCGAGAAAATGACGAGAAGAGAGGAAAGCCAGCAGAAGACTTGATTTCGGTTCCTTTAGACCCCGAGAATCCTGAGAGGATGACTTTCATTAGAGCCACATTAGAGGAGCCCCTTAGAGGGAAGTTGGTGAAATTTTTACAAGAAAATAGTGATGTATTTGCATGGTCAGCAGCTGATATGCCAGGCATAGACCCGGAGCTGATTACTCACAAGCTAAACGTGGATCCAAGCCGGAAGAAAGTGAAACAAAAGAAAAGAAATTTTTCCCCGGAAAGACAAGAGGCTATAACACAGGAAGGAGAAAAACTCTTAAAGGCTGGTTTCATTGAGGAGATTCAATTTTCGGAGTGGTTAGCAAACCCTGTAATGGTGAAGAAGGCTAATGGAAAGTGGAGGATGTGTATAGACTTCACTGATCTGAATGATGCATGCCCTAAAGACTATTTTCCATTGCCAAGGATTGATACTTTGATTGATGCCACTGCTGGGCATGAGATGCTGAGTTTCATGGATGGATTTAGCGGATATAATCAGATTAAGATGCACAAGGATGACATTCCAAAGGTATCATTTATCACTGACTTTGGTGTTTATTGTTATCTTGTTATGACATTTGGTCTTAAGAATGCAGGAGCCACCTATCAAAGGTTGGTAAATAAAATTTTTAAGGACCTTATTGGAAAGACTATGGAAGTCTATGTTGATGACATGTTAGTCAAGAGTCTAGTAAAGACTGATCATATAACCCATTTGAGGGAAGTTTTTGAGGTCCTGAGGTACCACAAGATGATGTTGAATCCTACGAAGTGTGCTTTCGGAGTAGGATCTGGAAAATTCTTGGGATTGATGGTCTCAAAGAGAGGAATTGAGGCTAACCCCAATAAAATAAAGGCAATCCTGGACATGGAACCACAAAAAACTGTCAAGGATGTTCAGAAGCTCACAGGAAGGGTCGCTGCACTAGGACGATTCATCTCCAAGTCAGATGACAAGTGCTTGTCATTCTTCAAGTCACTAAAGAACATCAAAGACTTTGTATGGAATGAGGAAAACCAGAAGGCATTCGAAGAGTTAAAGAAGTATATGGCTCAGGCCCCGTTGTTGGCCAAACCATCTTTGAATGAAGTTTTATTCTTGTACTTGGCTGTTTCAGAGAGCGCCTTGAGCGCGGTGTTGGTTAAGGAGGAGCTAAAAGTCCAGAAACCCGTGTATTATGTCAGCAAAATTCTGCATGGTGCTGAATTGAATTATTTAACTATTGAGAAATTTGCTCTAGCCTTGGTAATGGCTTCGAGAAAATTGCGTCCTTACATTCAGGCTAATCAGATTGAGGTGCTAACGAATCAGCCACTGAGAAATATCATTCACAGTCCCAAAGCAAGTGGGAGATTGATTAAGTGGGCAATAAAGTTGGGAGAGTTCGATCTCAAGTATAAGCCACGTACGACCATTAAAGCCCAGGCACTAGCTGACTTCATGGTGGAATGTACCATACCCAACCAAGAAGTCGGGGGGCAGGAAGATACCGTACCTCAAGACAAGGGAGTCGATAATAGGGACAAAGAGAAGGATGATAAGGAGAAAGAATACTGGGTTCTCTATTTTGATGGAGCATCAAAAACAAATTCCAGTGGAGCAGGGTTGGTTTTGCAAAGCCCTGATGGGTTCTTAATTGAGTATACTATGAAGCTAGACTTCCCAACCACAAATAATGAGGCAGAATATGAAGTCCTAATAGCTGGCCTTGGTCTAGCTGGGACACTTAGAGTCAAAAACTTAAAGGTCCGTGGAGACTCGAAGCTGATCATATCCCAGGTAAAGGGAGAATTTGAGGCAAGGGATGATACGATGGCTAAGTATGTCCGCCTAGTAAGGGCTGTGATGACCCAATTTAATGAATGCCATGTTGAACACATTCCAAGGGAAGAAAATGCTAAGGCAGATGCGCTATCAAAGTTTGCTTCATCTGAGATAGAAGAAAGTTCAGGAAGTGTGTACTTCCGTGTTTTGAAGACACGAAGCATAGATGTTAAGCTTGTGGCTCCCATAGGCCTGGGGACGTCATGGATTGATCCCATCAAGGCTCACATTCAAACCGGTTGGCTGCCAAGCGATGCAACTGAAGCACGGAAGTTAACTGTTCGAGCACTAAGGTACTCTTTGATAGATGGGATTCTTTACAAAAGATCTTTCGTGGTTCCTTACTTGAGGTGTCTCAGGCCCGATGAGGCACGCTTGGCTCTTGAAGAAGTGCATGAAGGTATTTATGGACAACACTTGAGGGGCAGGGCCTTGGCTCATAAGATAACTCGTCTAGGCTTTTATTGGCCAGAAATGATGGCTGATGCCAAAGAATATGTGAAGAAGTGTGACCGCTGTCAGAAGCATGCACCTGTTGTTAGACAACCTCCCGAGATGCTGACATCTATCAACTCACCCATTCCCTTTGCTATGTGGGGGATGGATATCCTGGGGCCTTTTCCTATGGCCACGGTACAAAGGAAGTTTCTGATTGTAGCCATTGATTATTTCACCAAGTGGATTGAAGCCAAACCCTTGGCCAAAATCACAACTAAGCAGGTTGCACAATTCCTGTGGGAAAACATTATGTGCCGATATGAAATTCCCCGTATCCTAGTCACTGACAATGGAACACAATTCAACAACGAGGAATTCAAGAAGTATTGTGAAGAAATTGAAATTGAGTTACGGTTCACCTCTGTGGCTCACCCACAAGCCAATGGGCAAGCGTAAGTAGCAAATCGAATAATCCTGGATGGACTAAAGAAGAGGATCGAGAAGTCAAGAAATAATTGGGTGGATGAGATACTTCCCATATTATGGGCCTATAGGACTACCTGTAGAGTCACGACAGGAGCGACTCCCTTCATGTTGGCATATGGGGCAGAAGCAGTAGTTCCAGTGGAGATATCACATTCCTCTCCAAGGATTCAGGCTTTCAATGCAGAAGAAAATGAAGAAGGGCAGAGGTTAGCCCTGGATCTAATTGATGAAGTGCGAGATAAGACACATGCAAAGATAGTAGAATATCAGAAAAAGGCTTCATTCTACTACAACCTAAGGGTTAAAGAAAGGTTTTTTAAATGAGGTGATCTGGTCTTGAGGAAGATAGAAGCATCTGGTGTAGGACAAAAAGGGAAGCTTGCCCCAAATTGGGAAGGGCCGTACAGAGTCAAGAGTGTTCAAGGTAGAGGAACCTACAAGCTAGAGACTATGGATGGTTTTGAAGTCCCGAGAACTTGGCATGCACAAAACCTGAAGGTTTACTATGTGTAGGGCAGCTGGATACGATTCTCACTCGTCAGGATGGCGAGTAGGTTGAAAAGCACCTTGAAGCTTTGTTTGCTTAGGATTTATATGTTTTAGTTTTATTACGAAGTTTATTAAGACTTGTGTAAGGGACGAATCCCAGACAATTTTATGAAATTCATGAGTTCTTCAAAGTATGTTTGTGGCCTAACAAATAAAAACCAAATGCATGGATGCAAGCATAAAAGGTGATAAACAAAATAGATCGGATAAATATTACAAGAAGTTCGATAAATAAAGTCTCGAAAATAAGACAAGCCACGCAGGGCTAAAAAAGCTCTAAGGAGCTGAGGTACCCTCGGCATCCATATCATCGTCCTCTCCGCTCTCGCTGGATGTCTCTGTCGTCTCGGAGGAGGAGGAAGAGCTATCGTCCTCAGCAGGTCTGGAAGAAGACTCGGGAGGAGGAAGGAGTGGATCCTGAGGAACATGATCTGAGACAACTACTCGGGTACGAAACCTCTGTAGCAAAGCCTCGTCATCAGGGCAGACATAGTCCGCCGGTTTAATATCAGGACAAGCCTCGTTCACGGTCCCAAGGGCCGTGTCCCAACCAGTCCTAAAAAACCCGGGAAAGACTGAACCATCCCTAATCCTCATGGATTGGGCAAACTCCTCTGAGTCCAGATAGTTGTCTATAGCTTTATCCTTTTCCGCCCGAAGTACCACCAGCTCGGCGTTAGACTCTCCGAGTTCCTCCTCCTTGCGCTTGAGCTTCTTCTCCAAGGTAGCATACTTCTTCTGTTGCCTCCTAAGGGCATTATCAGCCTTATCAGAAGCCCGCTTCCATGACTCGGCTTGCCTCACAGTGCCTTGAAAATATGCGTTAGACTGAAACAAAGCAATCAACAAAGTATAAGGCAAGAAAATGCTACAAGAACGAAAGATAAGTTCAAAAGAGAGAAGGCATACCGAAGCCAGAGACTGAGCTCCCATGAGCTTAATCCTCTCAAGGTCAGGGGTGGCCACCACATCAGTAAAGTCCTTGGGAGTCACGCTATGGTAGGACCAATCCCAAGCATGCTTCGTGGATCCAACCACGGTATCCCCTCGGCGAAATCCCCAGAAAGGCTGGAAGGCGCCTGTAGCAGCAGCAGCAGTGATGGGAGCGTTGTGGCCCTCAGCTACTTCAGTTGAAGCCTCCCCCATAGGCTCCTTGTGTTTTCTCAAGAAGCTAGGCTCCGTGGCCTTCCCTCGGGTGTCCAGGCCTGCAAGGCGAGCTTTTTTCATCCTAGCAGTCTCTTCAACGAGAGGTACATTGTCCTCGTTGATCTCCTTAGCAGCTGCAAAACAAAGCAAAAAATAAAATAAGTGGTGTTAATAATGCATGAAATGAAATAAAGTTGAGAAGGGAAGAAAAATACCCTGTTGAGAAATAGAGGATAGTCCCACGTGAATGAGGGAGAACTCCTCTAAGAGAGTCCAGCTGGTAGTAGTGCCATCGTCCTGAGTAAGCCCATTATAAATAATAGTTTCCTCGGGAGTTAAGTGAATGGATTTGAGGCTACCATCACTAACCTTCCCGAAGGAAGATCGGAAGAGTGTGCCCCAGTCGCCATTCTCCCAACGTAACCCAACGAAACTATTCCTCCAATTTTGATTGTTATTAGGAATGGAGGCGCTGTTAAAGATATGTTTACTTTTGGGCCTTTGCTTAACATAGACCCAACCACAAATGCTGGAAGAGCTATTTTAGCACTGAAAGACCTTTCTAAAAACAGCTACAGAAAGAGGAAAGCCCTCCTTAAGGCAGCAGACCATAAAACATAAAATGTTCCTCCAAGCATTTGGAGGAGGCTGACACGGGTTGATTTGTAAATCAGCTAAAAGATGAGGAATAAAAGGATGGAAAGGAAACCTAAGCCCAACATTAAGGGTATCAGTGTAAATAAAGAGAGTGTCGGGTCTCCAGTGGCAAGTACGGTCACCACCAGAGACTGGAACTAATCTAAGAGGAGGAAGGACGTTATAACGTGTATTTAGTTTATCGAAATCTATGTTGTGCCAAGTATTACAATGATTAAAAGAATCGAGATGTGCAGTGGATGGATATTCATCCCCCCTAGTGTTAATCATATCGATTAAAGACATATACGAAGAACGGATCTCGATATCCTTACCTCGTTTTGAAGCCGAGGCTATTTTGGCCGCCCTCTCGGAATTCTTATCAGCCATTAGCAAGCTGGAAAAAGCCTGAAGGAGAGGTTGGAAAGCTAAAGGAGGGGATTTGAGAGAGGAGAAGGTTAGAAAGTTTGAGGAAGGAGTAGAGAGGTGAAATGAGAGGTGTGAGGAAATCACACTCTCATCCCACCTTTATATAGCCAAGGAAGGGGGTAATGGGCCTTAAAAAGCCCATTTGGGCCCAAAAATAAGAAGGTTCTGGAATTATCCAGGGAATTCTAGTAAAAATCAAAAGAAAAACTTGATTTTTTCAAGATTCTGGAAGAATCCAGAAAGATATTAGAAGAGTTTGGAATTTGGGCTCAGAAATGAGGCTCAATTCTAGAAAAACCTTGAAAAAATCAAGCCCAGTTAAGGGCCCAAGTGTTTAAAAAGCCCAGTTAAAAACAAAAAGTTAGCCCAATAAGGGAGGGGCCCAATTAGCTAAAAACCCATTGAAGGGTTGGTCCCAGAAAATTCAGCCCTAATTAAGGGCCCAGGTCAAAATAAATATTCTGAACTCTTGACCCCATTCGATCAGGACTTGCACCAAGATCCTAGCCGAATGCATTGAGGTCGAATTTCCTTCGACCAAGGCTGAAAAAGGGGCTAATTCGGTCAAGAAAAGAATTCTGACCAAAATTCTTGGTCGAAAATACCGGAATAGTTTTTAACCCTGCTTCTTGACCCAGCTCGACCAGAGATCATAAGAATTCCTGATCGAAATGCTTGAGGTCGAATTGAATTCGATCAAAGCTCAAAACCAGACTTAATTCGATCAGGATTTAGATCCATTCGACCAAGAAACACGAAGGAATCCTGGCCGAACCAATCCTGCTCGAAATAGCTTCGACCAAGGCAAGAAAGATGGTTAATTCGGTCAGAAACACAAGAATCCTGACCGAAAGGGACGAAAATTCCTAGTCGACAAAAAAAAAGAAGAGAAAAAGGGGGTGAAAATCCTGGCCGAAATTCGACCAGGAATTGAGGTCGAAAGCATCCTGCTCGAAACCCCGTCGACCAGGGCAATCTGAAGGTTAATTCGACCAGGATCCTGGTCGAATGGATTCCTGGTCGAAATCTGTATAAAAAAAAGAGAGAAAAAAAAGGGAAATTCCTTAAAATATTTTCTGAAAAATACTAATATTTTCAGAAATAAGGAATAAATCCGGGAAATTAAGGATAAATCCCAGAAATTAAGGGAAAAATCCAGGAAATTAAGAATAAATTCCAGAAATTAAGGGAAAAAATCCAGGAAATTAAGGATAAATCCTAGAAATTAAGGGAAAAATCCAAGAAATTAAGGATAAATCCCAGAAATTAAGGGAAAAATCCAGGAAATTAAGGATAAATCCCAGAAATTAAGGGAAAAATCCAGGAAATTAAGGATAAATCCCAGAAATTAAGGGAAAAATCCAGGAAATTAAGGATAAATCCCATAAATTAAGGGAAAAATCCAGGAAATTAAGGATAAATCCCAGAAATTAAGGGAAAAATCCAGAAAAATAAGGATAAATCCCAGAAATTAAGGGAAAAATCCAGAAAAAATAAGGATAAATCCTAGAAATTAAGGGAAAAATCCAGAAAAATAAGGATAAATCCCAGAAATTAAGGGAAAAATCCAGAAAAATAATGATAAATCCTAGAAATTAAGGGAAAATCCAGAAAGTTAGAGAAAAATCCCGGAATTAAGGGAAAAGTTCCTGGAAATTAAGATAATTCCTGAACAAAAGGAACAATCGTTGTAAACGTGTAGGTCGCTCCACACTTTACGCAAAAACGAATCCCTGTAAGGGATGAATAGACTTAACTTCTGCGAAACCTAATCAATGTTTCCCAAAAGTTGGGGGGCAAATGATAGGGATAAATAAATCCTGATTACATAATAGTTTGGGCTACAAGGCCCAATAAGAAAATGTATGACATTCAGACCAGAAAGGTTAACATGTCGATCAGGCCTGATGGACCAGATCAGGCCTGATGGAACAAAGAAGGCCCAAAAACCCTGATTATTTATTAATTTCGTAATTAATAAATAAGGGAGAAAAACAGCTATTAAGATAAATCCTAGTGAGGATATAAATCTTTGTAGATTGACCTCCAAGGAACCTCATGGGATAAGGAATCAGCTTCCTACTCCCTAGGACTCCTAAGTCTATCCTAATTCAGAGACTTGACCACCAAGTCTCCTATACCAAGTCCAATTCAAGGACTCCCACATCTATATAAGGGGCCTCACCCCACAGATCAGAACTACGTTTTTTGACTTGATCCTTAGCAATCAGCAAGGTACGAAGGCATCTTGTTAAGGCAGATTGAGTCACGAAACACAAGAGCAGTCAAAATTGAGCCTTGAAGTTCACGTTCCTTATTATTAGATACAACAATTATATATATTAGTTTTAATCCATAACAAAGTTGTTGTGCTCAAGTGTTTTGGATTAGAAATCAGCTAATGGACTATGGCCTAGTGTTACACAAAATTTCAATTATATGTGACAATACTAGTGTTATATCTATAGTGGCTAATCCAGTTAATCATTCTAGAACAAAGCACATTGATGTAAGGTATCATTTTATTAGAGAACATGCTATAAATGGTATCATTGAGCTCATTTTTGTTCCAACAGAAAAACAATTAGCTGACCTTTTTACTAAACCTTTGGATGAAGCAACTTTCACTAGACTTGTAGGTGAAATTGGAATGCTTAATTCTTCATCCTAAGGCAATAACTCAACTAATGTTTTGCAGCAGATTAATTTCTGATAAATCAAAATTCATTTGATTAATTGGAAATGAACTGAAATATGAACTATAAATATTTCAGAAATCTCTGCATATTTATTTTTCAAAGCTCAAAATTTAGCTTGGAATTTTTCAATTTTAAGGAAATTGTCTAAATGTTAATTTACATTGTCAATATGTAAAATTAGCACGAGGCAGAATCAAAGTGATCAAAAGTATATAGAGAACTGAGTTCTCGATAAGTCTAATTGACTTATCGACAAGTCATTTTAAGACTTCTCGAGGAAGTTCTCGCTAAGTCAATTTTCTGACTTCTCGAGGGACTCCTCAATAAGCTTTATTATGACTTATCGATAAGTCATTGTAGAGTTCTTTATAAGTGTTAACTCACAGAGTTCTCTACAAGTATAAATTTAGACTTATAAATAACCCGGAACTGGAATAATTTAATTCAATAAATTAATTTAGTAAAATACTTTTGGCAAAATTATTCTGATTTTATTTGAATTCACTCAAATAAAATTTGGAAACAATTCAATCCATTTTAGGACAAGCTGAGTATTTATTTGACATATCGACAAGTCAGTTTTAGTTCTCTAAAAGAGTAAATTAAAATGACTTCTCGATATGTAATTCTCTTTTTAAAATGACTTCTCGATAAGCAAATTCCAAACGTTTATTTTTGAGTTCTCGATAAGTCATTTGCTTTTACTATAAATACTCAGACATCTCGACATACACATACTTACACCTTCGAGAACTCTAAGTGAAATAGAATTTTTAATTTCAAACCGATTTCTCTCTCATTTCGAACTCTTTCTCTTTAATGTCTTTTACCCACTAAACTTCATACTCTTCTCAATGGCATCAAACACTATTGTACCCTTTATCCCAAAAGAGACCAACTTTTTTGCATTCTTAGATGCAAATCAAGCTCCTGAAGCTTACAAAAGCTTTGTGAAGTTTCTGTCTAAAACATACTTTGTGGGAGCTCTTACTGCTAATCCTGTGCTTTACTTGGATGTGTTAGGGGATTTCTGGAACATAACAGTAACAAGAATAGTTGTGCATGAGAACCAGGCTGTATCAATTGTGATAAACTGTACAATCAAGGTCCAACAGGTGGAGATTTTTTAGAATTATGTCAACATGGCATTAGGCATTCCTATTGACAAGCTGGTGGAGGCTCCAACTTAGGATGAGCTCTATGAATTCATGGATTTCATCAATTATTCTGAGAAGATCAATATGTCAATCATGAATAAAAAGAACTTGAGGAGAGAATGGTCCTTTCTTTTTGATTCAGTGATAAGGGCTTTCACTTACAGAAAGCCAGGGTTTGACAACATTTCAAGTGTTGTCCAGAAGCTGGTCTACTCAATGGCTCACAACAAATAAATAAATGTAGGACACTACATCTTGGAGGAGCTGAGCACCAGGCTAAAAATGCCATTGACATCAAGAGGTAAGGAAATATTTCTTCCTAGATTCGTTATGTCTGCTTTAAACTATAAAGTAAATGACATACATATGTTAGATGGTGTAGATAGATCATTAATAGGCAATTGTAAGCAAGTGTCCGAAATTCTATTTGGATTACTATCTACAAAGAACAAGGTACATGTTGGTCTTAAATTAACTCCATTCATGTCGGAGAAATTTAGAACATATCCTTACCCCATGCCTGACATGAGGACAAATGTTCAATCTAGTACAACAATGGTCCCTGAACCCGTGGAAGTACAAACACAGGAACACCAACAGGGACTTTCCAATGCTGAGACTCTTTCTTCTATACTTGTAGCTACTAGGAAGCCAACCACTTCATCCTCCCAAAAGGGTGAAGTGAGTAAAAAGAAGAGAAAGCATACACCTTTACCAATCATAAATGAGAGTGGTGAGGAACAAATACCAACAGAGTCACCCTTGGTCAGAAAACCAAAGAAGGCTAAAACCTTAGAGTTGACCACTCAAGCCACCTCTGCATCCTCTCAAAAGGATGTAGTTGTAAGAAAGGGACAAAAGCAGATTCTAGAGGAACCCTCTCAAAAGGATGTCTCTATTGAAAAGAGCATTAGCCCAAATGCACCCTGTATAGAGTCTGCACAACTATCACTTGAACAAATTCAAGTATATGGAAGGAGAAACAAGGAAAGTACACACAAGGAGATCACATCCCTTGAAGCTCCCTGATTCATTCAGGAAGAGTTGCCAACACTCATTTCTGATCAACAAATCTCTATCTCTAAAATTTCTTCTTCCTACACAGCTCCTGAATATAATTCTCAGGTGCAGCCTTACTCAAGTGACTTGGTTCAAGAAACCTTGCTCACCACCCAGACACCTAATTTAGATGGTGAAAGGCTACTAGCTGGGGTATACCTTGATGACACCATTATAAATATGGGGGATTCATCAGTTTTTACTGAAGACCCCATGGAGATCACAAATGCACCTTCATGTGCAAATCAGCTTTTACAGGATGTAAGGTTTGAGAGTAGTACTCCTAAGGGGGAGCTATCTAAATCCTCTCTAATTCAATTAGAGGTTCTTGTCACAGGAACAATTCCCCTCAAAACCCTAGCTGAAATTACTCTAACAATTGAAGCTGAGAGTAAAATCGCCAATGACCATGTTATGGTAGAGGCAAGATCATCACATTCTGATAAGTGGATTTTATATATACTTGGAACACTTCATTATAGGCTTAAGTTGGTGTTTTGGACTCAAGTTGTTGGTATTTTTAATGTATTTTTGTGTTTTTTCATTTCAGGCATTAGTTAAAGGAAGAAAGAATCTTTTCAAAGAATTATGCTGAAAAAAGATCAGAATTGGAAGCCTATGCCATTCTCAAGTTGTATATAATCTCGTTAGCTTCACGTGGGCAGTTGAATCGCCTAATTCTGACGAGCAGAACTCAAGATATGGCCAAAAGAAGAAATGTCAGAAATTTTCCAGAAGGCCGGCGCGGCCGCGCCAGAACCAGCGTGCCCGCGCCGCTGAAATCACTATTCCAGCGCGGCCGCGTTCGAAAATAGCGCGCCCACGCCCTGTTTCTGTACCAAAATCCCGATTTTAGTCGAAATTGAAGATTTTAAGAGTCCTGGTCATCCTGGAGCCTATATATATCAATAAAAAGACGTTTTTAACTCCAAGGAGACCTGAGAGAGCAATAAGAAGGCCTAGAATGCACGAGACGACTACGGAGAAGAAGACTTTTGTTTTCTTTAATATAGTTGATACTTGGATGCTTGTTTTCGATTTGTCTTTGAACCCTAGTACTCTTATATTATTTTATATCATGTTTTCATTGGAACCCATGGTGACGATGAGTTCGATTATGAACTAATCATTATCATGGGGTTCTAACGGATTTACTTATGGATTTCTATAGTTAATTTGTTTCAATATCTTGGTGTGTGGTGATTGATTGATATCCTAGTATTGGTTGTGCTTATTCGTCTTATGTGCGTAGCTAACATATAAGATAACGTGTTAATCTCTATTGAAGCGAAAGTGAATATAGGGATTTAAAACTTGCCATGCTAGCATAGGTTCATGTATAATTGTTATGTATGATTCGTAGGTAATTTTAACCATCTTACTTGTCCTATGTAATCACAATAGATAACTTGCACATTAAACCTTTATGTTGTCAAATTCTATAGACATATAGGGTCTCAACATAATTGGTGTCTATTCAGCTTCTATCTCTTTTTTGGATGTCTGGTAGTAGGGTATTCGTACAACGAAAGTTGGCGTTTACTAGTTTCATGTTATCCGATTAGTTGTCATCACCATTACATGCTAAGGTTAAGAACAATGACTTTGAATGAAGCATTTAATGAAGTTAGAATCTCATGTTGGTCTCATATAGTTAATACAATCACTTTTAATCTGTTAGGTAATTGCATGTTAGTTTAATCTTAGTTATAAACATCTCAACTTGTTATTGTCTTAGCATTGAGCGATAGCCATACCATTGTTGCATAGGTGCATAATCTTAAGTTAACTAAAAGAGTCTCTGTGGGAACGAATCTGATTTATATCTTATACTTCTTGCGAATGCTTATACTTGCGTGTAATTTTAGCGCGTGTTTTCGCCGTAACAAGTTTTTGGCGTCGCTGCCGGGGACTGGATGTTAATTTTTAGTTTATGTGTTTGTCATCAGTGGTCGTTAAAGTTGACTGACTCAGACTCTTTTACTTTTACGGTTTACTTGTTATGTTTCAGGTACTCATTACAATGGGAGATCCAGCAGCACGAACGAAAGCCTTGATGGATTTTTCTCAACCGAAGATCAATGACATTCAATCTATCATTGTCAGGCCAGCTATCACAGCTAATACCTTTGAGACCAAGCCTGGCATAATTCAGATGGTAAAGAATTCAGTCCAGTTTGGGGGTTCTCTAACGGAAGATCCCAGTACGCATATTAGGGATTTCATAGAGATCCGTGACACCTTCAGGTTCAATGGTGTGTCTGAGGATGCGGTGAAACTGAGACTATTCCCATTCTCTCTGAGGGACAAGGCTAAGAGCTAGTTACACTCTATACCAGCTGGTTCGATTACTACTTGGGAAGATCTTGCTCAGAAGTTTCTTACTAAATTCTTCCCTATGGCGAAGACAGTTGCAATCAGGAATGCTATTACTCAATTTGCGCAGTAATCGGGAGAAACTCTATGTGAAGCTTGGGAGCGCTACAAGGAGATGCTTAGGAAGTGTCCTCATCATGGAATGCCTGATTGGATGATCATCAACTGCTTCTATAACGGTTTGGGAGCACAGTCAAGACCCATGCTCGATGCAGCATCAGGTGGAGCATTATGGGCAAAGAGCTATGAGGAAGCTTATGAGCTAATTGAACTGATAGCTGCTAATGAATATCAGTATCCAACCCAGAGATTACCACAGGGCAAGGTAGCAGGAGTTCTTGAAGTGGATACAGCTACGGCTATCACTGCTCAACTAAAGGCGTTGTCTATGAAGATCGATTATCTGGCTAACTATGGTGTTAAGCAGATAAATAGTGTTTGTGAGCTGTGTGCAGGTCCGCATGCGATGGAGCGATGCGCTATATCTAGTGACTCAGCTCAGTTTGTGAGCAACTTTCAGAGATCGCAGCAACCAGTTCCAGACACTTATCACCTTGACAACTGGAATCATCCTAACGTCAGTTGGAGCAACAATCAGAATGCGATGCAACAACCATTCCAGCAGTTTGGAAACAAGCAATTTAATTCTCCTGGTTTTCAACAACAATTTGCACCAAGACAACAACTCCAACTTCAACAACAAACTCATGATGCAGGTCAATCTTTGAATGAAAATTAAGAATTGGAGGAGTTGAGGCTTATGTGCAAAAACCAGGCTCTTATATGCCAAAGCCAGGCTGTTTCTATCAAAACTCTGAAGAACCAAATAGGGCAAATTGCTAACGCCTTATTGAATCGACCACAAGGAACGCTTCCTAGTGCTACAGAAGCCAATCCAGGCAAGAGGGAAGTTTAAGAACAGGTGAACGCCATCACCTTGAGGCTTGGAAAGGTCGCAAGCCCCCAAATTCAGCAAGACGAAGAGCCTGAAAAATCTCAAGTTTTAGAAAATGCAGTTGTGGCTGAAGAAGAAGTGCAGAAGGAAGCAGAAGTGGAATCAAGGAAGAAAATTGTGGAACACACTCCTCCTGAGGGTAATACAAGGGAGAAACAGGTCTATCCTCTGTTGGATTTTAAATGCAGCGGGGGCATGGCAAAACACTTTTACACATATAAAATCCAAATAAAAGCATATAAATCGTGAATAAAAATTCGAGGGATCGAATCTAACCTTTTAAAATAATTCGGAGACAACGATCAGAGATCCTTAGCAGTTGCTCCTCAAGTGTGAAGCACTCCACCGGTATCCACCAAGAAAACGATGTTAAGGAGGAGGAAGGAGGTGGAGAGAATTGGGTTTTCCAAACTTTTTGGGTTTTCGGGTTTGATGTGGGGTTAGAATAAAATTAGGGTCTATAATAGTGTATTTATAGGCAAAATTTTCAGCTGAAATTTTCCCATAAATATTATTATTATTATTCCATTTATTATTCTCATTAATAATTAAAACACCTTTTAATCATTAATCCTTTTTCTAAACATTTTAGAAATAATTCTCTCTCTTGATTTAATTTCCAAAAATTAAATCCTTTAATTAATAATATTAAGAACTTTTCTTAATTATTTTATAATCAATTAAATCTCATTTAATCAATTATTAAATTTGCCAATTAATTATTTTTTTCACAAATAAATAATTATTTAGCCATTATTAATTAATTCCTCCACCATTAAATTATTCTCTTTTTATGGTGTGACCCTATAGGTTCAATATTAAGCCGGTAGTAGAAATAAATAATAATAAAACTATTTTATCATTATTTATATAAATCTCTAATTTATTAAATATGATTAATTAATTAATCATATTTATTCTACATCGTGAGGGATACTTCTCAGCATATCGCGACTATCCGGATAATATGAATTCACTGCTTAGAATACCAAGAACCTGTCAGTGAATAGTTACCGTACAATAAACTCCTTCTACCCTACAATGTCCCGATTAAATACAAGGCATGGATCTCGTGTCAAGCCTATCTAATTCAATCACTTTGCTTACCATTTACTATGTGTAGTTCTATGCAAATTAGAAACTCCTTTCTAATTTCATTTACTCTGGCCAGAGATTCCTGAACTAGCATAAGTGGATCAGCCTTGAACATTCGCTTCCTTCACTGGAAGGGGTAGATCCTTTATTGATCATACACTATCTTCGTGTATAAATTTCTATACCCAGAATAGCCCTAATAATTGTCCTTGGAGACTAAGAACTAAACCAAAGCATAGTTCAGTGTACACAAGATGACTATGATGACCTCAAGTCTAAGGATACTTGTACAACTATCACTATGTGAACAACTGCTGACACGTGAGTGAACTCCATCAGTTGTTCAGCTGTGCGAGTCATGTTCAGTGAACTTATTCTATAATAAGCACCTACATACTAGCTATAGTGTCACCACACAAATGTCTATGAGAACAAACATCCTTCATAATGAAGCAAGCATAGTATGTACCGATCTTTGCGGATTATTAATTACCAGTTAGTAATCCTATGACCAGGAACTATTTAAGTTTAGAGTTATCATCTTTTTAGGTCTCACTATTATGATCTCATCATAATCCATAAAAAGCTTTACTCTAAACTATGGTATATCTTATTTAAACACTTAAATAGATAAAGCCCGTAATAAAAACAAAACAAGTCTTTTATTAATATCAATGAAATCAAAACAGATTACATAAAAGTTATTCCTAAATCCTCATACATGATTGGACTTAGGACATATTCCTTTCAATCTCCCACTTGTACTAAAGCCAATCACTCTGGTATCTAATACCCATCCTGTCATTATGATGATCAAAGTGACTTTCATAAAGTAGCTTTGTGAGTGGGTCTGCTATGTTGTTATGTGTGTCAACTCTAATTCAATACAATACAAGAAATGTTACCGCGCTCCCACTAAACCTTTTGTAGACGCATGGTTCATCTACGTTTTTGATAAAATCAAACTCTTTGATTGTCTCATCAAAACGAATGTTCCATCTTTCGAGAAGCCTGTTTTAAACCACATATGGTTCGCAGTAGCTTACACACTAGGTTTTCATTTCTCTTGGAAAGAAAACCATCTGGCTATATGCCAGATCTCATAGTCGTAGTAAGCAGCAATCGCAAGCAAAATCCGAACCGATTTTAACAGGGCTACAGGTAAAAGGTTTCATCAAAGTCAATCCATTGCCTTTGTTTGAATCCTTTTTCCAAAAGCCTGGCCTTAAAGGTCTCCACCTGGCCATCTGCTATAATCTATCTTTTGTATACCGTATACATAGATTCCATTCTGGATTTTATGGCACTATGCCATTTCTCTGAGTCAACACTACTCATAGCCTCATCATTATAGGTCACAAGGTCGTCATCATCAATGATCGACAACTCATTGTCATTCTCAATGACAAGGCCATAATACCTCTCAGGTTGGCGAGACACTCTCCCTGATCTATGAATGGGCTGTTCCACAAAAGGTTGTTCAGTCAGAACAGGTGTTTCCACTTGATCCGTAGTGGTTTGTGCTTCTTGAACTTCATCAATTCCAATTTTGCTCCCACTGTTTCCTTCAAGGATAAACTCCTTTTCCAAGAAGGTAGCATGTCTGGAGACAAACACCCGATGATCGGTGTAAAAGTAATACCCTATAGTCTCTTTAGGATATCCCACAAAACTATATTTTACGGATCGATATTCCAGCTTATCTGGGTCAACTTTCTTGACATAAGCTGAACATCCCCAAATCTTAACGTGTTTAAGACTCGGTTTCCTTTCTTTCCATATCTCATACGGAGTTTGAGAAACAGATTTGGAAAGCACCTTATTCAGTAAATATGCTGAGGTTTCCAATGCATAACCCCATAGGAATACTGGAAGATTTGCATAGCTCATCATGGACCGACTATGTCTAACAAAGTTCGATTTCTCCTTTCAGATACTAATTTGGAGGAGTCCACTGGGAGACTATACCATTTACTTTGAGATAATCTAGAAACACTCCATTAAAGTATTCACCACCTCGATCTGATCGAAGAGTTATAATACTATGTTTGGTTGTTTCTCCACTTCATACTTATACTCTTTGAACTTTTCAAAGGCTTCAGACTTGTGTTTCATCAAACACATATCCGAATCTAGATCTATCATCTATGAAAGTAATGAAGTATGAAAATCCACCCATGGCTTGCGTAGACATTGGTCCACATACAACTATGTGTACCATTCCTAGCAAATCTGCAGCCCTCTCTCCATGTCCACTAAATGGAGACTGCAGTGCCACTATAAAGTGAGATTTTCATCATCTCTTTTCTTTTATTAGTTTGTTCAATCTGAAATAAATTATGTCACATACATACAGACCATTATTTAAAGTACCACGTCCATAAAGAATATTATCTCTAAGAATAGAACATTCATTATTCTCAATAATAAATGAAAAATCCACCCAAGTCTAACATGGGAATAATATTCCTCACATTCGAGGGAACAAAATAACAATTATTTCAAACAATAGTCTTGCCCGTAGGCCTATCAAATGAAACGATTCTACATCTACAGCAGCAACTCTTGCTCCATTTCCATCAATAGAATCACCTCCTCTTCCTCAAGAGTCCTACTTCTCCTTGGTCCCTGCAACAAATTGCAGATATGAGAACCACAGGCGGTATCTAATACCCAAGTAGAAATGACATATTCACTTCTATCATGAACATACCTGAATCAGAAGCGGTAGTCTCACTACCCTTCTTCTTCTTCAATTCTACAAGGTAAACCTTGCAGTTCCTCTTCCAGTGCCCCACCTTGTTACAGTGAAAGCAAACAACTTTGCTCTTGGGGTCTTCAGCTTTTGGTGGAACCGACATTTTCTCACCTACTTTCTTCTTCTTGGAAGAGTTCCTCTTCCTTTTCTTAGGATTGGAACCTTCACCAGTTAGAAGAACAGAACTCTTCTTAGGGGGAAAATTCGATTCCGCAGTCTTCAACATGTTGTGGAGTTCAGGCAGGCTGACATCCAACTTATTCATGTGAAAGTTCACAACAAACTGCGAGAACGAACTCGGAAGTGATTGCAAGACCAAGTCTTGGCTCAGCTCCCCATCCATGGCAAAACCAAGTTGTCCAAGACGTTCAATCAAATTGATCATCTTAAGTACATGGTCATTCACAGATGATCCCTCAGACATCCTACAACTGAACAGCTCCTTCGATATCTCATATTGAGCTGTCCTTCCTGCCACATCATACAACTCTTGTAGATGCATGAGGATAGTGTGAGCATCCATATGCTCATGTTGCTTCTGTAGCTCAATGTTCATAGAAGCTAGCATGATGCATTGAGCAACATTTGCATCATCTATCCACTTACGATACACAACATGTTCATCATTATGTGCATCACTAGCAGGTTCAGTAGGCTTAGGTGAGTCAATCACGTATTCCAGCTTCTCAATCCTGAGAACAATTCTCAAGTTTCGAAGCCAGTCAGCATAATTAGGACCAGTCAATTTGTGAGCATCTAGTATGCTCCTGAGTGATAGTGCATAAGACATAACGTACAAAGTAAATCTGTAAATGATAAACACATAACAACACTTAGCAAATATTTGATTTCATTTCAAAACACTATATGAATCGGGTCTTTATTCATAAGTGGCTCCCACTAGTTTTCCTAATTTATTCAACCCCCTACGTGAAAAATTAAGCATTCATAATGCTAGTGGGAATAGGGATCCTACATTCCATTACACGACCCCGGCTGTAGCACGAACCGCCATGTAATGTTCAATAGGCAGACAACTCTTGTCAATTACATCTCATGTTATTCCCTAATCAAACTTTAGCCTCTTGAATAATTGAGTCTCGGCTATAGCACGACAAACTCAATATTCTAAGTCAAGTCTAACCCAACATTCCGTACAGTTGAATCAGTCCCCAAAGGCCCACGGCTGTAGCACGTACCGACCTTTAGATTCTTATTCAATGTACACATCTCTATGTAATAGACAAGTATTTCTTATTTCGAAATCAAAGCCCTCGGCTGTAGCACGAACCGACAATGATTCAAAAATAAGAACTACTTTTCTATCATGTTGGAAGGCTATGACCGACACAAGCCCGTTGTGTCATTGACCAATTACTACTTGATATTATTTAATTTTAGAGGGATTATATTACGTTACAATCATAATCATATTATAAAGAGATTCTTCCTTTTAAATTAAATATTTCAAATCAATAATCAATAATCAGATGATTCCCAGATCGGGTAGAGCATTGTCAAGAGGCGTCACTTAATAACCCTTTCTTACAGATAGAAATCTGTTGTTGACAGAATCATCCTTTCTCTCATATCGAAAATTCATATTCAATTACGTGTTTCACAAACACAAGAATCTCATGATTGTATTCATAATATTATTCTTAAGGTTATGAAACAATTTCACTATACTAGGTTGTCTAACAAACGCCTTATATTTATTTAAGTTCACCTAAATCTATCATCGCATGATAAACTAAGCATATATCACATATATCAACATGAATAAACATCAAGGTAGGCATGTTACATCATCTAGCACATTAGTCTAAGCATTATACATCTCCATGTATCACATGAAGCATTTAAAATCAATTAAAACAATCAAAATCAGCTTTAAAACACTTCATGGAAATATAAACAGTTAAAAACTTTTATATAAACTAAAATTGATCACTCCATTAGATCCGTCTCGGAAAAACGAATCCAACGGTATATTGCACGCCCAAAACAGAGTTACGAAACTCCCAGAAAATTAATTTTAAAATCAACAGACGTGCTGTAACGCATTACAGGAACGCGTTACAAGCCCTGTAACGCATTCCGGTGATGCGTTACACCCCTTTTCAGCCATTAAAGGGTGTAACGCATTCCGCGAATGCGCCACAGGTGTGTAACGCATTCCCGGAATGCGTTACACCCCTATATTTTTTTTTTTTAATTTTCAGCAGCCGACTTCTTTTTCCTTCTCGATCAGCGTGCTTGTCAGACTGTTCCTGTTCTGTAAAAATCATAATTAATTCATACAAGCACATAAAATTCTGAAATTTTTACCACAGATCTATATGCATACAACCTATGCTTTGATACCATTGTTGGATTTTAAACGCAGCGGGGGCATGGCAAAACACTTTTACACATATAAAATCCAAATAAAAGCGTATAAATCGTGAATAAAAATTCGAGGGATCGAATCTAACCTTTTAAAATAATTCGGAGACAACGATCAGAGATCCTTAGCAGTTGCTCCTCAAGTGTGAAGCACTCCACCGGTATCCACCAAGAAAACGATGTTAAGGAGGAGGAAGGAGGTGGAGAGAATTGGGTTTTCCAAACTTTTTGGGTTTTCGGGTTTGATGTGGGGTTAGAATAAAATTAGGGTCTATAATAGTGTATTTATAGGCAAAATTTTCAGCTGAAATTTTCCCATAAATATTATTATTATTATCCCATTTATTATTCTCATTAATAATTAAAACACCTTTTAATCATTAATCCTTTTTCTAAACACTTTAGAAATAATTCTCTCTCTTGATTTAATTTCCAAAAATTAAATCCTTTAATTAATAATATTAAGAACTTTTCTTAATTATTTTATAATCAATTAAATCTCATTTAATCAATTATTAAATTTGCCAATTAATTATTTATTTCACAAATAAATAATTATTTAGCCATTATTAATTAATTCCTCCACCATTAAATTATTCTCTTTTTATGGTGTGACCCTGTAGGTTCAATATTAAGCCGGTAGTAGAAATAAATAATAATAAAACTATTTTATCATTATTTATATAAATCTCTAATTTATTAAATATGATTAATTAATTAATCACATTTATTCTACATCGTGAGGGATACTTCTCAGCATATCGCGACTATCCGGATAATATGAATTCACTGCTTAGAATACCAAGAACCTGTCAGTGAATAGTTACCGTACAATAAACTTCTTCTACCCTACAATGTCCCGATTAAATACAAGGCATGGATCTCGTGTCAAGCCTATCTAATTCAATCACTTTGCTTACCATTTACTATGCGTAGTTCTATGCAAATTAGAAACTCCTTTCTAATTTCATTTACTCTGGTCCGAGATTCCTGAACTAGCATAAGTGGATCAGCCTTGAACATTCGCTTCCTTCACTGGAAGGGGTAGATCCTTTATTGATCTTACACTATCTTCGTGTATAAATTCCTATACCCAGAAGAGCCCTAATAATTATCCCTGGAGACTAAGAACTAAACCAAAGCATAGTTCAGTGTACACAAGATGACTATGATGACCTCAAGTCTAAGGATACTTGTACAACTATCACTATATGAACAACTGCTGACACGTGAGTGAACTCCATCAGTTGTTCAGCTGTGCGAGTCATGTTCAGTGAACTTATTCTATAATAAGCACCTACATACTAGCTATAGTGTCACCACACAAATGTCTATGAGAACAAACATCCTTCATAATGAAGCAAGCATAGTATGTACCGATCTTTGCGGATTATTAATTACCAGTTAGTAATCCTATGACCAGGAACTATTTAAGTTTAGAGTTATCATCTTTTTAGGTCTCACTATTATGATCTCATCATAATCCATAAAAAGCTTTACTCTAAACTATGGTATATCTTATTTAAACACTTAAATAGATAAAGCCCGTAATAAAAACAAAACAAGTCTTTTATTAATATCAATGAAATCAAAACAGATTACATAAAAGTTATTCCTAAATCCTCATACATGATTGGACTTAGGACATATTCCTTTCATCCTCCACTTCCTTTTCCTAAGAGGCTGCAGAAGCAGAAGTTGGACAAGCAATTTGCTAAGTTTCTGGAGGTATTCAAGAAACTTCACATCAACATACCTTTCGCTGAAGCTCTTGAACAGATGCCTAGCTATGCGAAGTTTTATGAAAGGTATTCTCTCTTGGAAAGTGAAACTCGATGATTTAGAGACCATTGCTCTTACGGAGGAATGTAGTGCTGTGCTGCAACAGAAGTTGCCTCCGAAGCTTAAAGATCACGAAAGCTTCACTATTCCTTGCACCATCGGAAACTTGTCGTTCGACAAATGTTTGTGTGATTTGGGAGCTAGCATCAATCTGATGCCTTTGTCTATCTTCAAGAAGTTGGTTTTACCTGATCCAAAGCCTACATATATGTCCTTACAGTTGGCCGATCGTTCTATTATATATCCACGAGGCATTGTGGAGGATGTCTTGGTCAAGGTAGACAAATTCATCTTTCCTGCTGACTTTGTAATTCTTGATTTTGAGGAGGATAAGAAGATTCCCATTATCTTGGGAAGACCATTCTTAGCTACTGGCCGAACTATGATTGATGTGCAAAAAGAAGAGCTTACGATGAAGGTTCAAGATCAAAAGGTCACTTTTAATATGTTCAAGGCAATAAAGTTACCCACAGATAAAGAGGAGTGCTTTAAAATAGAGCGGGTCGACTCTGTCGTGAATTCGGAGCTTGAGCAACTGCCAAAGTCAGATACCTTAGAGAGATCCTTAATAGGGGAATCAGTTATTGAAGATGAAGGGGGAGCAGAGCATCTGCAGGTTTTGAATGCACCTCCGTGGAAGAGGAAGTTGGATATTCCACTCGATTCTCTTGGGTTAGCAGAGCTGAAAATTTCTCAAGAGCATCTCGAGGCATCTATTGAAGAAGCTCCCACACTTGAGCTCAACCCACTGCCAGATCACTTGACTTATGCATTCTTAGGTGCACCCCATGATAAGGGTGACCAGCCGGTTCCTCCCGTGCTTACAAAGGGTTCTTCTCATACGTAACAGGCAGTTGATAGGACTGGTGTTGGTGATACGTAGTACATGCAATTGACTAGGCGTATGGAGGCCATGCATGACATTTATAGTCGTTTTGCTGCAGATTTGACATAGGCTTTGGGCATTGTTTTTCGGGCCACTGGTGTCGAGGTTGATTGGCCACCTGATCCTCCACCCGAAAAGGGTGATCCTCCTGCTAACTAGGTATGCCTTGTATCCTTATTATTACCTTCAATGAGGACATTGAAAATTTTAAGTTTGAGGGTGATAATGTAAGGATTAGTTTCTGTGTGTCCATATAGATTCATGTTGCATGTTTAGTTATATTTCATTCATATTTTTGCATGTTTGTTCATATAGGACATTTTTATTTGTGTTTTTATGTGAGTCCATATAGTTGCATTAGCATGCATTTAACTGATCCCTTAGATTGAGCTGTTTCTGATTGATTGGTTGATGTTAATTTGAGTGTGGTGATGACGAATAAAGGGTTGTTTAAGTCTTAATGAATTGATTTGCATGCCAGAAAAAAAATTCACAAAGTCTTATAGGATTCCTTTTGAGCTAGATTATGATCATGCTTGTTGATTTGTTGAGATTTAATCACTTGGTTATATTTAGAATTTTTGCTATTCTCGTAATGACGTAAAAACACTGATTTTTAAACTGGAGAAAAACTTGGATTTCGATGCTAGTTGTGGCTAGGTGTCAAATGGCTAGTAGCCGGCTCATATTTCTATGAGTAGTCTAGGGTTGAATGAGATGGAGCGAAACGTACTTATTTATAAATTGTTGAAAAAAGAAGAAAAAAAAGAAAAGAGAAAAAAAATGTGTTATGCATAATTGATCAAGAGTGAGCTCTTTAATACTCAACTTATTAAGTTCTAGGGGACTTTGTGCCTAGTGACCTAAGGCTTTTATAGTCTGGGATCCGTTAACCTAACGCTCGCTACATGGGTATTATTGTATAAGTCTTTTGGGACCTCATTCATTGCATGATCAAATAAGCATCTTTGTTATGTGTTCAATAATAGCATGAATCCTTGTATAACTCTAGTAGAAAGGAGGTGTTGAGAGTCATTATGCGTTTAACGTCTATTCTGTTTATAAACTTGTGATTGTTTTGATGATAAGATATGTTAGGTCACATACACTGTAGAAGGGGGTTGAATACAGTGTATACTACAATCAAATCGAATTAAGAACACAAGTATGTAACACAAAATAATCTTATTAATAAAATAGTATTACAATGGAACTGTTCTCTCTCAGTGATGAACAAATATTATGAGAGCTTATAGGGTTACAATGAATAATATTCTCGATTAAGATAACACTTATAGTGTAAACCATATGTTGTGTTTATATATCACACAGTTACAAGATAATCTTCTAATTGATATCGAATATGATTCTGTATCCTAAATTATATCAACTAGTTATCATTTCTTCGAGTCTTCTATTCTTCATAGAATTCTTCTCCATGCATATCTCTTTTTGTTTTAGTCTTGATCTTCTTTCCATTCAATCAACCGCCTTCCTTATCTGACAGTCTTCTTAAGTTCTGATATTATCTTCTAATAAATATCTTCTGATATCTTAAGTTCTGATAACTTAAGTTCTGATATCTTAAGTTCTGACTTCAGTATAAGTACTGATTTCCAGTTAAGTCCTGATTTGTTCAGTTAGTCAAGATCTGAAAACTAAACACAAATCACTATTAGACATGATATCATAAATATATCTAACAATCTCCCCCAACTTGTAAATTAGCATAATATACAAGTTTAATAGATATTTGATGATGTCAAAAACATTAAGTACAAATGCATATGAGAATTTGACTAAATAACTACAACTTACAGTCCTTTAAGCTTTTACCATCCTTAAAGTCTGATATCAGCTTTAGCCTGTATATCCTTCAGAATTTAACAGTTGTAATTCTTGACTTGACTTCAGTGTATGATCTCTTTAATGTCTGGAGTTGTTCTGAGATAGTTCTTCAACAGAGTTCTCTCAGCATATTCAATTTCATTCTGCATCCTCCTTTTTACATCTTTATGTTCAGCTGTGTCTTCACCAGTTTGAAAAATAGCAGCCCTGAGATCATTTATTTTTGCTTTCCTTAAATCCTGATCCAGTCTGATGACATAGGCTTTATCAGACTCTAGATTGAATTCCAGACCCTTAATACCAAGAAATGTAGTGATTTTGGCAGTATTAGGCTTCATCTAAACTATATCATCATTATGAGCTCTGTACTTAGGATAGTATGGCCTGTCAGACTTTACAGAATATAATTTCTTCTGTCTTTTAATATTAGACCTTATGTATCTGGCAGCACCATCTGTTGATCTGTTTTTCACTTAAAGTAGAAATAGCACATGTTGAAATTCTTCAAAGTACTTCAAACGAATATCATTCTTTCTTATATGGAATACCCTCCCATCTGTCATGAAATATAACATGCTATCTTCTTTTAGCATAGAGTGGTAGACCATTTGTACAGACTTCAGTTGATTCAATCTTTTAGGAGTTGTTCCCACTCCTGGTTCACTCAAAGAGGTTGGATTAGAGGTAGTATTATTTACTCTCTTTTCTTCAGAACTACCAATCCTGATTTGTCTCTAACTTCCTTCCCTCTAATAACTCTTGCTTCAAAACCACTTGATGTAGTCTTCAAAGTTTGAATATTCTGTTGAGCTTTTGTGAATCCTGGTAGTGGAGTGAATTTAACATGAGCACTGTCAGAGGTTAATGTACCCTTCTTTTCATCTTCTGATATCAAGCCAACTTGAGCTATGTCAGAGGTTGCTTGCTTCCTTGTCATATCAGAATTTACTATATCTTGACTCTGAACAACTTGAGCAATGTCAGAGGTTGGTTGAGAAATTTTCTTTTTCTTCAGAGTAAGACTAGTATCTTCTTCATCAATTATTTCTTCATCCATGGTTGGCAGATAGATTTTTACAAAATCATCAACTTTAGCTTTGCCCTTGAACCTTGGATCTACCTCTACTTGTGATTTGGCTTTAGATTCTAATTTGGTTGCCTCAGAGTTTGTCTTCTCTTTAATCACAATGCCCTTAGGCTTTTGAGGTATTTTTTACAGTAACAGAAGCTTTAGACTTTTATTTGACATTTTCTGCTTTAAGTCTGTCTTCTTCTGCCTTCAGACTTTCAAAGTCCATTCCTGGATTATCTTTGAGAAATAGTCTTTTTGAAATTTTCTCATCCAGCTTCTGTATCTTGGGGTCTTGATAGCAAACAGTTGTTTCCTTCCCCTTAAGCTTCAGTGTCGCATAAACTTCTGACTTTCACCCTGTATCAGAACATCAGGCTTTGTCAGAACTTGTTTACCAGAGCTTATTCTTCTAGCAGCATCAGAGCTTAATCTCTGTGTAGAAGTTCCTGCTTTCCTGAATGAAGAATCTTTGCCATGACCTCTACCCTTATTAGAGTTTCCATGGTCATCATTTCTATCATCCTTACTCTTCAGTGATTTATCAGTTTTGCATTTGGACTTAATCACTTTCTCCCCCTTTTTTGGCATCATCAGGTAGTAGAAGAGAGAGAAGTAATTCCACTGAAGATTGGATTTCATTGAGTTGAACTTGTTGAGAAGCTTGATTCTTTATTACTTCAGTAATCTGAGATTGCTGTTTCTCCTGATCTTTCTCAATATACTCAATTCTGTCAAAGGCTGGTTTGAAAAACCTTTTCTTGTCCAGTTTAAAGTTCATGTCTTGCTGAATCAGTGATTCCTAAATTTTGTCCACCTTGGCTTGAGTTTTTGAGTGTTGACCTTAAGGGTGTCTTGTACTCAATGCAGTAACTCTAAGTTGTGTCTTGAAATCATCATTTATCAGCATTTCATCAGCTTTGGCCAAGTGCTCAGCAAGAATATTTGCAGTTGGAACAAAATCAACTGTGTTCCACTCCTTTATCCACTCCTTTCCTCTTGGAGTTTCACTCCAAGGTACTGGTGCATCCCCTCTAACAAATTTCTTGATTAGATCAACTTTGCATGGAACTTGTTGAGGTGCATGTCCAAATGGACCAGCTGCATCAGCATTAAGAGTAGTACAGCTTCACCAGTATTGTCAGTATTTGCAGCATCAGAACTTACATAGCCTGCGGAATCAGCTTCCTCTGATAAAATGATAGTGTGTGAGGCTATAGAGGTTTCAAAATCATCCTCTAAGTTCTGATCAACATCCAAATTCTGATACTTACCTAATATCTGATCTTCAGCATCTAGATTCAGAAGAGGTGTTGTTGGAATATCTGCATTGAAATCAGCATCTAAAATTGGTGTTGTTGGGGGAGTAAGTTGAGTGGGTGGAGTATGTTGAAGAATGGTTGGAGCTTCCAAGTACAGAACCTCGGGCACAGTCAAGTTATTGATATCTATTTCATCACTTGTACCTGAGTTTTCAGCATGTACTGGATCAATGATAGGAGACACAGGAGGTGTAGGTACTCTGTCTTGAACAGTTTCTTCAGCTTGAATTGGCGACAGTGGAGGTGTAGATGCAGTAGCTTCAGCAAATTCTGGTTGTATAGATGGAAGGGATTCAATCACAATTGGCTCTTTTGGGATCACAGATTCCTGACCCCCTTCCTTAGTTGCTGCTTCCTCATCCTTTGAAACTGACTCAGCTATGTCCCTGTTAGCTCTTTGTTTCTTCAATCTCTTTGCTGTTGGAGAGACTTTGGGAGCTTTGTCATCAGAATTTATTTTTCTAAGCCTTTTGAGAGGCCTAGAACTCCCAGTTTCCTTTGTTTTATGAGGAGACACATCCTCAGCTGCTTTTGCAATAGGTTCTGATGTTTAAACCTGTGCCTCATCTTCTGATTCATCTATCAGAATCATTTTCCTTCTCTTTTGTTGTGTCTGAGGTACAGTCTTTGTCCTCTTTGCTCTGGAAGAAGAAGGCTTCACTGTAGGTGCTGATGGTTGAGGTTGTTGTGGTTGGGTGATGATTGGCTCTGGTAGCTGTTGTGTGTTTGTGGGTTGGACATCATGATATAGCAATGAATAGGTGGCAGTATCAGCATTTACCAAGATTTGTTTTACTGATTGAGGGATTTGTAAAGGTCTCAACACAGTTATCTTGTTATCAGTATTTAACAAGTCATTTGCAAGCTTAAAGGGTGAAATTAAATCATTGGCTAGTTGGGGTTCATCAGCACAATAGAAACTATATATAAGCTGACAGAATCTAGCAAAATATACTACATTCCTATCTTTTGTCATCCTATCACCTATAAAACATAACACAGTCTTGCATAATCAAAATGAGACTGGTTGAAGCATTTGTTGGCAAACGTCTTTGTGATGTAATCGAAGAAGAAGCTCCATTCCCTTCGAATATATGGACGTTTGAGTTGATCCAATTTAGCCAAACTCTGTTCATATCCAAGACTTGCCATCATTTGTTGTAGCAATGGCTCCTCAACAGCAGAACTAAATTGACAAGATTCAGGTAGGTTTAGAGCTTTTCGAACTGCTCCCGGAGTAACAACATACTCAACCTCATTTGCTGTAAACACGATGCTTAGAGTCCCATTCTGACCACCATCATCATAATGCCCAGTACGCCAGAATGTCAGAACTTGAGTTCCAGATATACTGGTTGGCTGTGTCAATGCGAACCCAATTTCACTATGAGATAAGAAATCCTGGATAAAATGAAGTTCAGATGGAGCTTCACTCTTAATGAGAATGGCATCATAGTTGTTGGGGACGAACTTTGCTCCATTAAAGATTATATCCTTGGGCGCCATTGAAAACAATGAGAATTTAGAATACCTGGAAAGTGTTTGATAAAATGTTTGTATAGTAAACCGTCAGAGAATATGAGAGAATAAGAAAAAGAGAGAGAGTAAGTAGAATAGAAATGTAAATAAAAGATTTGAAAATCTTTTATCTCTTTTACTTAGACATCCCACGTGACAACAGTTATTGAGAAGTGGAACAGACTTTACACCTGTCAAGCATCCAGCAGTTAAAACAAAAGTTAATCGGCACGGGAAATAAGTAATGATTACTATGCACATGCAGTTTTTCAAAAAAAAAATTGTTCCCACCAAACAAATAATTATTACTGTCTTTATCTCACTTAAACCAATATTCTGATAAAATGTAACCGTTCAAGTATTGATCTAAAAATAAATCAAGAAATTAAATACTGCCACGTCAGCATCAGAATTTGATTATTATCAGAATTTAAAAGTCATTGGAATATGGCTTCTTAACTCAAAAAGTAAATGTTTATTTCTGTAATTCTTCACACAAATACTGATATGGTTTCCTTAGAACTTAATCATCATAACTTCCATCAGAACTTGTCCTCAGAATTTATGCAACTGACATTTAAACTGTTCATCTAAAATAACTGTTGTGAATATGTTGTGTACTTAATGATCACTTAAACAAAATGTCTAAGTAGATTTTACTTAGTGAAATAATGTAGCACTCGACGGATAAGAGTTTTAGTCCTGACGGATAACTCATTATAGTCCCGACGGATGATTAACTTATTATCCATCGAGTGAGTAGCTTATGTAATCATAAGTTTGTAGCACAATGTTGTATGCACCTTTGTATAGAATCTGTAGTAGCATATAAGTCATGTTGACTTTAACTAGATATGCAGAATAGGTTGATTAACTGTACATAAGTAATGTCTTGTAATTCTGTATAAGTGAAATGAAGTCAAGTGCCAAAATGGCTACCAACGGATGATTAACAAAGCTTCGACGGATGACCAAAATAGCTACCAACGAATGCTTAACAAAGCTTCGACGGATGATCAAATGACTATCAACGGATGTTTAACATAGCAGTCGACGGATGATCAATTAAGTAATCGACGGATAATCAATTAAGTCATCGACGAATGATCTGAAAGTCGACGGATGATCATATCAAGATTCAAACATCAGTTGAACAGTGAAAGCTGACACACAACCGTTGAGTTGGATACAAGTACACTGTGGAAGCCCATTAACTGGGTAATAGAGGACAAAAAGTAGCAAAGATCAAGACTGTTAGATTTTATATTTGTTCAGTTCTTTTGACTTTGTAATCTTGGTAATATATAAACCAAGAGAGTAGCAAATAGAAAAATAACTGAGATAGCTAAGAAACAACAACAGAGAAATCTTTGTAAGCACTATCTTTAGCATTTCCTGTGTTCTTAGCAGTTCTATTTGTGTAAGCAGCTGTGAGCATTTCTGCACACAGAGTCCTCTCGATATATTAAATATATCTCTGGTGGAATTGTTTAAATCCACCAGAAAGTTTTTAAAGACTCTTGTTTTTAATTACTTATGTTTTGATTCATTCAAGTTTACATTCCGCATTGTGCTAATCAAAACAAATATATCCATAATCGAGTTGAACATTTTTATTTCAAGAAAAAGGTTCAAGAATTCCATTCAACCCCCTTCTGTAATTCTTGCTATATTGTTAAGGGACTAACAATTGGTATCAGAGCAAGCTCTTAATCTACAAAGAGTTTAAAGATCAAAATAATTCAGCAAGATGAACAAGAAAGATGTTGGAGTCAAGATTCCTTTTCTTGATAAAGATAATTACCATCATTGGAAGGTAAAGATGCATCTTCATATGCTTTCTCAAGATGAGGCCTATGTTATGTGGACCGCATAGAAAGAGGCCCTCGTGTTCCTATGAGAGCTGCAACAGGAAATGAACCATCTGTTCCAAAGCCAAGGCATGAATGGTCTGATCCTGATATTGAACAAGTCAGGAAAGATAAAAAGGCCATGAACATTCTGTTCAATGGTGTTGATGCAGACATGTTTGATAACATCATCAACTGCAAGACTGCCAAGGAAGTTTGGGACACAATACAGATAATCTGTGATGGTACTGAGCAAGTAAGAGAAAATAAAATGCAGCTCCTGATTCAACAATATGAGCATTTTCACAATGAAGAAAGTGAGTCACTCACTGACATTTTTAGTAGATTCCAAAAGCTACTAAATGCTCTTAAATTGCATGGAAGAGTCTATCAGACTAAAGACTCCAATCTGAAATTTCTCAGATCTCTTCCAAAGGAATGGAAACCAATGACAGTCTCATTGAGAAACTCACAAGATTATAAGGAGTTTACTTTGGAGAGACTGTATGGCATTCTGAAGACCTATGAGCTTGAGATAGAGCAGGATGAAAGGATGGAGAGAGGAAAGAAGAAAGGAGGATCCATTGCACTAGTGGCTAAACTGGAAAAGGAGAAGGAAGTGAAGATGGAAGCTGTGGAATCAACTTCAAAGGCCTGTGAAAGCAAGGGTAAAGGGCTAGCTGTAGAAAGTGAAGATTCATTGAGTCAAGATGACATGGAGGACATTGATGAGCACCTAGCATTCCTTTCAAGAAGATTTGCCAAGCTCAAGTTCAAGAAGAACTTTGGAGCTGCCAAGACAAATAGAAACATGGTGGATAAATCAAAATTCAAGTGTTTCAAATGTGGCTTGGCAGGGCATTTTGCAAATGAGTGTAGAAAGTCAGATTCCAGTAAGAAAAGATTTGAGTCTGTGGATTATAAGCAAAAATACTTTGATCTACTCAAACAGAAGGAAAGGGCTTTTATTACACAAGAGAATGACTGGGCAGCTGATGGTTTGGATGAAGATGAGGATGTCAGCTATGTCAATCTAGCCCTTATGGCCAAGTCTGATGAAACAGAGACAAGTTCCTCAAGCAATCAGGTAATCACTACAAACCTTGCACATTTATCTAAAGCTGAGTGTAATGATGCAATAAATGACATGTCTACAGAATTGTATCATTTGCGTCTTACACTTAAGTCCCTCACTAAAGAAAATGCTAAAATCAAAGAAAACA
Organism: Apium graveolens; assembly: GCF_009905375.1. Classification (NCBI taxonomy): domain Eukaryota; kingdom Viridiplantae; phylum Streptophyta; class Magnoliopsida; order Apiales; family Apiaceae; genus Apium; species Apium graveolens. The sequence continues at coordinate 193,604,016 of NC_133647.1, forward strand.
ACTTGTTTTTGAGTGAGAGGAATAATGTGCTTGAGTCTCAGTTTGTTGAGTTTGAGAAACTAAAAATTGAGTGTAAAATTGCCAAGGAGGAATTAACTGAGTCCTTGAAAAAGGAAGAAATTTTAAAGAAGCAGCTCGATCGTGAACAGGAGGTGATTAAAGCATGGAAAACATCCAGAGATGTTCATGCTCAAATCACCAAGGTTCAAGGAATTGAGTCTTTTTGTGATGAATCCTGGAAAAAGAATAAGGAGAAACTAGAACCTATTTTGGTAGATGGATTGCTGACAGATGTAGACTCGACGGATGATGAGAACTATCCGTCGGATAACAAAAAGTGTTATCCGTCGAATGATAAAAATCCTCATCCGTCGGCTGTGAGCAAACCCATTAGCAAAGCCAAATTAACCAAGCTAAATGAAAAGTATGGGTCTGTTTCCAAGAACTTTGTTTCAGGAGAGTCAAGTCAAGCCAAGAAAGAGAAGAAGGCTAATGTTGGTCACATGACTGTCAAACAGTTAAGTGACAGACTTGAGAAGATAGAGGTAAAAACAGAGACTAAAAGGAAAAACAATAGGAATGGTAAAGTAGGGATTAACAAACATAATAACTACACACCTGACAAATATGCTCCTAGAAAAATCTGTGTCAAATGTGGTAGTGTAAATCATTTGTCTGTTAATTGTAAATCTGCCATGCCTACTCCCATGTCTGTTCAGCCTCAATTCTCTAACATGAATGCCATGCCTCCCATGCCTGTTAATGCTATGCCTACACAGAACATGAATGCACAGTTTGCTAATATGCCATTTGCACCTAATCCATATTATGCTGCATATAATATGCCTCAAATGCCATTTAGCATGCCTTACTGGAATAACATGTTTGCACCAAGCATGCCATTTCCTGTTAGCCATAACATGCATGATAATTCTGTTGCATCTAGTGGTTTCAAAGGCCCAACCCAAATGACTAAGGAAGAATCTGAAATTCCTAAGTCAAATGAGTTAAGACCTAAGAAACAGAAGAAGAAAGCTAACAAGGCAGGACCCAAGGAAACTTGGGTACCAAAATCAACTTGATTTGATTTTGATGTGTGCAGGGAAACAGAAGGAATCTTTGGTACTTGGATAGTGGTTATTCAAGACACATGACTGGTGATTCTATGCTGCTCACAGAGTTTGAAGAGAGAGCTGGCCCAAGCATCACTTTTGGAGATGACAACAAAGGTTATACTGCGGGATATGGCTTGATTTCAAAGGACAATGTCATCATTGAAGAGGTTGCCTTAGTGGATGGTCTCAAACACAATCTGTTGAGTATCAGCCAGCTTTGTGATAAAGGCAACTCAGTAACCTTCAACAAAGAAATCTGTGTTATGATTAATAATCAAAACAACAAAGTGGTTCTCACTGGTGTGAGAAGAGGAAATGTGTATCTAGCTGACTTCAACTCAACTAAAGCAGAATCTGTAACTTGTCTTCTTAGTAAAGCAAGTCAAGATGAAAGTTGGCTATGGCACAAGAAGCTATCCCATTTGAACTTCAAGACCATGAATGAGCTAGTAAAGAAAGAGCTAGTTAGAAGCATTCCTATGGTGGAGTTTACAAAGGATGGACTGTGTGATGCCTGCCAAAAAGGGAAGCAGATTAAAGCATCATTCAGGAAGAAACTTGATTCAGCAATTGAAGAGCCTCTACAACTGCTTCACATGGATTTGTTTGGACCAGTCAATATATTATCAATCTCAAAGAAAAGATTTTGCCTAGTAATTGTAGATGATTTCTCAAAGTTCTCTTGGACATATTTCCTAAAGTCCAAAGATGAGGCTAGTGAAATCATCATCAATCACATAAGGCAAGTTAACAATCATCCTGATTTCAAAGTTAGAAGAATCAGGAGTGATAATGGAACTGAGTTCAAGAACTATGTCATGAGAGCATTTTGTGAGGAAAATGGAATCTTGCCTGAGTTTTCAGCAACAAGGACTCCACAACAGAATGGAGTAGTGGAAAGAAAGAATAGATCTCTTATTGAAGCTGCAAGGACAATGCTTGAAGAATCAAAACTACCAACATACTTCTGGGCTGAAGCTGTAAACACTGCATGCTACACTCAGAACATCTCTCTGATTAATCAAGCAAGATGCATGACACCTTATCAATTGTTCAAGAACAAGAAGCCAACTCTGAAATTTCTTCATATCTTTGGCTGTAAATGCTATATTCTGAGAAATCAAACTGATCAAAATGGGAAGTTTGATGCTAAAGCAAATGAAGGAATTTTTGTTGGATATGCTGTTGGTAAAGCATATAGAGTCTACAATCTAAGAACCAACATTGTTGTTGAATCTATACATGTTGTGTTTGATGATAAAAAGATTGAAGGACTAATAGATGGAGATTACCATGAGAGACTCAAATTCGACAATGTTGAGATGGTCAGTGATGAAAGTGATGATGAGAGTGATCAAGAAATAGTGTCTAAGGATAATGCAGACAAATCTACTACAAATGAAGCACAAAACTCAACATCCGTCGAGTTACATAACGCTTCATCCGTCGGAAGGCAATCTGTATTATCCGTCGGAAGACAACCTGCCTCATCCGTCGGTACTCAAAATTCACCATCCGTCGGGTTATCAAAAGGAGCAGGAAGTCAAGGCAGATCACCCATAGAAAGCACCCCAATCTCAAATCAAAGATCCACAAACTCAGGGGGAGTTTCTAGCAATCAAAACTCAATCACACATCAAGACAACATTGAGGTGTCTTCATCTAGGGCTAATCTACCTCAACCAAGAAAATGGACAAAAGATCACCCCTTTGAACTGATTATTGTGATGTTTCTTCCAGAGTTCAAACCAGGAGAGCAACTCAAGAAGAATGTCTATACAGTAGCTTCCTGTCTAAGGAAGAACCAAAGAAGGTAGAAGAAGCCTTGTTAGATCCTGATTGGATTTTAGCCATGCAGGAGGAGCTAAACCAATTTGAAAGGAATAAAGTATGAAAGCTGGTACCCAAGCCTACAGGAAAGAATCCAATAGACACCAAATGGGTATTCAGAAACAAGATGGATGAAAATGGCATAGTAGCAAGGAACAAAGCAAGATTGTTGCTAAAGGCTATTGTCAGCAAGAAGGAATAGATTTTGATGAAACATTTGCTCCTGTTGCAAGACTTGAAGCCATCAGAATCTTCTTAGCCTATGCAGCCCATGCCAATTTCAAGGTCTATCAAATGGATGTCAAAAGTGCCTTTCTGAATGGAGATTTGGAGGAAGAAGTGTATGTAAGTCAACCTCCTGGCTTTGAAGATCCAAATTTCCCAGAGTATGTCTATTATCTACTGAAAGCACTTTATGGACTGAAGCAAGCACCTAGAGCCTGGTATGACACTTTATCAAAGTTCCTTTTGGAAAATCACTTCACAAGAGGTACTGTAGATAAAACTTTATTTTTCAGAAATGTGAATGGCTCTAGCATACTGGTTCAAATTTATGTAGATGATATTATTTTTGGCTCTACAGATGAGAAACTTTGTAAAAAGTTTGCCAAACTGATGCAAAGCAAGTATGAAATGAGTATGATGGGAGAACTAACTTACTTTCTTGGTTTACAAGTTAAGCAAGTTAATGATGGAAATGGAATATTCATTAGTCAAACTAAATATATTTTTGATCTTTTAAAGAAGTTTGATCTAATGGATTGCACATCTGCAAAAACTCCCATGGCCACTGCAACTAAGCTTGAACTAAACACTACTGAAAAGTCTGTGGATATTTCAAGTTATAGAGACATGGTTGGCTCACTTCTGTACTTAACAGCTAGTAGGCCAGATATAATGTTTGCTACATGTTTGTGTGCTAGATTTCAGGCTGATCCTAGAGAGTCTCATTTGATAGCTATTAAGAGAATCTTCAGATATCTCAAAGGAACACCAAACCTTGGCATTTGGTATCCTAGAGATTCTGGCTTTGATCTAACTGGTTATTCAGATGCAGATTATGCAGGTTGCAGAATTGATAGAAAAAGCACAACAGGAACCTGTCAATTTTTAGGAGATAAGCTTGTGTCCTGGTTCAGTAAAAAGTAAAATTCAGTTTCTACTTCTACAGCTGAAGCTGAATATATTGCTGCTGGCAGTTGCTGTGCACAGATTTTATGGATGAAAAATCAATTGCTAGACTATGGTTTGCAAGTTGAAAGGATTCCTATTTTCTGTGACAACACAAGTGCAATTGCCATCACTGAAAATCCAGTGCAACATTCAAGGACAAAGCATATAGACATCAAGTACCATTTCATAAGGGAACATATAATGAATGGTACTGTAGAGTTACATTTTGTTCCAAGTGAGAAGCAACTTGCAGATATTTTTACCAAGCCACTGGATGAATCCACCTTTTCTAGGTTGGTAAGTGAGTTAGGTATGCTTAATTACTCTTGAATTTATCTGAATTATTTTGCAAGTTGAAAAGTAGCCAGAAATTTAACTGATTTTTAGTCTTGGATGAAAATTTTGGCTAAGTCAAAATTTGCATCTCGACGGATGACCATTATCCATCGAGTTGAGTCATCCGTCGATATACAACTTGTAAATAAAAATCAATTACTTTTCTAGAGTATTTTAAAGCTCGACGGATATCAACTTATCCTTATCCGTCGAAGTGTCTAAATCTTAACCGTTAATTCCCTGAACATTATCCATCGAGTATACTTACAGTTTGTAAGCATTACACGACGGATAATGGGTGGAATTTTTACAGTTTATTTTAAAACGGCTATTTTAGACAATTTCTATTGGGTAATTTACTTCTCTTTATTATTTTTATCAGTTGATTTTGAGTAAAGTATAAAAGCTTATTTCATTCTAATCATTTTCTTTTATCATTCTCAAATTCAACTGTGTTACTTCATTCTCTCTCAAGCAAAAATCCTCTTTCTCTTCAAGCTTTTCTTCTCTAACAATGGCACCCGTAGTTAAGATCATGTCACAGACTGGGTTCATCTATGAGAAGAACAACTTCACTTCCTTGGTCAATAAGGGGATTCAGCAATCTGAAGACTATCATAAGATGATGGACTTCGTGAACAACTGCAAGTTAAGTTTTGCCATGCTGGAATCACCCATAATTTATTGTGAAGTTGTTAAGGAGATGTGGACAACAACAATCTATAACTCTACTGACAAAACCATCACTCTAACCATCAAAGGTAATGATTTCTGTATCAATAGTGATGTCATAAAAGCATGTTTCAAGATTCCTGATGATAATGTAACTGCACCACACACTGACACTGATATTGTTAAAATGCTCAATTCCATTCATTATGCACTTCCTACTACAAAACTAAGTGAAATTAGAAGACTAGGTCTTAGGAAGGAATGGAGTTACTTGTGTGATGTAGTAACTAAAGTCTTTTCTGAAAAAATCAGTAATTTTGATTCTGTGAACATTTCCATGCTTAACATGCTATACATGCTAGTTACAGACAAATATTACAATTTCAGTGACCTTGTTGTGTATGAGTTAGGTTTTAAACTAGGTGACTTAGCCAAAAGAGGAAAGAATATTTACTATACTAGATTTTTTATGCTTTTGGCTAACCATCTTTGTCAAGAGATTGAACTTGAGAACCCAAACAACAAATTAGCTTGTTGGGTTCAAGAGAGAAGAATCATTGCAGACTTGAACAGAGCCAACCATCACAAGGATGTGCCAATGTTCTATTTTCCTGTAATGCTGACACCTCAGGTAAGTGAGGTAAGTTCATCCAGACCCTCAAATATTCCAATCTCTTCTATTTCTTTGACTTCAGGCATAGCTATGGTAACTGTGATAATGATCAAACGGTTGCCTACCAAAGCTGCCAAAACAACTGTAATTTCTAAATCCAAATCAAAGAAAACCCCCTCTGGTATCTCTCAAAAGGTACCAGTTCAAAAATCTACCAAAACCAAAGAGGGGAGTGTGAAGGAGGGTAAGATAGGTGAGGGAAGGGGTGAACATCAAAGAATCCCCAAGGATAAGGTTGGAGAGTTGAGTGAATCCCAGCCTAGCCACACTGCAGTTTCCCAATAAGCTGTAGTGCTTAAAAAGGACAAAAGCTCACTTCTAGCTGCATCCTCCCAAAAGGATGTGGCTATTGAACAAAGCTCTCATCCAAGAGCACAGGCCAAGAGGGTTAGGGACACAAGCTCACACTAAACTTACACTAGAAAGAAGAAATCCAAAACAACTGGGGATGCACAGGGCACACACTTAGTGCAAACTGGTGCTAAAGACACAGTCCCTGCACCTTCTCAAATTCAGATTGATGTGGCTCCAATAAATGTGGAGTCACAGCCAAAATCTCTCATAATAGAAGCCACAGAAACACAATACTCACCAACTAACTCACTAGAAGTGGACATGATAAACACTTCAATTCCTGATTCCCCTTCTTTAACTCTGTTGGGGAAGCCAAAATCTAGTGCAAATGAGCATCATCTTTTAGATGATTTGTTGGCTCACTTGCCAATTCTTTCTGATTCTATTGTGACATCTGTGCCTCAAATAACTTCAATCAACACAGAGTCAACAATAGTTTCTCTTCCCACCTCATTCATTTCTACTCTCTCGATGGATATTGCTCATCCGTCGAGTAGTGATTGTATCCTGACGGATAAGCTTAACAGTAGTTATCCGTCGGATAGCTTTACCACTCACCCGACGGATATCACTTATCCGTCGAGTGTCTCTGCACAACTTCAAACTTCAATAATTTCAAGTGCAGAAGATTTGGTGGTAATACAATCACTCTTAGGACTGAGATAGGAGAGTGTATTGAGTGAGAGGCTGGGTTGCTCCCAGGCAAAAGGAGAGGAAAATAGTGAATCTCAGCAATCCATTCATTCAGGATTGGCAAAAGTGAGTGAGAGGAGTCCCACCTTAGTAGGTGAAGGTGAGGGTGTGAGGGTGGGGAGCCAGGGTGTGATCCTGATGCAACAAAAGAGAGAATATGAGAGAAAGACAGGTACTGGAGAAATAAGGATGGAACCAGCCATTACTAGTGAGTCAATGATTGTGGATGATGCTGAAAAGGAAAGATAATTTTAACAACATTACAAAGCTGTAATTGATAACATTTCCTTGGATACTGACACTTTTACTCACCCTGTTTCAGCCTATCAACTGTTGGCTGCTCAGGGTAATATGGAGGCAGAGCAGACTTTGAATTTAGTGCACACCACAGAATCTCTTCAAAGAGATAAAGCTGCTGTGAACAGAATGCCTTCTCAAGCTGGAGAGCCATCTGAAGAATTTGGAGTAAATTCTGATGATGATGACTCTGGTTATTTGGATGGAAGCATGAACTTAGGGGGAGCTGAAGGCCCCAAGTTCTGCTTTCATTTTACCTAAATGGGCATGGGCAAAGGAATTTTCACCAGGGCAATTTGAGGTGTCTTTCGTAAAACAAGTAATAGCTATTCAGCAGGCCCTTCAGGAAGCTTCATATGCTGGTACCAAGGCTGTTCTTCAAGCTCACCTAGACTCTTTACATTTAATGAAGATCCAACACTCAAGACAGAATCTCAGTGTGGATGAATTGAAAAAGGAGATAGCTGACTTAAAGACATATAACTCTGAGAAGCTGGATTCAATAATGCCATATGGTACCATGCATGATCTATTACTAAGATTAAGGAGAGAATCAGATTCTGACAAGAAGATAGCCAAGCTGGAGAACAGAGTTCAGGTTATTGAGAATTCAGCGGCTCTACTTCTTCAAAATCAACAGACTCAGACAAATCTTCTTATGCAACTGGCTAAAGCACAAGGCCTAACTCCTCCACTTGATGATAACAAAAAGGGGGAGAGAGAATCAAGTAAGGGGGAGAAAGGTCCAACTGAGGGGGAGAAACTTCTAGTTCAAATCAGCAAAGTAATTGTACCTTCAATTACTATCTCCAAGCCACCAGTTACAGATGGTATAGATCTTATAAATGCAGCAGCAGCAAATTTGAAAGATGCTGATAAAGGAGAGTTGACTCTGATCAACTGGAAAAAGATTGATGAGGAAATACAGAAAAAGTTTCAATTAGTCAAGGAACCAGATCAGTCAGCCATCCATCACTCTCATGTCAAGCCAATCAATGTGAATGAGATGATCATGAACTATCTGGAGAAAGGACAATCTTCCTGCATCAAGACTACAAAGGCTTAGATAATTCTTAAACCAAGGGCAAACTATCCAAAGTTATCTTTGAAGAACCCTATGGATTCTGTGTATGAGACACCCAAGCCTGATGAAAAGAAGCTTCTGTCAAGATCTATTCTCCTCTACAAAGATCCAGCTGATTCAGCCTCAAGAAAGAGAATTGCAAAGATATTCAGAAATGGGAAGGAAATTTGTGTGGTAGCTGGACATCCACAATTTGCTCATGCAAAGGAAGAAGAAAAAGCCAGATTGAAGCAGGAAAAGAGGCAAGCTGCTCTAGATGCAAAGAAGTCTAAATAAAAGAAAGAACAGTTTGCTATCTTGGCCAAGCTACAGGCTGTGAATTCTTCTCAACAAATTCTCTCTCAACCATCTCAAGCTACTGAATCAGAGAAGAAGATTGAAGAACAGAAGAAGCCCCAAGAAAGAAAGAACTGGCTAAAAGAACAAAAAGAAAGTTGGATGTTGTTGACAAGGAATTGGAAGATCAATTTCCAAAGGAATCCACTCAAGCTGAAACTCAAGCATCAAAGCCCTCTGTGGTGTTTGAAGACATAAGGGTGGTGGACCCCTACAGGAACATACATGGAGAGCCTATTGTGCCAAAGGATGAGCCAATAGAGTGGGATAAATTACCAATTCCTGACTTCAACTTGCCAATTCTTACTAAGCCAAGAAGGACAAAATCAAGGGCAGTCAAGAAAGTGAAGCTGTCACCTCTCAAATCCAAGTCAGTAGTCAAAGCTCAACCCAAGGTCAACAGGGGAGACTACTTGTACTTGTGTGACATCAAAGAATTCTCAGATCTAAACCTTTATCTGGAGGAGCTGGATGAGGTAAGGGCAATTGATGCATACAGAAACCTACCTGAAAGGTTGGTGTTCAAGTACAAAGGGGGAAGGGAGATTCAGTGGCCTCTCCACAGGATACTTCAAGAAAGCCAAGCTGTGTTGATCAAAGTCTATTCATCCTTCAAGAAAAACTTTGGGTTCAATGTAACTGCAAGAAGATTAGTATTGAAGAAGATTGAAGAGCTAAGGAGTGTTAGAGCCAAAGGTGCACTACCCAAAACTCTTATCATCCCATACACAGGGAGAATAGTGCATCTAAGGCCCTACTGGCTGATGGAATTCATGGATGACATGGGTGTGAGAAGATTCTTCAGATTAGAAGACCAATTGAGTATCTCTAGCAATGAGACTCTCTTGGAAATGCAAGAAATGTTAGATCTCTCAGAATCTGATGAATTAGAATTCCACAGACAGTTCCAGAATCAAATTGAAGAAAACAACAGAAAGCTTGGAAGAAGATCCAGACCTTCAAGAAACTAGAAAAATCTGCTCAGACTAGAGGAGCATCTTGAACTGACTGTGAGCCAAACCTTGTACATTTTGTTTAAATTGAAGCACTTTTAGTTTTATCTATTTATCCTTAAAGATATATGTTTAGGATGTTTTGTGATCATCAAGTGTCTCTTAATTTATGGCTACAATTCCAGTAGACATAAATTGGGAGAGATTGTTGTGAATATGTTGTGTACTTAATGATCACTTAAACAAAATGTCTAAGTAGATTTTACTTAGTGAAATAATGTAGCACTCGACGGATACGAGTTTTAGTCCCGACGGATAACTCATTATAGTCCCGACGGATGATTAACTTATTATCCATCGAGTGAGTAGCTTATGTAATAATAAGTTTGTAGCACAATGTTGTATGCACCTTTGTATAGAATCTGTAGTAGCATATAAGTCATGTTGACTTTAACTAGATATGCAGAATAGGTTGATTAACTGTACATAAGCAATGTCTTGTAATTCTGTATAAGTGAAATGAAGTCAAGTGCCAAAATGGCTACCAACGGATGATTAACAAAGCTTCGACGGATGACCAAAATAGCTACCAACGGATGCTTAACAAAGCTTCGACGGATGATTAAATGACTATCAACGGATGTTTAACATAGCAGTCGACGGATGATCAATTAAGTCATCGACGGATAATCAATTAAGTCATCAACGGATGATCTGAAAGTCGACGGATGATCATATCAAGATTCAAACATCAGTTGAACAGTGAAAGCTGACACACAGCCGTTGAGTTGGATACAAGTACACTGTGGAAGCCCATTAACTGGGTAATAGAGGACAAAAAGCAGCAAAGATCAAGACTGTTAGATTTTATATTTGTTCAGTTCTTTTGACTTTGTAATCTTGGTAATATATAAACCAAGAAAGTAGCAAATAGAAAAATAACTGAGATAGCTAAGAAACAACAACAAATAAATCTTTGTAAGCACTATCTTTAGCATTTCCTGTGTTCTTAGCAGTTCTATTTGTGTAAGCAGCTGTGAGCATTTCTGCACACAGAGTCCTCTCGATATATTAAATATATCTCTGGTGGAATTGTTTAAATCCACCAGAAAGTTTTTAAAGACTCTTGTTTTTAATTACTTATGTTTTGATTCATTCAAGTTTACATTCCGCATTGTGCTAATCAAAACAAATATATCCATAATCGAGTTGAACATTTTTATTTCAAGAAAAAGGTTCAAGAATTCCATTCAACCCCCCTTCTGTAATTCTTGCTATATTGTTAAGGGACTAACAATAACATTGATCACCACAGTAATTTTCATCATTCATATGAAGTGTAAGTGTGTGCTTTAAGCAAAATATCAGACAAAGAGTAAAGTCTGATTCACTTTAGTACATCTTAGAAATAAGGCATAACTAAGAACTTTGCTCAAAATCTGTCATTAGTCTGAAGTCTACTATCGAATGAGTTCATACATGAGTCCACCTCAACTGTTTTGTGCTCATTTTATGCATCTTTTGACATTCTTTTTCACAGTGGCTTCTCAGTGTAAGTGAGTCACAACTGCTATCAGAATTTATGCTGTTATCAAAGTATTTCTCCAGTAATCAGAGAATGTGAAAGTCACCAAGAAAATTTTTATTTTTCTTTTCTAATGCATATTACTTAATACCAGCAATGCACTTGGGTCTTCCCTTCCACATACATTTTTCTCTAGATCTCAAAGGAGTATCTGATATTTATTTCTTTTCTTTTCTTTTTCTTTTGGTAAGTGAGGTTTATCAGCACTTAGTACATCCATAAGATTTACTAACATCAGAACTTAACAGATAAGAAGCACTATTCTAGTTTTTGACTTAGTAATAAGATACACAAAGTAAACCTAACTAAGCTCAATATCAGAATTTGCTTGTGTTAAAAAATTTCCACATAAACAATTAATTCAAACATGGAATTATTAGTATATTGGAGACTACTAGGTCAGCATCTAGCACAGTTATCCTCATTGGATTGAATAGTCACATAAACATTCATATCACTATCGGAGTTTAGAAATTCACATCAGACAATAATCAGCACTTAGGTAAATTTCAGTTTAAGCACATATTATATCAAGATAATAATATCTGTAAATAATGATCATAAAGTCTGATGTATCAGAACATAAATTAAGCAAATTTAGAGAAAGAACCTGAAACTATTCCAAGTTCATTTACCAATCTTGTAAAAGTAGCTTCACACAGTGATTTTGTGAAGATATCTGCTAGTTGTTGATCTGTTGGAACAAAATGCAATTCCACTGTACCTTCATCCACATGTTCCCTTATGAAGTGGTACCTAATGCTGATGTGCTTTGTCATTGAGTGCTGAACTGGATTACCTGTCATAGCAATAGCACTTTGATTATCACAGTAAATAGGGATTTTAGAAAATTCTAACCCATAATCCAGTAACTGATTCTTCATCCAAAGAATCTGTGCACAACAACTTCCTGCAGCAATGTACTCTGCCTCTGCAGTTGATGTGGAAATTGACTTTTGTTTCTTGCTAAACCAAGAAACTAATCTGCCTCCAAGAAATTGGCAGCTTCCACTTGTGCTTTTCCTGTCAATTTTGCACCCTGCAAAATCTGCATCTGAGTAACCTATTAGCTTAAAGTCTGATTTCCTAGGATATCACAATCCTAGATCAGTTGTACCCTTAAGGTACTTGAAAATTCTTTTTACAACTGTTAAGTGAGGTTCTCTTGGATCTGCTTGAAATCTTGCACAAAGACAGGTAACATACATGATATCAGGTCTACTTGCAGTTAGATAGAGAAGTGAGCCAATAATACCTCTGTAATCAGTAATATCTACTGATATACCAGTATCCTTATCCAATTTTGTTGCAGTGGCCATAGGAGTGGATGCACTTGAATAGTCTTGCATTCCAAATTTCTTCAACAAATTTCTGGTGTACTTAGATTGACAAATAAAAGTTCCTTCTTCATTCTGCTTGACTTGAAGGCCCAGAAAATAACTAAGTTCTCCCATCATACTCATTTGATATCTTGACTGCATTAGCTTGGCAAACCTTTTACAAAGTCTGTCATTTGTAGAACAAAAAATGATATCATCAACATATATCTGCACCAAAAGTAAGTCCTTTCCATGATTGAGATAAAATAAAGTTTTGTCAATAGTCCCTCTGTTAAATCCACTTTCTAGAAGAAACTGAGCTAATGTCTCATACCATGCTCTTGGAGCTTGCTTAAGGCCATAAAGTGCTTTATCAAGTCTGTAGACATGATTAGGAAATTTTGAATCTACAAAACCTGGAGGTTGTTCAACATATACTTCTTCTTCTAATTCTCCATTAAGAAAAGCACTTTTTACATCTATTTAAAAGACTGTAAACTTTTTGTGAGCAACATAAGACAAAAATATCCTTATGGCTTCCAATCTAGAAACTGGTGCAAATATTTCATCATAATCAATTCCCTCCTGTTGAGAGTATCCTTTTGCAACTAGCCTTACTTTATTCCTTGTAATTATTCCATCACTATCAGTTTTATTTCTGAACACCCATTTTGTACCAACAACTGATCTGTTCTTTGGTATTGGCACTAGGGTCCAGACTTTATTTCTTTCAAATTCATTTAACTCTTCCTGCATTGCTTGCACCCAATCAGCATCTTGAAGAGCTTCTTCCACTTTCTTTGGTTCAGTCTGAGAAAGAAAAGAATGATAGAGACATTCATTTGATGTTGTTGTTCTAGTTCTAACACCTGCTTCAGGATTTCCAATAATCAAGTCAGGTGTATGTGCTTTAGTCCACTTCCTTGCAGATGGAAGGTTATCTCTAGAACTGGATGCTCCCCCATGTTCCATGCTGTCTCCATCAGCATTTTCTGATGCTCCCCCTGAAATTATTCTCTCTGAGTTGGATCCTTCAGAATTTGAGTTTCCAGAATTATCAGAACTTGGCCCATCAGAACTTGAAAAGCCTGTTCTAGGTTCTGATGTTTCTTGATATGTGGTTGGATCTTCAATATGCCCCCCTGCACAGGTGCATTTTCCTTTGGCGTATTCACCACAGTTTCAATAACATTAGAGTTTAACCCATCAGAATTTGCAGTATTAGGATTTAGACTATCAGAATTTATAGAATCAGAATTTAAAACTTCATTCTCAAATCTCAGCTGATCATGATCATTGAAATCTTCAAGTCTAGTAATCTTCTTATCATCAAAAGAGAAATTGATAGATTCCATGACAACCCTTGTTCTTAAATTGTAGACTCTGAAGGCTTTTATGGAAAGTGGATATCCAACAAAAATTCCTTTATCAGCTTTTAGATAAAATTTGGTTAGCTGTTCAGGATGAGTCTTAAGAACAAAATACTTGCATCCAAATACATGAAAATACTTCAAATTTGGCTTCTTTTTCTTCACCATCTCATATGGTGTCTTTCCATACTTGTTGATAAGTGTTGCATTCTGAGTAAAATAAGCAGTCTGCACAGCTTCAGCCCAAAAGTAGGTTGGTAACTTTGCTTCATCAAGCATAGTTCGTGCAGCTTCAATAAGAGTTCTATTCTTTCTTTCAACAACTCCATTTTGCTGTGGAGTTCCAGGAACAGAGAAATCCTGCTTTATTCCATGGTCTTTACAGAACTCTTCCATGATCAAATTCTTGAACTCAGTGCCATTATCACTTTTTATGATTTTCACAGAATCTTTGACCAATTTATCCAGTTGTTTGACATGATCAATGAAGATAGATGCAGTTTCACTTTTTGTGTGCAAGAAATACACCCATGTGTATCTGGTAAACTCATCTACTATGACCATAACATATTTCTTCTTTGCAATAGACATGACATTCACTGGACCAAATAGATCAACATGTAGTGGGTGATAAGGCTCAAGAATTGAAAATTCAGTTTTGCTCTTGAATGAAGATTTTCTTTGTTTTGCCTTTTGACATGAATCACAAAGGCTATCAGGAGCAAATACTGATTTTGGCAGTCCTCTCACAAGATCTTTCTTGACTAGTTCATTTATATTGTTGAAATTTAAATGAGAGAGTTTCTTGTGCCAATTCCAGCTTTCTTTAATTGATGCTCTACTTAACAGATAGATTGCAGAACCATCAGAACTTGTTGAAAGCTTGGCTTCATAAATGTTACCATGCATGTATCCCTTCAGAATAACTTTGCCTGTAGATTTGCTTACAACTTCACAGTGTTCTTCAAAGAAATTCACATGATAACCTCTGTCACAGATTTGACTCACACTCAGCAGATTGTGTTTAAGTCCTGAGACTAGAGCTACTTTTTCAATGATGACATTCCCAAGATTGATATTGCCATATCCCAGAGTTTTTCCCATGTTGCCATCTCCATAAGAAACTCCTGGGCCAGCTTTCTCCACAAAGTCTGATAGCAGGGCTTTACTTCCAGTCATATGTCCTGAACATCCACTGTCCAGAACTAGGATGTTTTTCCTGTTGCCCTGTAATCACAAAGACCACTAATGATTAGTTTTAAGGATCTAGATTTGCTTGGATCCTTTGGCCTTATTAAGTTTGTTAACATTTGCAGCGGATTTAACTTCAGAGTTTATGCTAACATTTTTCTTATCAGAATTTACAGTATCAGACTTTGCATCAGAACTTACACTAGAAGGAATTAAAGAAACTTTCTTCAAAGAAGGTTTTATTTAATAATAATCATAGTACAAAGTATGATATTCCTTACAAGTATAAATGGAATGCCATAAACTACCACAATGAAAACAAGGATTTTGTGGCTTAAACCTAATAGACTGACTGTTAACTCCTGACTTAGAAGGTAAGGAGTTTATATTCTTATTCTTCCTGCAAAAAGAAGCCAGATGGTTAGAATTTCCACAGTTATAGCATTTCTTTCTAGGAGCATTAGGAACAGGCATAAAATTATTGCTTTTATTAACACCTTCCTTTCCATTCCTATTTTTCCTAGGTGGCTTTACCTTGTTTACATTCTTAATCTCTTTCAGCTTATACTTAAGCTGCTTCTTTGTCATTAAGCCTATGTTAACTTCAATTGGCTTATCCTATTTCAATTTGTCAGGAGTTAAATCTGCCTTAACTTCTGTCTCAGTATCTTTCATCTTTTCCGAATCAGACTTTACATTTTTAGCTACAAACTTAACAGGATTTACCTTTGGCTTAACATTCTGTTTAACAATAATTGGCTTAATTTGTTCAGTTCCTTTTTCACTTTTGTCATCTCCATAACCTAAGCCCTATTTCCAGTTTCCACTACTTAGTATATCCTGAGTTCCTCTACCACAGTTAGTCCAAGTCCTGATAATCTCTCTTTCCTTTTCTAACTCAGTTTTTAGAGATTGATTCAATTTTAACACTTCATCTCTAACATAGAAGGCATCATCTCTATCCTTCTGAGTTTGATGGAACATAACTAACTCTTTTTCTAAATAATCATTCCTTTTCTTAAAAGCCAGATTTTCAGAAGTTAACCTATCACATGTTAAAGTCTGATCTCTATAGCTAATGAACATGGTTTTAAGATAAGATCTCAACTCAGTAATATTATCAGTATGAAAAGCATAAGTTGTTTGAGGTACCTTTAACTCAGCAGCATCAGAACTACTATCAGCATTTGCCATCAATGCATAGTTCACCTCATCTTCAGAATCTGAAGTGTCTGTCTAGCTTTTCTTCTTTGTGACAAGTGCCTTGCCTTTGTCACTTTTTCCTTTCTTACAATCAGGAGATATGTGGCCTTTCTCACCACAGTTGTAGCATTTGACATTTGATTTATCTCCTTTGTCAGACTTTCCTCCTTTGCCTTCAGATTTTTTGAAGCCCTTCTTATCAGAACTTCCACTTTTCCTGGAAAACTTCTTTCCCCTTCTGAATTTCCTGTTGGCTATCTTTGTGATACCCTTCACCATAAGAGCACACAATTTCATCATCTCTTCATCAACATCCATCTCAGATAGACTTTCAGTTTTTGAATACTCATCATCATCAGAACTTGATGACTCAGTATCAGACTTTGTGATGAGAGCATTTCCTTTGCCTTTCTTTCAGGCAGCCACTTTGGGGATTTTCTCCTCAGCCTTAAGAGCAACTGTCCTTGACTTTCTCCCATGTCTCTTGCTTCTTTGATCCATCTCAATTTCATGAGTTTTGAGCATACCATAAATTTCATCAAGAGTAGTTTCATCAAGAGCATAGTTGTCTCTTATAGTAGTTGCATTCAAATCAAAAATTTCAGGAAGAGCTAAAAGGAATTTAAGATTAGTATCTTCAAGATCATATTCCTTATCCACCAATGATAGATCATTCAAGAGTTTGACAAATCTGTCATATAAGCCAGTTAATGACTCATCAGGTTTTGAGTCAAAGTGCTCATACTCTTGAGTGAGTATAGTCCTCCTATTCTTCTTAATTACATCAGTTCCCTGGCATCTTGTCTCCAAGGCATCCCATATCTCCTTTGCAGTCTTGCAGTTGATTACCCTGTTTGACATGACATTATCAATGGCACTATGTAGCAAATGCCTTACATTTGCATCCTTGGCAATATATGAGATATCTTCAGCTGTATACTCACTTTTCTCCTTTGGTACGACCTTTGCTGTCTGATCTGCAACTACAACAGAGAGCTTGGTTGGCTTATGTGGTCCTTCATTAATTCTGTCAAGGTATTCTGGATCTGTAGCTTCCAGAAACATAGTTATCCTCACTTTCCATATGGAATACTCAGAAGGTTTCAGCATGGGAACCCTAATAGTCTTATATCGACTATGGATTTGAGTCTTTGGAGTTTCTTCAGTTTCGGCGGGCTTGATTTGATATTCTGCTTCTTCAGACATGATTGTATTGGATCTTAAACTGTATATGTGTTAACAGATAGGCTATGATACCACTTGTTAGGTCACACACACTGTAGAAGGGGGTTGAATACAATGCATACTACAATAAAATCGAATTAAGAACACAAGTATGTAACACAGAATAATCTTATTAATAAAACAGTATTACAATGGAACTGTTCTCTCTCAGTGATGAACAAATATCACGAGAGCTACTAGGGTTACAATGAATAATATCCTCGATTAAGATAATGCTTATAGTGTAAACCCTATGATGTGTTTATATATCACACAGTTGCAAGATAATCTTCTAATTGATATCGAATATGATTCTGTATCCTGAAATATATCAACTAGTTATCTTTTCTTCAAGTCTTCTATTCTTCATAGAATTCTTCTCCATGCATATCTCTTCTTGTTTTAGTCTTGATCTTCTTTCCTTTCAATCAGCCGCCTTCCTTATCTGACAGTCTTCTTAAGTTCTGATATTATCTTCTGATAAATATCTTCTGATATCTTAAGTTCTGACTTCAGTATAAGTACTAATTTCCAGTTAAGTCCTGATTTGTTCTATTAGTCAAGATCTGAAAACTAAACAGAAATCAGTATTAGACATGACATCACAAATATATCTAACATAATAAGTATGGTTATTGATCTATTATCGAGAGTATATCTGTTAAGCGTTGCACGCACGCACGTTTCTGGTTTATGAGTTGGTTTGTGGGGTTTATTCGAACTCTGTTAAAAGTCATTGCATTCTTAGAGGCATTTGTTTGTTGGTTGGTTATGGTTATTCTGAGGGGATCGATTGCATTATCATTTAGTTGCATTCACATAGTTGCATTCATGCATTAGGTTTGTTTTATAGTTTTGAGTCTGTTTATGCTTGAGGACAAGTATCAATTCAAGTTTGGGGGTGTGATAAGTGGATTTTATATCTACTTGGAACACTTCATTACAGGATTAAGTTGGTGTTTTGGACTCAAGTTATTGGTATTTTTGATATGTTTTTGTGCTATTGCATTTCAGGCATCAATTAAAGGAAAAAAAGAAGCTTTTCAAAGAATTATTTTGAAAAAAGATCAGAATTGGAAGCATAGGCCATTCTCAAGTTGTAGAGAATCTCGTTAGCTTCGTGTGGGCAGTTGAATCGCCTAATTCTGACGAGCAGAACTCAAGTTACGGCCAAAAGAAGAAATGTCAGAGATTTTCCAAAAGGCCGGCGCGGCCGCGCCAGAACCAGCGCGCCCGCGCCGCTGAAATCACTATTCCAGCGCGGCCGCACCCGAAAACAGCGCGCCCGCGCCCTGTTTCTACACCAAAATCCTGATTTTAGTTGAAATTGAAGATTTTGAGAGTCCTGGTCATCCTGGAGCCTCTGTATATCAATAAAAAGACGTTTTTAACTCCAGGGAGACCTGAGAGAGCAATAAGAAGACCTAGAATGCAAGAGATGGCTACAGAGAAGAAGACTTTTGTTTTCTTTAATATAGTTGATACTTGGATGCTTGTTTTCGATTTGTCTTTGAACCCTAGTACTCTTACATTGTTTTATATCATGTTTTCATTGGAACCCATGGTGACGATGAGTTCGATTATGAACTAATCGTTATCGTGGGGTTCTAACGGATTTATTTATGGATTTCTATAGTTAATTTGTTTCAATATCTTGGTGTATGGTGATTGATTGATATCCTAGTATTGGTTGTGATTATTCGTCTTATGTGCGTAGCTAACATATTAGATAACGTGTTAATCTCTATTGAAGCGAAAGTGAAATTAGAGATTTAGAACTTGCCATGCTAGTATAGGTTCATGTATAATTGTTATGCATGATTCGTAGATAATTTTAACCATCTTACTTGCCTTATGTAATCACAATAGATAACTTGCGTATTAAACCTTTATGTTGTCAAATTATATAGACATATAGGGTCTCATCATAATTGGTGTATATTAAGCTTCTATATCTTTTTTGGACGTCTGGTAGTAGGGTATTCGTACAACGAAAGTTGGCATTTACTAGTTTCGTGTTATCTGATTAGTTGTCATCACCATTACATGCTAAGGTTAAGAACAATGACTTTTGTAACACCCCCAGATCCGGGGTCGGGGATCCGGGTTGTCACGGTCTTTCTTTCCACAATATCACTTCACTTAATTAATAATAAATAACCTCATACTGTGACCCCACACTAACACACACCACAACCCGTTATAGTCTCAGAGATGAAATTGAAATAAGTACAAGTCTTTGAATCCACAATTTAAAATTATTACAACCCAAAATGATTACTTGATAATTTACAGTTAATTGCCATTACCTGCCACAAGTTATAATTATACATAATTTGATTCTCAAAAGTAGATGGTCTGAACTACAATGGATCTACCTCTGCAGCTATAGCAGCCACAACATCATCGGGAAGACGCGGGGCGCTTCCCACGCGCTTGCGCTGGGTCTGCTGGAGTCTGGCCATCTCTCCTAACTGTTGTTGTGTGATGAAGAAATAAAGCAAGAGTGAGCCTTACAGCTCGCAAGATAATATGTATAGTGATAACAATAATATAAGTATCTAAATGGATACTTGATAGCATCTCTATCATATGCAAGATAATTACTTACTAGATATAAGTAAAAACAAGGAATGAAGTTACCAATACTTCACCACACTTATATCATATATAAAGCTACTTGAACTGCCACCGTTCAAAGTATTATAGGTTTTAAGAAAAACATCCCATAGATGAGACCACAAGTTAAGACTTGAATAGATTCAATCTTTGAAAGATTATTGAATGAAAAAGTTATGAGATGCTTTATTTAGTCCCGGTATATATATATCCACATATATATACCCCTTTAAACATTTCCTGGAACCTCTGTTATGTTAAGTATGAACAGAGTTTGAAACATCCAATGAATTTTGGAAAGGAAAAGAATTTTGGCATAAACCCGATATCTTGCTGATCAGGCAAAGATACCAATAAGTAACCTTTTCTACTGTAGATGGATGAATTCCTCACCGATCATCACCCTGGCCGCATTAGGACCTCGCGCTAGACCGTACCCCGGCCCCTCACGCGTTGATGGACTGCCACCCAGCCACTTACACAATAATAGACCGTACCCCGGCCTGTCGCTTATGCCGACTCAATTAGATGGGCTTACTTCCCGAACGTTGGGCAAGTAATCAATTCATTTACCAAAACTGCAACCTCGTTGCGAATATAAAATACACCACAGAGCCGGATTCCCCAGGTTTTGAGCGAGTATTTAAATCCCCTTAAAAAGGAAGATCTTAAATATAAAAATGAGTTTTGGGATCCGCTCTGACTTTAAAAATCATTTTGAAGACTCGAAAACACTTTAAAGAGTGTTTGGAGTAAAGCTGATTTAATGAAGTAAATCAGTCCCCAGAATATTAGAAAATATCTGAATATTATTAATTAAATAATATTCCCATAAAGAATAATCTTTATAAAAATAATTGAAGTAGAAGTATTAAAATTTATACTTGAAACGAGTATTAAATAACCAAAGATATACTTATATGAAAGTATTATCTTTATTTGAATAATCGAAAATAAGTTTGATTATTTACACCTTATTCTTTAATAAAATAAAGAATATATCTCAGCAAATAATCGGAGTCATAGATCCTCAAATGAATATTCAAATAATATTCAATAAATAAAATAAGCTGAGTCATAATACCTCGAATGAATATTATAAATAATATTCATTAAATAAAATAAAGGAGTCATACATCCTCAAATGAATATTCAAATAATATTCAATAAATAATATAAAAGAGTCATAAGCCCTCGAATGAATATTCAAATAATATTCAATAAATAATAAAAGGAGTCATACGCCTTCGAATAATATTCGAAATAATATTTAATAATAAAATAAAGTTTCAAGTTATCGAATAAACCTTATTCGATTAATAGTTTAGAAAACTATAACCATATATATATATATAAATATATATATATATATATATATAAATATCCATATCCATATATATAAAATCTACTCGGGATCCTCGACTCCCGGTTTTTGAAAATATTTTCACCTTTGGGTCCCTATACTAAGGGTATATGCAAGATACCGCTATCCTCTAGCATAGGTATTATCAACTGAACCAACAGATATATATTTCAAGAATATGAAACAGGCATGCATATATACCATATCACATGCTTTAATATATCGCAAGAATTTGCTAAATAACCAACATGCATCTATCGCAAGATAATGCATATACAAGTGTATACATCACAACAACAGTATAACGGATAGAATACTTGCCTGAGCGACTTGGGGGTGAGAAAGGCTCGGGACGAGTCTGATAACCTATAAACAACAAGTAAGTTGGAATTAAACCAAAATCACTTGTAAATCTATACTATAACTAACTTAGACTCTAACGCTTGTTTTGCGCTCACCGATTCGCTTAAGTCACTCGGGTACCCTCGGCTCCACCATTTTTAATAATTTAACCTTTACGAGTTTTAAAGCGATTCCTTCGCGAATGACTTACCAACTGCCTAACACACTTACCATAAATGTTTCATACATTAATTAACCCTTTTTGGTCTTTAACCTACATTCCAAAGTAAGGCGAGGGAAAAAGTTTCGTTCGCGAAACGCCGTTACTTGAAACGGTCGTTTCTCCTAAACCGTAAATCGGAATCAAACGAACTACATATCAAAACGAAGCTCGTAACATGAGCTATCTAAACATGGCAGTGGTCACAATCTAGCAGGGGGTCCTCGGGTCCTAATGCTATGCACAAAAACAGTCCAAAGAAAATCGGACGTTACGACGGCTATGTTTACGCGATTTCCAATTTTTTTAACCCATTCACAAACAACCCAAATCAACCTCAAATCCAACATACAACCATCCTCCATCCTTATCACATCATAACCACCCCAACCAATTCAATTTAATCTTTCATACTTATGCTTAAACTTAATTTTAATCATTCTTAAGTTCTTTTAAATCAAAACCATAATAATTACCATTCCATTTACTACCATACCAAATCTCAAACTCTAAATCATAACAACAAGATACAATATCAACCCACTACTCAAAATCACCTTATAATATATATGAACCTAGGGTTTGGAAATGGTATACCTTCCTTGAAGTGGTGGGTGGAGCTAGGAAGCCTTAAGAAGCTTTGAGAAGCCTTAGGAAAGCTTGGATCTTCAAGAAAAACAAGAAAAAGTTCAAGTTAAAAACTTGAAAACACTATTCATTGTCTTCTTCCTTGATTAAATGAAGAAGTTAGAGAAAGAATTAATGGCTTAAACTCATGATATAGCCATAACTAAGCATAAAGATGATTAGGGAATTTTCTTACCAATTTAGGATGCTTGGATCTTGATTTTTGAAAAATCTAGCCTTTAAAAAAGTAAAAAGCCGAGAGCTAAGATGAAGAACAAATGCCTTGGTTGTTTTTGATTTTTGATGAAATGATTTTTCTAGCTTGGTTGGCTTGATTTGTATTTGATTTAGTAAATTACTACCTTGCCCTTGAATTTGTGTGGTCCTTATTCAACCACACCTCCTTCCTTCCCATGTCATGCTTACCTCATCCACATGATGTCATCCTTCCTTCCTTGTCTTCTTTCTATTGGTTGGATGACATCATTCCCATTAATCCCTTTGATTAACTTCCTAATCGTTTGCCTAATGACCGCTGATCTGTTATACGGTTCGCTTAACTTTCGTTCTCGTTTATCGTTTGAAGGATAATACCCGGGATCTTATTACTTAGGTTCCCTTAACCTTTCTCAATACATTATATTCCTTTTTATGATCCTCTATCATAATCCTTTAATTTAAATCCTTTTTATCCTGTTATCTTATACTCAATTCTCTCCGTATCTTGTGGATTTCCGGGAAAAACCAAAGTGTTCGGAATTGGATTCTGACGATATTTACATACACTTATATACTTCATAGAGTACTAATAATATCCCAGAATATCCATAACAGAACCCCTACATAGTGTGGCGTGAAAAGTTTTCTCATTCAGCTAAAACACTATTCACAAGGGTTACAAAAAGTTGAAAATTTTTGGGGTTATTACAACTTTGAATAAAGTATTTAATGAAGTTAGAATCTCATGTTTGTCTCATATAGTTAATTCAATCACTTTTAATCTCTTAGTTAATTGCATGTTAGTTTAATCTTAGTTATAAACATCTCAACTTGTTATTGTCTTAGCATTGAGCGATAGTCATACCATTGTTGCATAGGTGCATAATCTTAAGTCAACTAAAAGAGTCTCTGTGGGAACGAATCTGATTTATATCTTATACAACTTGCGAATGCGTATACTTGCGTGTAATTTTAGCGCGTATTTTCGCACTAACACATTCATGTGACAGTGCTTTGCAAGAAGCACAAGGGGTTGAGACCGGTGCACATGACAGTAACCCAATCAAATCCCCTCCAATTCAACCAGAGGTTCCCACCACAAGTGGAGAACAACAACTCGTCATAACCACTGACCAATCTGTGAGTCAAACTGTGACTCCTGTCACATATGGTTCTGTAACAATATCTCCTTCTCACCCATCCAACCAACCTTCCACCTCTCAACCACAAGAACCCCATCTCATTTTCCAGTGGTTACAAAAAGCTGCATCTCAACCCTCCGCAGTTGTTGATCTCATGGTTGACCAACTTGGTGGACTTGCTCAAATATCACAACAGCTTCTCACATCCAACATGTCTAATCAAGACTATTAGGCCATTATGCTATCCTACCAGACAGATGTTGAGGAACAACAAGCTAAAATAGTTGATGAAGCTGGTCATGATGCAAACTGTGACAAATGGCTGGATAAGGAGTTTGTTATTGAAATGGATGTTGTACTAGCCCAATTAAGGGAAGAATATCTAACCATCTTGGAGATCGATTGCATAATCATTTAGTTGCATTCACGTAGTTGCATTCATGCATTAGGTTTGTTTTATAGTTTTGAGTCTGTTTATGCTTGAGGACAAGTATCGATTCAAGTTTGGGGGTGTGATAATTGGATTTTATATCTACTTGGAAAACTTCATTACAGGATTAAGTTGGTATTTTGGACTCAAGTTATTGGTATTTTTGATATGTTTTTGTGCTATTGCATTTCAGGCATCAATTAAAGGAAAAAAGAAGCTTTTCAAAGAATTATTCTGAAAAAAGATCAGAATTGGAAGCATAGGCCATTCTCAAGTTGTAGAGAATCTCGTTAGCTTCGTGTGGGCAGTTGAATCGCCTAATTCTGACGAGCAGAACTCAAGTTATGGCCAAAAGAAGAAATGTCAGAAATTTTCCAGAAGGCCGGCGCGGCCGCACCAGAACCAGCGCGCCCGCGCCGCTGAAATCACTATTCCAGCGCGGCCGCACCCGAAAACAGCGCGCCCGTGCCCTGTTTCTGCACCAAAATCCTGATTTTAGTCAAAATTGAAGATTTTGAGAGTCCTGGTCATCCTGGAGCCTCTATATATCAATAAAATGACGTTTTTAACTCCAGGGAGACCTGGGAGAGCAATAAGAAGACCTAGAATGCAAGAGACGGCTACAGATAAGAAGACTTTTGTTTTCTTTAATATAGTTGATACTTGGATGCTTGTTTTCGATTTGTCTTTGAACCCTAGTACTCTTATATTGTTTTATATCATGTTTTCATTGGAACCCATGGTGACGATGAGTTCGATTATGAACTAATCGTTATCGTGGGGTTCTAACGGATTTACTTATGGATTTCTATAGTTAATTTATTTCAATATCTTGGTGTGTGGTGATTCATTGATATCCTAGTATTGGTTGTGCTTATTCATCTTATGTGCGTAGCTAACATATAAGATAACGTGTTAATCTCTATTGAAGCGAAAGTGAAATTAGAGATTTAGAACTTGCCATGTTAGCATAGGTTCATGTATAATTGTTATGCATGATTCGTAGGTAATTTTAACCATCTTACTTGCCCTATGTAATCACAATAGATAACTTGCGCATTAAACCTTTATGTTGTCAAATTATATAGACATATAGGGTCTCATCATAATTGGTGTATATTCAGCTTCTATATCTTTTTTGGACGTCTGGTAGTAGGGTATTCGTACAACGAAAGTTGTCGTTTATTAGTTTCGTGTTATCTGATTAGTTGCCATCACCATTACATGCTAAGGTTAAGAACAATGACTTTGAATAAAGTATTTAATGAAGTTAGAATCTCATGTTTGTCTCATATAGTTAATTCGATCACTTTTAATCTCTTAGTTAATTGCATGTTAGTTTAGTCTTAGTTATAAACATCTCAACTTATTATTGTCTTAGCATTGAGCGACAGTCATACCATTGTTGCATAGGTGCATAATCTTAAGTCAACTAAAAGAGTCTCTGTGGGAACGAATCTGATTTATATCTTATACAACTTGTGAATGCGTATACTTGCGTGTAATTTTAGCGCGTGTTTTCGCACTAACACATTCATGTGACAGTGCTTTGCAAGAAGCACAAGGGTTTGAGACCGGTGCACATGACAGTAACCCAGTCAAATCCCCTCTAATTCAACCAGAGGTTCTCACCACAAGTGGAGAACAACAACTTGTCATAACCACTGAGCAATCTGTGAGTCAAACTGTGACTCCTATCACAGGTGGTTCTGTAACAATATCTCCTTCTCACCCATCCAACCAACCTTCCACCTCTCAACCACAAGAACCCCATCTCATTTCCCAGTGGCTACAAAAAGCTGCATCTCAACCCTTCGCAGTTGTTGATCTCATGGTTGACCAACTTGGGGGACTTGCTCAAATATCACAACAGCTTCTCACATCCAACATGTCTAATCAAGACTATTAGGCCATTATGCTATCCTACCAGACAGATGTTGAGGAACAACAAGCTAAAATAGTTGATGAAGCTGGTCAGGATGCAAACTGTGATAAATGGCTGGATAAGGAGTTTGTTATTGAAATGGATGTTGTACTAGCCCAATTCAGGGAAGAATATCTAACCATCTTGGGGAGCAATGCTAGATCCTTAACCCCATAGGAGGTATATGATGCAGTAAATGAGGTATACAAGGCTCAAATCAAAGCTTTCCACAACTTTGGAAAAGCACTTCAGATTACTCTCACTGGGCATTAAGACAAGATAATGAAGATGGTTAGAGAGAAGATGGATCAAATCATTCCATCATAGACAGAGATCAAGAATAAATTCATAACTTATGCTAATCAAATGTCTAGGTATGATCTAAGTGGGGTGGAAACTAGTATCAAGAACATGAGAACTTCATTTGTAGCCCTGCATGACCAAGTTCAAAATCACATCACAAACTCCAATGATTCAAGACTGAAGCTGGATCAAATGCACTCTAGCAGATACACTCCTTCAGCCTTGCTCATGGAAGAAATTAAGAAGGCTGTGCAGGATACTTTTGGGGCCTCTACTTCATCCACATCTCAATCCTCATCTCACTTACAATTTCAGGAACTTCAACAACAAGTGTCTTCTCTCTAGTTGCCAAATGACTCACTCAATGCACAAGTACAAGCTCTTACATCATTGGTGCAGAGTCAACAAGTAGACATCAGAATCCTGGTGGATTCTCACATGCATCTTCAAATGCAGAATTCTGTGGCCTTGGGAGCCATCATGGGGAAACTCAACATTCCATTGCCCTCATTACCTGAAGATGTAAGGCCTGAATTGCCAACTCCCCTACTCATG
Organism: Apium graveolens; assembly: GCF_009905375.1. Classification (NCBI taxonomy): domain Eukaryota; kingdom Viridiplantae; phylum Streptophyta; class Magnoliopsida; order Apiales; family Apiaceae; genus Apium; species Apium graveolens. The sequence continues at coordinate 193,631,168 of NC_133647.1, forward strand.
CCTGTCACCAAGACTAGGGGCATATTGAAGCTATGATCCAACAATCCAAGGATGCTAGTAAATCTAAATATAAAGAGCCTATCACATTAGTTCAACTTGGTCAAAGTTCCACACAAACTCAACAATTTCAAGATGTTGGAAAAGAAAGACTCATCAAGGCTGCAGAAGGACCAAATCAAGATCAAGAATTCAGTGAACTTCTTACAATCCTGAGGATGTCTCTTCAAAACAAATACATCACATACAAAAGAGCATTGGCCAAAACTATCAACTCCATCATGGTAGTAGTTGTGAATGTTAAAAACTACGTGCAGAAGAGGATTGTTGTCAACATTAATGATGGCGGTGTAGACAGATGTCTTCAGGTGTCCATTTCAAATCTCAGAACTCTAAGGGCATCTGAACTGGATGTTGTGATTGACAAAGTACATGTAGTCATCACAGAGGACACCCAACTTCTTCATGAGCTCAAAAATGCACAGATAGCAGCTTTTTCTGAAGCCTATCTATATCCAAATAAAGGGGTGGCCTACATCTATCCAAGAACCAAATAATGCAAACAACATACTGTTCCAAAAAACTGTGTCAGATCAAACATGAGGTTGATCATGACTATTCAGTCTGATCTAAAGTATAAAAAGAATAAGAAGGCTGAAGATGTGGTCCATGTGGAAATGATAAGGATCTTGGACAGGTACCTACTGAATTATGACACCATGTTGCCAATCACTCAATTCAATTTAAAAGATGACAAGGATGATGATGAGCAAAAACCTTCTGGCTCAAATCCAAGTCAATCTTCTAGAGCAACTGGCAACAAAGAAAAGGAGAAGAAGGAAGATGAGAGGAAGAAAGGGGATGAAAGAAGGAGAAAGAAAAGACAAGATGGTTCAGGACCACAACAACAAACCCCAAAAATCCAAAGTAACCAAGCTCAACCCTATAAAACTTTTAGCTCAAACACTCAACCATCTCCCACCTCAAAGCCGAAATTTCTATACAAGCCAAGTGCAAATTCACTTCTCAAAATCCCAATCACTACCAACCAAACTAGCTTGAAGAAAATCATAACCCCACCTTCATATAAACCTCCAACCAAGACACACTTTAAATCTGTTGGGAGAAAAACAAAGAAACTGCAAGTTACTGAAAGTTCTCTCTGGAATTGCTATGATCAATCTGACTTTTTGCCACTAAATTGGTGCTTCACAGATGAAGAATATTTTCAACAGCTAGCTGAAGAAATAGTCAGAGTCTGGGTTGTATCATATACAGAAGTCAGAATATATTATGATGATGGTTCTTTCACTCTACTTGGCAGTAACCTAATGGACACACTTTCAATCACAGAATTCAAAAGAGTGATCAGTTTGATGAAGGATAAGGATATAATCACAAGGTTCTGGAAAGCTGTATTTTATGTATGGGTGAAAGAAAGGGATGAGAAAATTGCAAGGGCAAAGGCTGAAAAGGAAGAAAGAGATAGGATATATGCAGAAGAACTTGCAAGAATTGAAAAAAGGGTCAAATGAGCTTAAAGCAAAAGGGATGAGCAGACTCTCCAAAGATGGACATTTTCTGAACATAAAAGTTGGCAGATTCTCCAGAGTTAGAGCTGGTTACTTAAATAGTTATTCATTAGATGAGTGGCTTAAACTAGTGGAAGCTTTGAGAGGAACTGAAATTTTAGAAGAGATGGAAGTGTTAGTAACTCTTAAAGATCTCATTAGAAAGGAGCCTGGTTATGAGGTATTCATGTTACAAATACACTTGTTAAAACTTCTATAACCACTTAATGTCAAATGATGTATTTCTGTCAATTTATATGTAAAGTTTAATTTTTCATTGTAGCTTGGGATTAGTCTTGTTAACAAGCATGAATTTGTGATAAGCAATCTTCTCAAAAATTGGGGGAGATCGTTGTGCAAGACATGCATGTACTATAACAAGACTAGGTCAAATTGACAACCCTAAGTAAGTTGTATGATAATCTAAGTTTGCATTTTGTATTATATCATTTAAGTCTGTAAAAGTGAAAATAGATTAGACTGAAATATTTTTCTGTAAACAGTCTCAAGCCTAAGAATAAACTCTGGAAGAAGATCATGAAGATCATGCCTCAAAGAAAGTGTGAAGAAGCTTGGAGTTGAATAAATCTGTTTTGGGGAAAACATTCTAAGTCAAGATATCTACAAGTCACAGATTAAGTGTTATAGATAAGTCATTCGAGAACTCCAGAATGACTTATCAAGAAGTCAAGAAAAGCTTATAGAGAAGTCTCAGAGATATCGACAAGCCAAATTGAAGACATGAAGATTGGAGATATCGACAAGTCATTTCTTTACTAGAGAACTTTGAGATATCGACAAGTCAAAATATCACTAGAGAACTCAGAGATATCGATAAGTTGATTCTACATGCATAGAAATGGAGACCTCGATAAGTCAAGTTCATTCGAGGACTCATAGATATCGATAAGTCAAGATTATACTCGAGAACTCAGAGATCTCGACAAGTCAATTTCACATTCGAGAACTCAGAGACTTCGATAAGTCATAACAACTATAGAGTAATAAGAGATCTCGATAAGCCATTATACTTATCGAGATATCTAGTTCTCTATATACCAAATTGGAGATCTCGAGGTAAAAATCAAAGTATAAAGTGCAAACCAGTTAAATATCCAAGTTTATAAATCAACAAACAAATCAATCAATAATTTGAAAAGTCTACAAAAGCAGCTTTAAGAGTACAGGATCAAAGGCCAAGATTAGCTGACAAAGTAAAGTCACAGACATGCACGATTTGCAAAGATACACTAAGCCAGAAATAGAAAGTTTTAGTTAACTTAAAGTAGGGTTTAGTACATGCTATTGCATGCTGTGTAAAACCAGTGGTTATTGTTCTATAAAGTAAACCCTGGATGCTTTGTTTTAAGTGTAACAGATAGATCTAAAATTCTTTTAACTCTCAAGAGAGAAGCTGAGTTCTTAACATATCAAGAACCCAGACATTTGTAACAAAACAATAGCTTGATTTTTTATATAAAATTAAGTGAGTTTTGAAAGATAGTGTGTTCATTTGCATGTTTTATCATTTCTGTTAAAGCATATTATCTCTACAATACAGACTACTTTGTTCACCATCCATAACAGTTCAAAAGTCATTAAAATTATCCAAAGCACATTCACCCCCCTGTGTTGTATTCATTACCTAACAAATTTCCAGAATGATATATAAAATAGGTTGGCCAATTGTATATATCAGATACCTTGTAATTTTGCATAAATGAAGTTGAGTCAACTGCTATGGAAATACCTTCAACGGATGTCTCTTCAAGACTTCAACGGATGACCCAAGTCTCAATTAACGGATACTCCAACAAAGTCTCAACGGATGATCCAACAAGAGTTCAATGGATAATCCAACAAGGGTTCAACAGTTGATCCAACAAATTCAAGTAGGAGTTGATAGTGACTTGACATTCACATGGGTTGATTTTATATAAAAAGAATGTGGCAGCCTATTAACCGGAGAATGAAGATCAAGGATCATTTTAATATCCAAGCAAAACAGAGACACGTAAAGATGCCGTATCTATCTGGATTGTGTTGGAAAATGAAATGAAGAAACATGTGCTTAGACCAGATAATAGACTAATGTTTTGTCTTATTACACATGTAACTTGGTAATATATAAACCAAGAGTAGCAAAGAGTTAATAATAAAAAAAAAGAAAGCAAGAAAGAACAAGAGAGCATTTATAAGTTGTATCTTCTAGCACTCTCAAGTTCAGTTTGTAAGAACTCTTGTAAGTAGTTATGTGCTTTTGCATCATAGAGATCTTCTACATATATATATTTCTGGTGGAAATAACAATCCACCAGAAAGTTATAAACATCCTTGTTTATTTAATTTATGTTTGAATGCTTGAATATTTCTTATCGCAATTAAGCTCATTCAAACATTGCTATATTTATATGTAAGAATTGTTTTTAAATAAGAAAAGAAACCTGAATTTCATTCAACCCCCCTTATGTAATTCATTAGTTAGATTGTTTGGGAATAACAATGTATAAACATGATTTTTTAATAAAGTTTGCGAAATCCAATTTGGGACGATGAAGTCTCAATAGATTCAATATCAGAATCATGAGAGAAAACTATTAAATTTGTTTGTGAACAGATGAAGTATAGTTAATTGTTCAATTACATATTAAACTTTGAAATGTTAATGTTTTGATTATACTTGACTGATGGTTTGCTTGACCAATGTCATAATATGAACTAATTTTTGATTTAATTAAGTTACATTTGACATGTTCTACTTTGGTACATCAGGTGAGTCTTACTGGAAGTATCATTCCTACAAGTGAAATGCCTTATGCAAGGTTTCAGATATTCAAGTTTTACATGGTGCATGTCTCTATAACTCATATCAAAGGGACATTCTGTTGGGTTTCGAGCACATAAACGCAACGGAAACAATAATTAAAAATGTGAAAAATCAGAATTTTCAAAACCCACCGCAGGATCCATGCGAAAAATAGATATTTAATTCGTAGATCATATTGTTTACCTTAAGAAGCTTTACAAATTGGTTGACTAATGGAGATCCAAAGCTTGTTCACTCACCACGCATCCCGCTCTCGTGATCTACGCTCTATCGGTATCCACACGAATGCTTGAACGCAAAGATTGAATGTGTACTAGCACAAACTCGTTTTTTCTTGCTCTCTCCATCTTCTCTCTTGGTGGCTAGGGTTTTAGTAAAAGTCTTGCCCACAAAATCAGCCACACAAGAGATATTATATAGAGAGTAGAAAAAGAATTATAACTCTTAACTAATTAGGAGTTATTATTAATTCGAAATTCATATTTGTATAATAATTAAGTCATAATTAATTATTTAACAACTAAATTTCATAATTAGTATTAGTAAATTCGAATATCATTATTTATCTGCTTAATTAAGTCATACTTAATTAATATTATCAATAATTTGAATTACTTTAATATTATTTAAATCTAATTTAAATTAAATAATCCTTCATGTATTCTTTGTGTGTGACCCTATAGGTTTTTATTATGTTGGCAACGAATTTTAAATCTAATTTAAAATCGTAAACAATGAACGACATCTAGTAATACATCATTGCTACCCAAGTAATAATAATTGAATCGGTGATCGATTAAACCTTTTGTGAATAATGTACAATGTAATATAATCCCTTTAACCAAATATTATACATTAAATTAGAGGCATGTAATGTGTCATCCTCATCATAGTTTAATCCAAGTTTCCTTGATCAATGAGTAGACTATCATATCAAATCAACATTTGAGCGTGACCACGCATTTCATAGTCTAGCTCACACAAGAGGCCAATAATATCACTCCTAAAATATGAGGGTTAAATCCCATCTAGATCATTCATATTTCTCATACGATTCATAATATATACAATGTCCACTTTTATCATTATCCGGTCAATGATAACTTTTAATGGAATCAATGTATATTAATTCTTATATAGAAATATAATGACTTCAGGTCTAAGGACCATTACATCATTATCACTGTGAGAATTACATATGACACAACAGACATTTAGAATCTCACATCGGGTCTGTCCAGCACCATGTACATTTACATATGCCTGTGTTTTTTATTTTAGTATCACTATACCTATGATCAATAAGATGTGATCATTAGTCAACAAACACACCAGTCTTAATACATTATTATTGTCCCATAATAATAATAATAATACTTGACTAGAGACCTTTAGGAATATTGATACTATTCTCATAATCTCATTTCTAAGTCATGTACTTACAGATACAAAATTGCATATCATATTCCAATGACATTTATTAATCTAACAGTTATATCGCAGTAAATTAAGAATTAATAAATGATAAAAAGAATAATCGATAGAACATAAATATTAATAATCCAAATATCTTAAACTAAAACATCATAGTGTTGTCTCTAGGGCACAAACACTAACACATTCTTCAAAATTATTGATTGTTAGTCCCTAACAATGCAACAAGAATTACAGAAGGGGGGTTGAATGGAATTCTTGAAACTTTTTCTTGGTTTAAAAATATTCTAACTTAATATATATATATATATATATATATATATATATATCTGTGTGAATTGATTTGCAAAGTGCGGAATAATAACTTGGAATGAATCAAAACACAAGTAATTAAAAACACAAGTCTTTAAAAACTTTCTGGTGGATTTGAATGTATCCACCAGAGATATATATTATATAAAGAGAACTATGTGTAGCTAAATTAGCTCACAGCTGCTTACAAATATGAACAACTAAGTTTTCAGAGAAATGCTAAGAATACAGCTTACAAATGTTTCTCTGAAAAAAAAATGTTCTTAGTCTTGTTGTTCTATTTGCTACTTCTTGGTTTATATATCACCAAGATTACAAAGTAATAAGACAAGATAATAAAACAAAACCTATCAAGTCTAATACTCTCCTACTTCATTACTCTATTCCAGCATCTTTGAATATCTTCATAATAGCATGAAAATGGCAATGCTTCTTTGTTCTCTAAAACCCAGTTGAATAGGCTTCCACATTCCTTTTGCATACACTCGACGCATGTGACTGTGTTATCACTGTCAACGGATATTTGAATTGATCATCCGTTGAGTACATGATCATCCGTCGAGTAGCTTTGTTGATCATCCGTCGAGTAGCTTTGTTGATCATCCGTCGAGTAGCAATCTGGCACTTGACTTCATTTCATTTATATAGAATTACAAGACATCATCTATGTACAATTAATCAACCTATTCTGCATATCTAATTAAAGTCAACATGACTTATATGCTACTATAGAATCTATACAAAGATGTATGCAGAAATGTGCTACAGACTTATTATTACATAAGCTACTCACTCGATGGATAACAATTCATTATCCGTCCGGACTATAATGAGTCATCCGTCGGGACTATAATGAGTCATCCGTCGGGACTATAATTGCTTATCCGTCAAGTGCTACATTTTTCACTAAGTTAAATCTACTAAGGTGTTTTGTTAATGAAATCATCAAGTTCACAACATATCCACAACATTGATCATTTAAGAAGCTGATGCAATACTACTACGATGATTGAGCCAAGTCAAGAAGGCTAAGATAATCTGCATTTTTTATTTGATTCTACTCGATGATAGATTAGTGTTAATATAAGCACGAATATAATATTCCCTCACGTCTCGAGTCATTATATCTACCTATATCTTGTGAACATTCTAAATCATTTGTTAATTAAAACTAACTTCTTTGCCACTGTATCTCTTTTCCTCCCTTGTACTTGAACACTAACTTTTCAGGTAGATTCCTGTAAGCATCAATCCCTCTAACTTCTTCCAGTTCATCTAGATAGAGGTTTAGATTTGAGAATTCCTTGATGTCACAGATGTACATGTAATCTCCTTTGTTGACTTTGGTCTGAGCTTTGGTTAGAGATTTGGATTTAAGAGGTGACAGCTTCACTTTCTTGACTGCCCTTGACTTTGTTCTCTTTGGCTTGTTAAGGATTGGAAACTTGAAGTCAGGAATTGGTAGACTTTTCCAGTCTATTGGTTCATCCTTAGGCACAATAGGTTCACCATGAATGTTCCTGTAAGGATCCACCACCTTAATGTCTTCAAATACCACTGAGGGTTTTGATGCTTGAGTTGTAGTTGGAGTGGATTACTTGGGAAATTGATCCTCCAATTCTTTATCAACAAGGTCCAATTTCCTTTTGGTTCTTTTAGCCAATTCTTTGTATCTGTGAGACTTCTTCTTTTGTGGTTCACTTTGCTTCTATAGATTTTGAGATTCAGTGATTTCAGATGGCTTTGCAGAGATTTGTTGAGTGGTTTTCACAACTTGCAATTTGGCTAAGATAGCAGCTTGCTCTTTTCTTTGTTTAACCTTTTTAGCATCTAGAGCAGCTTGCTTCTTTTCTTGCTTCAATCTTGCCTTTTGTTCTCTCTTTGCTTTAGCAAATTGAGGGTGTCCAGCCACCACACAAATTTCTTTACCATTCCTGAAAACTTTAGCAATTCTCCTTTTCAAAGCTGAATCAACCGGATTCTTGTAGAAGGCAATGGATCTTGACAACAGTTTCTTCTCATCAGGCTTAGGTGTCTCATACACTGTGTCCAAAGGGTTCTTTAGTGATGATTTTGGATAGTTCACCCTTGGCTTCAAAATTATTTCAGCCTTTAGAGATTTGATGCAGGATGGCTGTCCTCTTTCCAGATAGTTCATGCTCATTTTATTCACAGAGATTTGCCTAACTTGAGAGTGATGAATGACTGACTTTTATGGCTTCTTTACTAGCCCACACTTCTTTTTAATGTCCTCATCAATTTTCTCCCAGTTGATTGGAATCAACTGCTCCTTTTCAGCTGCTCTTATATTGGCTGCTGCTTCATTTATCAGATCAATGATGTCTTTGGCTGGTGGCTTGGTGAAAGTAATTGAAGGCACATTACTTTGCTAACTTCAATGTTGAGCACTTTTTGCTCCCCCTCACTCCTAGAATCCTCTTTCTCCCCCTTTTTGTTATCAGCAAGTTGAGTAGAGGAGGTCTGTGCAGCCACCAGTTTCTGAAGCAAGTCTGTCTGTTGAGCTTGGTGTAGATGAATTGCTGTAAGAGATGCTTCCATTGCTGACATTCTTATATCTAAGGCATCTATCTTTGTGGCAAGATCAGAATTTTTCCTGAGTTGTCTCTTGATGTCAAGCATTGTAGCTTCTGGAAGTTTAGAGTCCATCTTATCAGAAATGGCCTTTTTCATCTCATCAATATCACCCTTGATAGTGTTGACATCTCGAGCATGTTGAAAGCCTTGAATTTGTTGTAGTTGCAGAGAGGCAAGATGTGCTTGAAGGAGCTTTTTGGTATTGGCATTTGTGGTGGTGGTCTGATTTATGAGTTGAATCAGGGTTGTCTTGAAGTAGTGTTCATCACAGTGCTTTGAAAATGCCCAAGATGGCATGCCTGATCTTGAATCGGAGCCTAATTCTCCCCCTATGTCCAATGGCTCTTCTTCACTATCTCCACCTCCATCTCCAAAGAATTCTTCTGAACCACCAGTCTCATAGTCAACATCACCAGCTGTAGAGGGCAAAGCTGTGATGGCATCCTTAGCTCCTAGCATTGACTGTGTGGTGTGCACCAAGTTAAGCATCTTTTCTGCATTGTCATTGCCCTGTTTAGCTAGAAGTTGATATGCTGGAACAGGGTGAGTAAATGTCTCAGCATCAAGGGAGGTGGAATCTATAACAGCTTGAGGTTGCTGAGATAGTCCCTCCCTGTCTGCATCCTGGACATTCATTAACTCACTTACAATAACATCCACCCTTATAGCTTCAGTTTTGCTTTTCTCTCATAATCTCTCTTTTCTTGCATCAAAGTCTCACCTTGGCTCCCCACCCTCACACCCTCACCTTCACCATCTAAGGTGGGACTCCACACACTCTCTTTTGCCAATCCTGAAGAACTGGATTACATATTTTCACTCTTTTCCTCTCCTTTTTCCTGGTAGCAACCCAGAATCTCACTCATATTTTCACTCCCTTCCCTCAATCCTAGAAGTGATTGTACTACCACTAAGTCTTATGTACTTGAGATAATTGAGGAAATTTGAAGCTGTGTAGAGACACTCGACGGATAGGGGACATCCGTCGGGGTAGTAGTTTGGCTAGCCGACAGATAACTGCTGTTAAGCTTATCCGTCGGGATACAATCACTACTCGACGGATGTACAATATCCATCGAGAGAGTAGGAATAAATGAGTTTGGAGTGGAAACTATTGTGGACTCTGTGCAGATTGATGAGAATTTTGGCACAGATGTCTCAACAGTTCCTGAAAGAATTGGCAAGTGAGCCAACAAATCATCCAAAAGATGATGCTCACTTGCACTAGATTTTGGCTTCCCCAACAGAGTTAAAGAAGGGGAATCAAGAATTGATGTGTTGATCATGTCCACATCTAGAGAGTTTGTGGGAGAATTTGGTGTTTGGGGTGCTTCTATCACTAAGGATTTTGGCAGTGACTCCACATTTATTGGATCCATATCAAATTGACTTTGTGAAGGTGCAATGACCGTGTCTTTAGCACCAGTTTGCACAGTGTGTATACTCTGTGCATCCCCAATGGTTTTTGATTTCTTCTTTCTAGTATAGGTTTGGGGTGAGCTTGTGTCCCTTACCCCTTTGGTCTGTGCTCTTGGTTGAGAGCTTTGTTCAATAGTCACATCCTTTTGGGAGGATACAACTAGGAATGAGCTTTTATCCTTATTAAGCACTGCAGTTTGTTGGGAAACTGCAGTGTGGCTAGGTTGGGAAACACTCACCTCTCCAACCTTATCCTTAGGGTTCCTTTTATGTTCACCCAGACCCTCACCTACCTTACCCACCTTCACACTCCCCTCTTTTGGTTTGGTGGATTTTGCAACTGGCATCTTTTGAGAGATACCAGAGGGGGCTTTCTTTGACTTGGATTTAGAAATTTTTGTTGATTTGGTAGCTTGGGTAGGCATCTGTTGGGTCATTGACACAGTTGCCATAGCTACACTAGAATTCAAAGAAATCTGTGAGGTTGGAAGAGTAGGGACAGATGAACTTACCTCACTTACCTGAGGTGCTTTCATTACAGGAAAATAGAAGAGTGGCACCTCCTTGTGATGGTTTGCCCTGTTTAAATCTGCAATAATTCTTCTCTCTTGAACCCAACAATCTAATTTGTTGTTTGGATTCTCAAGCACAATTTCCTCAGAGAGGTGGTTAGCTAGCATCATGAAAAATCTAGCATAGTAAATATTTCCTCTTGTTTAACTCCCCTAATTTAAACCCCAACTCAATCAAAACAAGATCACTAAAATTAAAGAACTTACCTGTAACTAGCATGTAAAGCATGTTAAGCATAGAAATATTGACAGAATCAAAATTACTGATTTTACCAGAAAAGACCTTGGTAACTACATCACACATGAAACTCCATTCTTTCCTAAGACCCAACCTCCTAATATCACTTAACTTAGAAGTAGAGAGTGCATAGTTCATGGAATTAAGCATATTAACAATATCAGTATCTGTGTATGGTGAGGTCAAAGTATTATCAGGAATTTTGAAACATGCTTTAATAACATCACTATTGATACAGAATCCCTTACCTTTAATAGTGAGTGTGATGGTTTTATCAGTAGAGTTGTATGTAGCAGTCGTCCACATCTCTTCAACAACCTCACAAAAGATGGTGGGTGATTCTAGCATTGCATAGCTGAGTTTGCAGTTTTTCACAAAATCCATTATTTTATGGTAGTCACTTGAATGTTGAATCCCCTTGTTTACTAGAGCCGTGAAGTTGTTTTTCTCATAGATGTATTCAGTTTGTGACATGATCTTGACTACTAGTGCCATTGTTAGAGAGTGGAAATTGCAGAGATAGAGATGATTATTGCTTTTGAGAAAGAGAAAATTTAGAGCAGATGATTTGAGAATGATAAAAGAAAAGTAATGGAAATGAATTAAGCTTTTATACTATCTCAAAACTAACTTTCAAAAATAATAAAGTAAAATAAAGTAACCAATAAGAATTGCCCAAAATAGCCGTTTAAAGATAAACTGTAAAATTTCTTTAATTATCCGTCTTGTTATGCTTACAAACTGTAAGTATACTCGATTGATAATGTTCAGATAATCAATGGCTAAGAATAAGACAATTTGACGGATAAGAATAAACCAGTTATCCGTCGAGTCATAAAGTATTCCAGAAAAGTAATTGATTTTATTAATAAAATGTATACCGACGGATGATCAAACTCGATGGATAATGATCATCCGTCGATATGTAAATTTTGACTTAGCCAAAATTTCATCCAAGACTAAAAAATCAATTAAATTTCTGGCTGCATAACAACTTGCAGAATATCTGTACAAAATTTAAGAATAGTTTAGCATACCTAACTCACTTACCAACCTTGAAAAGGTGGATTCATCCTGTGGCTTAGTAAATATATCTGCAAGCTGCTTTTCACTTGGAACAAAATGTAGTTCCACAGTACCATTCATTACATGTTCCCTTATGAAGTGGTACTTGATGTCTATGTGTTTTGTCCTTGAATGCTGTACTGGATTTTCAGTGATGGCAATTGCACTTGTGTTATCACAGAAAAAGAGAATTCTTTCCACTTGCAGACCATAGTCTAGCAATTGGTTTTTCATCCACAAAATCTATGCACAGTAACTGCCAGCAACAATATATTCAGCTTCAGTTGTAGAAGTAGAAACTGAATTTTGCTTTTTACTAAACCAGGACACAAGCTTGTTTCCTAGAAATTGACAGGTTCTTGTTGTACTTTTTCTATCAATTCTACAATCTGCATAATCTGCATCCGAATAACCAGTTAGATCAAAACCAGAATCTCTAGGGTACCAAATGCCAAGTTTTGGTGTTCCCTTGAGATATCTGAAAATTCTCTTAATAACTACTAAGTGAGATTCTCTAGGATCTGCCTGAAATCTAGCACACAAACATTTAGCACACATTATATCTGGTGTGGCGCCCTCCAAACCCGGGTCAAAAGTTTGGGGTCCACACACACACCTTAATTACAACCTGCTTATAACAATAATAAAGATAATAATAATATATGCAGTGACCCTACTTACCAACCACCACGGACCGCAACAGGTTAAAGTATGCACACAAGCCAAACACACTAATATATTACAAACCGTTCAAATCCCAACTATTTCAAACTCAAACTGAGTATTAAACATTATTACAAACTTTTATAAATTTAAATTATCCCAAAAGATGCCTACTAGCTCAGCTTTCTCAACCTGAACCCCTAGCTCTCGCGCTAGACTGGGGATCCTCTTTATCAACTGGTTCCTTTTTAACTGGAAAGAATATAAACAACATTGCACAAATGAGCTAACTAGCTCAGCAAGTCACAATGACAAAACTGAGAATAATGATCATCAGGTGAATATGGTTATGATATCAAGTGAACAATGGATTATGATTTAGAATTGGATATTATACTTTTAATTTAAAAACCAAGGTTAGGCTGCTGATCAGTCACGCACTAACCCCGAGCAAGGCACACAACATTGCTCTAACTACTGGATCCAAGGCACACATTGGCCTAACTTGACCATTATATGGTCTGACCACGAATCTGGTCCACAATTTTATAAAAACAATCCAATTCTAACATAATAACAGAATATGCAATAATAAACAATAACCGAAATCATTAACAACAATAAATGTTTAACAATGAAAGGGTTTCAATCCTTATAAGGATCAATAAGGCAGTTTAAAAGCTTGGATGCTGGGTAATGAAAGAATTGGATAACAAAGGAATCAACATTTCAAGGTTTCAAGGATTTGGTCTTTCCAAGTATAAGATACCATGGGTTGAGTATATAATATTTCATTTCAGTGTTTGGTATTTAGTTTGTATGTATTTATGGAGTAGTATCGTAGATTTATGATTCTTGTTTGGGTATACAATAATCAATGGATTAGAAAGAATATGATTCATGGCTCAAGAATAATAACTGAAATCAGGATTTAGGTTTCTGTGCTTCAAAGCACTTGCAATATCACAGGATTATCAAGTACTACAATATCTCGAGAAAGTTTAGAACACTTGCCTGGTATTAGCTTACTACACTGCACTCGCTTCCAATCACAACCATTTTACTCCTCAACTACCTGTTTCCCTTTTCTACGTCTTGCCTCTTCTGCTCACATATCATAAGCATCTATCAATAATTTACTCATAGAATTCTATTCAACACATATTTCTATCTACCCTTCGTTTTACCCAAATCCGATTAACGGATTGAAAGTTATGTAATAATCAAGTAAACATCGAATATATAGACCGATAGTCAATTAACAAGTCACATATAGCACATAATACATCACGTAATCAATGATATATTATTTATAAAGAAGTCTCGGGTCATAAATAGGCTTTCTGGTATTTAAAATGATTTTTAAAACATTTTTTGAAATTAAAACGGGTCGTTGGATCAATTTCGGGTTAATAAACAGGGTTCGGTTGGCCTATTCTGACTCCGAAATAATTTTAGAATAATTATCGAGCCTTGGAAATAATTTAGAATAATATTTTAAAGCTCGAAACTATTTTTCAGAATTTTAAAATCATTTTTAAATAATTAAATCTAATTAAATAATTAATTAAAATCAATTAATAATTAATTAAATCAATTAATCAATTAATTTTCGAATTAATTGACCAATTAATCAATTATAAATTAACTGAAATTAATTAACTAATTAATTTAGATTTATTTGTGAATTAAAAATAATTTTCGGAATTAAAATAATAATTTTTAGAATTTTCAGAAATTAAAAACGAATTTTTATAATAAAAATAAATAGGAAATATGATTTTTAAATATTTTATAAACAGGAATCCTAAATTTGCAAAGTCTGGAAACTTCAGGGACCTAACTGCATCGTTTTCAAAAGTTGGGGTACTAAACTGCAATTTTTACACCCCGTCGCCGGAAAACATAGAGGTGGCCGGAGAACACGTTCCCGGCGTCCTCACCCCACCAACACCTCCAGATCACATCTAAACAACACCAGGAATACAACCATGCAATCAATTCATCCTAACAATCCCTGAGTTGGCCGAAATTTGGCCGTGAAATTTCCCAGTTTCCGGCGAACATCGGAAAACTTCAAAACACAACTTCCTTCTCTACAGACCTCGTTGGTTCATGAAACTTATACGACTAGATTGCAAATTTCACAGAGAACACAACCCACTATAACACAACATCAATCTATCACAGAATAAGAAACCCCCAAATTTCAATTAAGAACATTCATACGGGTTAAACCCTAATTTTAAAATTCGAAAATCAAACTCAAATTTGAACATGTTATTGAACTCCAAATCAGACGTATGACATATGAAAATCATCAGGAAAACAAGCTCTACAACATGCAATCATCAAATCATACAAACAATCATCTGAACAAAAATTCATATTTTTAATAAAATAAATTCGAAAATAAATAAATTTTTAGAAAAATAACCTTGATTTCTGCAGTGAAATAAAGCTCAGAATCTGATAGATTACTTCAAATCCTTTGTTTTGGTTACTGAAGCTTTGAAAATAGAGATCGGTAACGCCTTCGTTTTGTTGTTTGATTCTTAGAACAGTTTATGTAATTAGGGCTTTTCTCTGAAAATTATATAATTATCTGTCTGCAAATGATTTTGATACGAAATAAAATACGGAAAAAGGCTATTTATATTTACGAAAAATTAGTATCCCGTTGGATCATTCCGGATATAAAACGGTACGTTTATTTGTAAAAACTGATCCAAACGGTATCGGTTTTCGGGATAATTATCCAAATCAGTACAATTTGTACTGCGGTCTTGGTCTCAGCGCCTGGTTACACGTATTACGAAGTGATAATTGGGATAGTTTAATAAAAAGCTCCCGTTTATCGAAAATACGGGTTTTATTGATTTACCGAAATGAATATTGTATCGAAAATGTTACGTCGGGACCCGCACAGGACAAACCGTACGCCGGATCGAAAAAGTCGAAACATGGAAAATGCTCGAAATATTACAATTAGGTTAGGAAGGAGTTCTCGAAAGAGTTTCGGGTTCCAAAAACGTAACAACGGTTGACGTCAGTTGGTTCCCGTTTTTACAAAATAGATTTTAATTACCCGGAAAAAGATTTTAGAAATTTCATATGATTCTTATAAATCCATAAACCAACATAAAAATAATTAGGAAGATATGACAATTATCTATATTTTATTTTGGACATATAAGAATTAAAATACTCAATTAATATTATTTTTGAATATTCAAGTATAGATAACACTTAACAATTAGATCACATAATAGATACGGAACACACATAATAATTATATAATAGCAAAATAATTACACGATATGTCCCAGATATTACATCCTTCACCCCTTAAAAGGATTCTATCCTCAGAATCTCTAAGAAAACAAATGAGGGTATTTTTCTCTCATATCACTTTCTAACTCCCAGGTTGACTCTTCAACCTTTGGGTTTCTCCACAATACTCTTACTAACTTTATCACTTTATTTCTCAATACTTTCTCTCTTTCCTCTAGAATCTCTATCGGACTCTCTACATATGATAAATCTGCTTGAAGTTCTATTGGCTCATATTCTATTACATGCCTGGAGTCTGGATTATATTTCTTAAGCATTGATATGTGAAAAACATTGTGAATGTGCTCCATGTGCGGAGGTAACACCAACTCGTAAGCTACTTTGCCAATACGCTTTAGGATTTCAAAAGGTCCGACATATCTTGGGTTTAGCTTCCCTTTCTTCCCAAACCTCATTAGTCCTTTCCACGGTGATACTTTCAATAATACCAAGCTTCCTTCTTCAAATTCCATGTCTTTTCTTGACTGGTCTGCATATTTCCTTTGATGATCTTGTGCGGCTATTAATCTTTTCTGGATAATTTCAACAACTTCCTTTATCTGCTGCACCAATTCAGGTCCGAGTATTTTGCGTTCTCCTACCTCGTCCCAATATATTGGAGATCTACACTTGCGTCCATAAAGAGCTTCATAAGGTGGCATCCCAATACTGGCGTGATAACTGTTGTTATAGGCAAACTCTACCAGGGGTAAATGCTCGTCCCAACTTCCTTTGAAATCAATAGCACAAACACGTAGCATGTCCTCGATTGTCTGGATCGTTCTTTCACTTTGGCCATCCGTTTGGGGGTGATAGGCCGTACTCATATTCAATCTTGTTCCCAAACATTCTTGAAAACTCTTCCAAAATCTTGAATTAAATCTTGGATCTCTATCAGATACAATAGACACTGGAACTCCATGACGAACTACAATTTTTTTCAAGTACATATGAACTAACTTGTCGAGCGAAAATCGTTCATTTATAGGCAGAAAATGAGCTGACTTGGTAAGTCTATCTACTATAACCCAAATGGCATCATGATTAGTCCTTGTCCTTGGTAATCCAACTATGAAATCCATGGTAATATGTTCCCACTTCCATTCTGGAATCTCCAATGGTTGTAGCAATCCGCTTGGTCTCTGATGCTCTGCTTTAACTCTCTGACAGGTATAACATTTGTTAATCCATTCCGCAATTTCCCTCTTCATATCTGGCCACCAATAATTCTTCTTTAAATCTCTGTACATTTTGGTACTCCCTGGATGGATGGAATATCTTGAACTATGTGCCTCTTGTAAAATTTCATTTTTCAGTTCCGTTACTGGTGGAATCCAAATTCGTGAAGAAAACCTAAGAATACCTTGATCATCTTGTTGCGTGCATAATTCCTCACCTACCAAACTATTTATATCTTGATCCATTACCTCTTTCTGGCATTTCTTTATTTTCTCCAATAACTCCGGTTGGAAAATCATACCGTACACTTTTGCTTCCTTAGGCTTGCAAATTCTAATTTCCAATTCCAATTTTTGAAATTCTTTATATATCTCTTCAGGTACGGGTAACACATTTAACCTTTCCTTCCGACTTAACGCATCTGCTACAACGTTCGCCTTACCGGGATGATAATTAATCGAGCAATCATAATCCTTAATCAATTCTAACCATCTCCTTTGTCTCATATTAAGTTCCTTTTGGGTAAATATATATTTCAAACTTTTGTGATCCGTGAAAATCTCACATTTTTCTCCATACAAATAATGTCTCCAAATCTTCAAAGCGAAAACTATAGCTGCTAACTCCAATCATGAGTAGGGTACTTTTGTTCGTGTGGTTTCAATTGCCTTGACGCATACGCAATCACCTTGTCGTGCTGCATAAGAACACATCCTAATCCTTTGTAAGAAGCATCGCTATAAATTACGAAATTCCATTGATCGTCTGGAAGTGACAAAACAGGTGCCGTGATTAATCTCCGCTTTAATTCCTGAAAACTTTCTTCGCACTTGTCATTCCATATAAACTTTTCATTCTTTCATGTAAGCTTTGTCAATGGTGTTGCAATTCTTGAGAAATTCTGAACGAATCGTCGATAATATCCTGCCAATCCCAAGAAACTTCTTACCTCAGTGGGTGTTCTCGGTCTTTCCCAATTCGTAATTGCCTCGATCTTTGCCGGGTCCACTTTGATCCCTTCATTACTGACTATGTGTCCTAAGAACTGAACTTCCTATAGCCAAAACTCACACTTCGACAATTTAGCATATAACTTCTTTTTCCTTAAAATCTCCAAAGTTGTCCTTAAATGTTCCGCATGATCCTCCTCCGTCTTTGAATAGATCAAAATATCGTCTATAAATACTATAACGAACTTGTCCAAATATTCCTTGAAAATTCTGTTCATCAGGTCCATAAACGCTGCTGGGGCGTTGGTCAATCCAAAAGACATCACTAAAAACTCGTAATGTCCATACCTTGTTCTGAAAGCTGTCTTTGGTATATCTTCTGGTTTGATCTTCAGTTGATGATATCCCGATCTTATATCGATCTTGGAGAAATACTTGGCTCCCTTCAATTGGTCAAACAAATCATCAATTCTGGGTAACGGATACTTATTCTTGATTGTAAGCTTGTTGAGCTCCCTATAGTCGATGCACAGTCTCATGCTTCCATCCTTCTTCTTGACAAATAATACCGGTGCACCCCACGGGGATATACTGGGTCTAATTACTCCTTTCTTTAACAGCTCTTGCAATTGCTTTGCTAACTCTTTCATCTCAACGGGCGCCATTCTATACGGGGCCTTGGATACTGGTTCGGTTCCAGGTGCTAAGTCGATTGCAAATTCAATTTCTCTATTTGGAGGAAGTCCTGGTAACTTGTCGGGAAATACGTCTGGAAATTCATTTACAACTGGAATATTTTCAAGTTTTGCTGGCTCCTGACTTCTGTCGATCACATATGCTACGAAATGCTCACATCCTTGTCATAGTAACTTCTTGGCTTGAATCATCGTTAAGAACTTCTTTACCTGCTTCTGTCCCTGGAACGTTACTATTCTTTCGTCTGGCATTTTCACCATTACTTTCTTATTTCGACAATCTATCTGAGCCTCATGCTTAGATAACCAATCCATCCCCAATATAACGTCAAATTCTCCTAACTTAAACGGTATCAAATCTACACAAAACTTACTACCAGAAATCTCAATCTCACAATTCCCACAAACTTGGTTAACAGTTACACGTTCTTGATTTGCTAATTCCACAGTCATTATTTCATTTAAATACCCAACTGGACAATTTAACTTACTAACAAAATCTTGTGAAACAAATGATCGAGTTGCTCCCGAATCTATTAACACTTTAGCACATAAAGAATTCATATTAAGCGTACCTGCCACGACATTCGCATCCTGGATCGCATCCTTCACCGACATGTCAAAAACTCTAGCTCTCGGAGTCTCATTCATTGTTGGGGTAGATCCCATAATCCTTTATGCATTACTGACTGGGGCTGGTGTCTTGCAATCCCTGGCCATATGTCCTGGCTTCCCATATTTAAAGCATGTAAATCCAATGACTGGAACCTTCACTGCTGGATTCCGGATAGGCTGATCCTTATTCGCTGGCTCTCTTGCTGGCTGATTTCGGCACTCCCTCGAGTAGTGCCCTTTCTGTTTGCATTTAAAACATACCACATTCAAATTGTTACAAACTCCTCCATGCTTCTTTCCACATACTTGACAATCTGGAAAAGTTAATCTCAATTGATTTGGCTGATTCACATTAGCTGGACGATTGCTCTGGCCTCCGTCTCCTGCATTTTGTCTCCTGAAATTAAAATTTCTCCCTGGCTGAAACTTGCCCTTCTTAAAATTTGGAAACTTCCCTGTTTGTGACTGACCCTCACTTCCCTCAACTTTCCTTTTCTTGCTTTCCTTTTCTTTCTGGAACATCTTACTCTCTGTCTCTGCGATCATTGCTTTCTGTACAACCCCGGTGAGGTGTCCAATTCAAAAATAGCTACCTTTCCTCTGATCCATGGCTTCAAACCTTGATGGAATCTCTTAGCTTTCTTTCTATCAGTATCAACATACAACGGCACATACCTTGACAATTCCTCAAACTTCCCCTCATAATCTGTTACCGACACGTTCCCTTGCTTTAATTCTAAAAACTTCAGCTCCATTTGATCCTGAACAAACTGAGGAAAATACTTTTCTAAAAACAATTCCTTAAACCTTTCCCAAGTAATAACATATGTGCTTTCCAATGTCTTCACCATCTCCCACCCATAGGTGGCCTCATTCTTCAGTAGTAACTTGCAAATTCAACCTTCTGCTCCTCTTTCACTTTTACCAAGGCAAATGCCTTCTCTATTTCCTTTAACCACATATTTGCTTCAATTGGCTCTAAGGAACCCTTGAATTCTGGTGGGTTTACTGCCTGAAAAGTTTTGAAAGTTACCTGGGGATTGGTCTGTCTCTGCTGTTGTTGTGCCAGGTGAACTGTTTATTGGGCCAAGATTTGAAGAATCTGGGCTATTGCTGGGTCCATGGGTCCTGGGTTCACATTCTGGTTTGTCTCATATTGGTTGTTATTGTTATTGTTGTTGGTTTCTTCATTCTGGGTGTTGGTGCGGGTATTTCTTCTGGGAGGCATTTTCTGTAAAGAATCAATCAATTTATTTAGCTTTTGAATCAAATCTTTGTATAAAAGAAAAGTTTTATAAAATAGGAATATCTCTTTTTGAAAACAGTTGTAACTAAGTAAATTGCATGCTTCTTTACAGAATATAAACAGTTATGGAAAACAGGGTACATGGTATCACAGGGTATACTGGTGCAATAAATAAGGTAAAGTAAAACAGGTGCGATAAAGTAAATGACAGTGTTGGAAAAGAAAAGGTACTGATATATAGATCAAAAGTTTTAGGTAGTACAAGCGTAAAGACGCTTCGAAAGTAAAAGCAAAAAGGGTACAACAATCTACTCACTAGTCAGCATCGCTAGTCTATAAATACAACTCAAGAGTCTACTGATACACACTACACACTACTGTACATACTACATAATCATAACAATACTGCTCAGCATCTCCATCTCAAAATATCTAACTCAGCTCCAAGGAAACTCTGGTCCTGCCAGCCTCTCAAAGTCCTCCATCACCTCAGTAGCCCAGCCCAGCAGTGCATCAGGGCCTCTGCCAGGTAGTGTAGCTCCATGTAGCCTAGCCTCAAGAACCCTCCGTGTCACATGAATCTCCTCTCGAAGCTCCCTCACACCACGATCAACATCTGTAGTCCTAATGATATGCTGTAACTCTCTAATCTGAACCAACAAGGAATCACGCTCCAATAGAAAAGCCTCATACCGGTAATAAGGAACTAGGGGCAATGTAGACTGGAATGGGGCACTCGCTACTGAATGCCCAGTGGAATCTGACTCAGCTGGTGGGGGTCCTCTGACAGGTGGCCTCATGCCTGGAGGTGGAATAGCCTGCAATGGTACGGGCTGCAACACCGGTGGAGGTAGAATAGCCAATGCTGGTGGAATCACAGGACGTGGATCCGATGCTGGTGCTCCAACTGAAGGCTCTGAGTGATCAGCTGATACGGAAATAAAAGAGTCGGCCATCTCTACTATCTGAAATCATATCTTAATATAAGAATCTCGTACCACGACGCAAACTATACTAATACCGGTTATACCATAACACTCAACCTCTCGACGTTCTATCATCCTATACCTTATTTCTAATCCTATCCCTCTACCCATTCCCGTCAACCTAGGCTTGTGTCAGAGACTTATAACCTGTAGCTCTGATACCAAACCTGTGGCGCCCTCCAAACCCGGGTCAGAAGTTTGGGGTCCACACACACACCTTAATTAGAACCTGCTTATAACAATAATAAAGATAATAATAATATATGCAGTGACCCTACTTACCAACCACCACGGACCGTAACAGGTTAAAGTATGCACACAAGCCAAACACACTAATATATTACAAACCGTTCAAATCCCAACTATTTCAAACTCAAACTGAGTATTAAACATTATTACAAACTTTTACAAATTTAAATTATCCCAAAAGAAGCCTACTAGCTCAGCTTTCTCAACCTGAACCCCTAGCTCTCGCGTTGGACTGGGGATCCTCTTTACCAACTGGTTCCTTTTTAACTGGAAAGAATATAAACAATATTGCACAAATGAGCTAACTAGCTCAGCAAGTCACAATGACAAAACTGAGAATAATGATCATCAGGTGAATATGGTTATGATATCAAGTGAACAATGGATTATGATTTAGAATTGGATATTTTACTTTTAATTTAAAAACCAAGGTTAGGCTGCTGATCAGTCACGCACTAACCCCGAGCAAGGCACACAGCATTGCTCTAACTACTGGATCCAAGGCACACATTGGCCTAACTTGACCATTATATGGTCTGACCACGAATCTGGTCCACAATTTTATAAAAATAATCCAATTCCAACATAATAACAGAATATGCAATAATAAACAATAATCGAAATCATTAACAACAATAAATGTTTAACAATGAAAGGGTTTCAATCCTTGTAAGGATCAATAAGGCAGTTTAAAAGCTTGGATGCTGGGTAATGAAAAAATTGGATAACAAAGGAATCAACATTTCAAGGTTTCAAGGATTTGGTCTTTCCAAGTATAAGATACCATGGGTTGAGTATATAATAGTTCATTTCAGTGTTTGGTATTTAGTTTGTATGTATTTGTGGAGTAGTATCGTAGATTTGTGATTCTTGTTTGGGTATACAATAATCAATGGATTAGAAAGAATATGATTCATGACTCAAGAATAATAACTGAAATCAGGATTTAGGTTTCTGTGCTTCAAAGCACTTGCAATATCACAGGATTATCAAGTACTACAATATCTCGAGAAAGTTTAGAACACTTGCCTGGTATTAGCTTACTACACTGCACTCGCTTCCAATCACAACCGTTTTACTCCTCAACTACCTGTTTCCCTTTTCTACGTCTTGCCTCTTCTGCTCACATATCATAAGCATCTATCAATAATTTACTCATAGAATTCTATTCAACACATACTTCTATCTACCCTTCGTTTTACCCAAATCCGATTAACGGATTGAAAGTTATGCAATAATCAAGTAAACATCGAATATATAGACCGATAGTCAATTAACAAGTCACATATAGCACATAATACATCACGTAATCAATGATATATTATTTATAAAGAAGTCTCGGGTCATAGATAGGCTTTCTGGTATTTAAAATGATTTTTAAAACATTTTTCGAAATTAAAAAGGGTCGTTGGATCAATTTCAGGTTAATAAACAGGGTTCGGTTGGCCTATTCTGATTCCGAAATAATTTTAGAATAATTATCGAGCCTTGGAAATAATTTAGAATAATATTTTAAAGCTCGAAACTATTTTTCAGAATTTTTAAATTATTTTTAAATAATTAAATCTAATTAAATAATTAATTAAAATCAATTAATAATTAATTAAATCAATTAATCAATTAATTTTTGAATTAATTGACCAATTAATCAATTATAAATTAACTGAAATTAATTAACTAATTAATTTAGATTTATTTGTGAATTAAAAATAATTTTCGGAATTAAAATAATAATTTTTAGAATTTTCAGAAATTAAAAACGAATTTTTATAATAAAAATAAATAGTAAATATGATTTTTAAACATTTTATAAACAAGAATCCTAAATTTGCAAAGTCTGAAAACTTCAGGGACCTAACTGCATCGTTTTCAAAAGTTGGGGTACTAAACTGCAATTTTTACACCCCGTCGTCGGAAAACACAGAGGTGGCCGGAGAACACGTTCCCGGCGTCCTCACCCCACCAACACCTCCAGATCACATCTACACAACACCAGGAATACAACCATGCAATCAATTCATCCTAACAATCCCTGAGTTGGCCGTGAAATTTCCCAGTATCCGGCGAACATCGGAAAACTTCAAAACACAACTCCCTTCTCTACAGACCTCGTTGGTTCATGAAACTTATACGACTAGATTGCAAATTTCACAGAGAACACAACCCACTATAACACAACATCAATCTATCACAGAATAAGAAACCCCCACATTTCAATTAAGAACATTCATACGGGTTATAAACCCTAATTTTAAAATTCAAAAATCAAACTCAAATTTGAACATGTTATTGAACTCCAAATCAGACGTATGACATATGAAAATCATCAGGAAAATAAGCTCTACAACATGCAATCATCAAATCATACAAACAATCATCCGAACAAAAATTCATATTTTTAATAAAATAAATTCGAAAATAAATAAATTTTTAGAAAAATAACCTTGATTTCTGCAGTGAAATAAAGCTCAGAATCTGATAGAACACTTCAAATCCTTTGTTTTGGTTACTCAAGCTTTGAAAACAGAGATCGGTAACGCCTTCGTTTTGCTGTTTGATTCTTAGAACAATTTATGTAATTAGGGCTTTTCTCTGAAAATTATATAATTATCTGTCTGCAAATGATTTTGATACGAAATAAAATACGGAAAAAGGCTATTTATATTTACGAAAAATTAGTATCCCGTTGGATCATTCCGGATATAAAACGGTACGTTTATTTGTAAAAACTGATCCAAACGGTATCAGTTTTCGGGATAATTATCCAAATCAGTACAATTTGTACTGCGGTCTTGGTCTCAGGGCCTGGTTACACGTATTACGAAGTGATAATTGGGATAGTTTAATAAAAAGCTCCCGTTTATCGAAAATACGGGTTTTATTGATTTACCGAAACGAATATTGTATCGAAAATGTTGCGCTGGGACCCGCGCAGGACAAACCGTACGCCGGATCGAAAAAGTCGAAACATAGAAAATGCTCGGAATATTACAATTAGGTTAGGAAGGAGTTCTCGAAAGAGTTTCGGGTTCCAAAAACGTAACAACGGTTGACGTCAGTTGGTTCCCGTTTTTATAAAATAGATTTTAATTACCCGGAAAAAGATTTTAGAAATTTCATATGATTCTTATAAATCCATAAACCAACATAAAAATAATTAGGAAGATATGACAATTATCTATATTTTATTTTGGACATATAAGAATTAAAATACTCAATTAATATTATTTTTGAATATTCAAGTATAGATAACACTTAACAATTAGCTCACAGAATAGATACTGAACACACATAATAATTATATAATAGCAAAATAATTACACGATATATCCCGGATATTACATCTGGCCTACTAGCTGTTAAGTACAGAAGTGATCCAACCATGCCCCTATAACTTGAAATATCCACAGACTTTTCAGTAGTGTTTAATTCAACTTTAGTTGCAGTGGCCATGGGAGTTTTTGCAGATGTGCAATCCACTAGATCAAACTTCTTTAAAAGATCATAAATGTATTTAGTTTGAATAATGAATATTCCATCACTAACTTGCTTAACTTGCAAACCAAGAAAGTAAGTTAGTTCTCCCATCATACTCATTTCATACTTACTTTGCATCAATTTGGCAAACTTTTTGCAAAGTTTTTCATCTGTAGAGCCAAAAATAATGTCATCTACATGAATTTGAACAAGTATACTAGAGCCATTAACATTTCTAAAGAATAAAGTTTTATCTATAGTACCTCTTGTGAAGTGATTTTCCAAAAGGAACTTTAATAAAGTGTCATACCAGGCTCTAGGTGCTTGCTTCAGTCCATAAAGTGCTTTCAATAGATAGTAGACATGATCTGGGAAATTTGAGTCTTCAAAACCAGGAGGCTGACTGACATAGACTTCCTCCTCCAAATCTCCATTTAGAAAGGAACTCTTGACATCCATTTGATAGACCTTGAAATTGGCATGGGATGCATAGGCTAAGAAAATTCTGATGGCTTCAAGTCTTGCAACAGGAGCAAATATTTCATCAAAATCTATTCCTTCTTGTTGACAATAGCCCTTAACAACCAATCTAGCTTTGTTCCTAACTACTATGCCATTTTCATCCATCTTGTTTCTGAATACCCACTTGGTGTCTATAGGTTTCTTTCCTTTAGGCTAGGGTACCAGCTTCCACACCTTATTCCTCTCAAATTGGTTTAGCTCCTCCTGCATAGCTAAAATCCAATCAGGATCCAACAAAGCTACTTCTACCTTCTTTGGTTCTTCCTTAGAAAGAAAGCTGATGTATAGACATTCTTCTTGAGTTGCTCTCCTTGTTTGAACTCTAGAAGATACATCACCTATGATAAGCTCAAAAGGATGATCCTTTGTCCTTATCCTTTGTTGAGGTAGATTAGCTCTAGATGAAGAGGTCTCATTGTTGTCTTGATGTGTGATTGAGTTTTGATTATTTGAAACTCCCCCTGAGTTTATGGAGCTTTGATTTGAGAGAGGGGAATTTTGTGAAAGTGATCTATTCTGACTTTCAGCTCTTTGTGATAACCCGACGGATGGTGAATTTTGAGTACTGACGGATGAGGCTGGTTGTCTCTCGACGGATGATGCAGGTTGTCTACCGACGGATGATGCATTTTGTAACTCGACGGATGTTGAGTTAACAGCTTTATTGGAGGTAGATTTTCCTGCACTATCCCTAGTAGTAGTTTCTTGATCACTTTCATCATCACTGTCATCACTAACCATCTCCACATTATCAAATTTGAGGCTCTCATGATAATCTCCATCTTGTAGTCCTTCAATCTTTTTGTCATCAAACACAACATGTATTGATTCCACAACAATGTTGGTTCTCATATTGTAGACTCTGTATGCTTTACCAACAACATATCCAACAAAAATTCCTTCATCTGCTTTAGCATCAAACTTCCCATTCTGATCAGTTTGATTTCTCAAGATATAACATTTGCAGCCAAAGACATGAAAAAAATTTAGAGTTGGCTTCTTGTTCTTGAACAATTGATTAGGAGTCATGAATTTTGCTTGATTAACCAGAGAAATATTCTGAGTGTAGCATGCAGTATTTACAGCTTTAGCCCAGAAATATATTGGTAACTTAGACACTTCAAGCATTGTCCTTGCAGCTTTAATAAGTGATCTGTTCTTCCTTTCTACTACTCCATTTTGTTGTGGAGTTCTTGCTGCTGAAAACTCATGCATAATCCCATTTTCTTCACAGAATGCTCTCATAGTGGAATTCTTGAACTCAGTTCCATTGTCACTCCTGATTCTTCTAACTTTGAAATCAGGATGATTATTGACTTGCCTTATGTGATTGATAATGATTTCACTAGCCTCATCTTTAGACTTTAGGAAATATGTCCAAGAGAATATTGAGAAATCATCAACAATTACTAAGCAAAATCTTTTCCTAGAAATTGACAATACATTGACTGGTCCAAAGAAATCCATGTGTAGCAGTTGCAAAGGTTCTTCAATTGATGAATCAAGCTTCTTTTTGAATGATGCTTTGATCTGCTTTCCCTTTTGGCAGGCATCACACAATCCATCCTTAGAAAACTCCACTTGAGGAATGCCTCTAACCAGTTCTTTCTTTACCAGGTCATTCATGGTCTTGAAGTTTAGATGGGATAGCTTCTTGTGCCATAACCAACTTTCATCCTGACTTGCTTTACTGAGAAGACAAGTAACAGATTCTGCATTTGATGAGTTAAAGTCAGCTAGGTACACATTTCCTTTTCTCACTCCAGTGAAAACCACTTTGTTGTTTCTTTTGTTTGTCACAACACATGCTTCAGAGTTGAAGGTTACTGAATTGCGTTTATCACAAAGCTGGCTGATACTCAACAAATTGTGCTTGAGACCATCCACTAAGGCAACCTCTTCAATGATGACATTGTCTTTTGAAATCAAGCCATATCCCACAGTATAACCCTTGCTGTCATCTCCAAAAGTAATATTTGGGCCAGCTCTCTCCCTGAACTCTGTGAGCTGGGTAGAATCACCAGTCATGTGTCTTGAACAGCCACTATCCAAGTACCATAGATTCTTTCTGTTTCCCTGCACACATCAAAATCAAATCAAGTTGATTTTGGTACCCAAGTTTCCTTGGGTCCTGCCTTGTTAGCTTTCTTTTTCTGTCTCTTAGGTTTGATCTCATATGACTTGGGAATTTCAGATTCATCCTTAGTCATTTGAGTTGGAACTTTGAAACCATTCATTACAGGAGAATTATTATGCATATTTTGATTAACAGAGAATGGCATGCTATTAGTAAACATGTTATTCCAATAAGGCATGCTAGATGGCATTTGTGGCATACTAAATACAGCATAATAAGGATTAAGTGCAAATTGCATATTAGCAAATTATGCATTCATATTCTGTGCAGACATAACATTTATAGGCATAGAAGGCATGGCATTCATGTTGGGAAAATGAGGTGGCACAGATATGGAAGCAGGCATGACAATTTTGCAATTAACAGACAAATGATTTACACTACCACACTTGACACAGATTTTTCTAGGAGCATATTTATCAGGTGTGAAGTTTTTATGCTTGTTAATTCCTACTTTACCATTTCTATTATTTTTCTTTTTAGCCTCTGTTTTAACCTCAATCTTTTCCAGTCTGTCACTCAATTGCTTGATAGTCATATGACCAACATTAGCCTTTTTCTCCTTCTTCACTTGACTGGATTCTCCTGGAACAAAATTCTTGGAAACTGATCCATATTTCTCATTTAACTTGATAAGTTTGGCTTTACTCACAGGCTTGCTCTCAGTCGACGGATGAGGATTTATATCACTCGACGGATAACCCTTTTTGTTATTTGACGGATGATCCTCATCATCCGTCGAGTCTACATCTGTAAGTAATCCTTCAACCAAATTGGATTCCAGCTTCTCCTTATTTTTCTTCCAGGATGTATCACAAAAGGACTCAATACCTTGAACTTTGGTGATTTGAGCATGAACATCTCTAGATGTTTTCCATGCCTTAATCACCTCCTGTTCCCGTTCAAGCTGCTTCTTCAAGATCTCTTCTTTCTTCAAGGACTCAGTTAATTCATCCTTAGCAGTTTTACACTCAATTCTTCATTTTTCAAATTCAATGAACTGAGACTCTATCACATTATTCCTCTCACTTAAAAACAAATTGTTTTCTTTGATTTTAGCATTTCCCTTAGTAAGAGACTTAAGTGTAACGCACAAATGATATAATTCTGTAGATATGTCATTTATTGCATCATTACACTAAGCTTTAGATAAATGTGCAAGGTTAGTGGTGATTACCTGATTACTTGAAGAACTTGTCTCTGTTTCATCAGACTTGGCCATTAGGGCTAGATTGACATAGCTGACATCCTCATCCTCATCCAGACCATCTGCTGCCCAGTCATTCTCTTGTGTAATGAAATCCCTTTTCTTTTGTTTGAGCAACTCAAAGTATTTCTGTTTATAATCCACAGGCTCAAACTTTTTCTTGTTGAAATCTGACTTTCTACACTCACTGGCAAAGTGCCCTGCCAAGCCACATTTAAAACATTTGAATTTTGATTTTTCCACCATATTTCTATTTGGCTTAGCTGCTCCAAAGTTCTTCTTGAACTTGAGCTTGGCAAATCTTCTGGAAAGAAATGCTAGATGTTCATCAATATCTTCCATGTCATCTTGGCTCAAAGAATCTTCATTTTCTTCTACCAGCCCCTTGCCCTTATTTTCACAGACCTTTAAAGTTGATTCAACGGCCTCCATCTTCATCTCCTTCTCTTTCTCTAACTCAACAACTAGTGTAATGGATCCTCCTTTCTTCTTTCCTCTCTCCATCCTCTCATCTTGCTCTATTTCAAGCTCATAAGTTTTCAGGATGCCATATAGTCTCTTCAAAGTAAACTCCTTGTAATCTTGAGAGTTTCTTAATGAGACTGTCATAAGTTTCCATTCCTTTGGAAGAGATCTAAGGAACTTAAGACTGGAGTCTTTTTCCTGATAGACCCTTCCATGTAACTTCAGAGCATTTAGTAGTTTTTGAAATCTACTAAAAATGTCAGTGATAGACTCACTGTCTTCACTATAAAAGTGCTCATATTGCTGAATTAGCAGCTGCATCTTGTTTTTTCTAACTTGTTCAGTCCCATCACAGATAATATGTATAGTATCCCAAACTTCCTTGGCAGTTTTGCAATTGATGATGTTGTCAAACATGTCACCATCAACTCCATTGAACTGAATATTCATGGCCTTCTTATCCTTCCTGACTTGTTCAATATCACGATCAGACCATTCATGCCTTGGTTTGGGAACATATGGTTCATTTCCAGTTGCAGCTCTCATTGGTACATGAGGGCCTCTCTCTATGCAGTCTACATAGGCCTCATCTTGAGAAAGTAAATGAAGATGCATCTTTACCTTCCAGTGATGGTAATTGTCTTTGTCCAGAAAAGGAATCTTGACTCCAACATCCTTCTTGTTCATCTTGCTGTTTTGTTGTGATCTTTAAACTCTTTGTTTATCAATAGCTTGCTCTGATACCAATTGTTAGTCCCTAACAATGCAACAAGAATTACAGAAGGGGGGTTGAATGGAATTCTTGAAACTTTTTCTTGGTTTAAAAATATTCTAACTTAAAATATATATCTGTGTGAATTGATTTGCAAAGTGCGGAATAATAACTTGGAATGAATCAAAACACAAGTAATTAAAAACACAGGTCTTTAAAAACTTTCTGGTGGATTTGAATGTATCCACCAGAGATATATATTATATCAAGAGAACTCCGTGTAGCTAAATTAGCTCACAGCTGCTTACAAATATGAACAACTAAGTTTTCAGAGAAATGCTAAGAATACAGCTTACAAATGTTTCTCTGAAAAAAATGTTCTTAGTCTTGTTGTTCTATTTGCTACTTCTTGGTTTATATATCACCAAGATTACAAAGTAATAAGACAAGATAATAAAACAAAACCTATCAAGTCTAATACTCTGCTGCTTCATTACTCTATTACAGCATCTTTGAATATCTTCATAATAGCATGGAAATGGCAATACTTCTTTGTTCTCTAAAACCCAGTTGAATAGGCTTCCACATTCCTTTTACATACACTCGACGTATGTGACTGTGTTGTCACTGTCAACGGATATTTGAATTGATCATCCGTTGAGTACATGATCATCCGTCGAGTTTTCTTGTTGATCATCCGTCGAGTAGCTTTATTGATCATCCGTCGAGTAACTTTGTTAATCATCCGCCGAGTAGCAATCTGGCACTTGACTTCATTTCATTTATGCAGAATTACAAGACATCATCTATGTACAATTGATCAACCTATTTTGCATATCTAATTAAAGTTAACATGACTTATATGCTACTACAGAATCTATACAAAGATGTATGCAGAAATGTGCTACAGACTTATTATTACATAAGCTACTCACTCGATGGATAACAATTCATTATCCGTCCGGACTATTATGAGTCATCCGTCGGGACTATAATGAGTCATCCGTTGGGACTACAATTGCTTATCCGTCGGGACTATTATTGCTTATCCGTCGAGTGCTACATTTTTCACTAATTTAAATCTACTAAGGTGTTTTGTTAATGAAATCATCAAGTTCACAACATATCCACAACATTGATCATTTAAGAAGCTGATGCAATACTACTACGACGATTGAGCCAAGTCAAGAAGGCTAAGATAATCTGCATTTTTTTATTTGATTCTACTCGATGATAGATTAGTGTTAATATAAGCACGAATACAATAGTCCCTCACGTCTCGAGTCATTATATCTACCTATATCTTGTGAACATTCCAAATCATTTGTTAATTAAAACTAATTGGTTTTCATGATATTATAAAAGAATGTCCTGCAATGTCCCCATCTCTTAATAATTCAACAACAATCTATTTTGGTAATAATGTTAATTACAAAAAAACACATTAGACATTAACCTATTTTAACTCATTGTAGTAATACAATCATTTTACCTGGAAATCATGTCTAAATTGTACAACACGAATGCAACATTATACATTTCAGAAGTACTTCTAGACAGAGTAATGACTCGACTTGAATTGAAATGAGTTTTAAATTATAACTAAGAGTACCTAGGAAAAATATCACATTCCATCTATTATTTAAATTAAATATAAAAATGGACTGAACTTAGAATATCCACTCAATCTTACAATAAAATAAACGTATAGCAAAAATATTACACAAAAAAATGAATATTTTGGAAAATTATCTCATTTACTATTGCAAACTTATTTTTTTGACGAAATTTCAAACTTATTTCTAAATTTATGGTTTCTTGTTTCTTAGATCATACTACGGACCAAGACCTCTTGGTCTAGCGGTAATACCTTCTATATCTGCCGGATGTCAAGAGTTCGAAACTTATTAAAATCGGAGTAAGTGTGTAAGTGTGTTTATTTAACAAAAAACAAAAGGAAAAATGTATCATCTTACATAGATCATAATCACTAATATTTTTTTAAAAAAACTAAGCTTGCCCGTGCATCGCTCGGGTTATAGGCAAGTATATATTAGTATGGGAAACGATAACCAGGCATTTATAAACTAAATAACGAAAAAAAATGTTGATATCTAACAAAGTTTATTTTGAACAAAATGGTATTAGGAGGAATGCATTCCCATAAATTCCTGGAGCACACCCATGTGGATTCAGTACATTTAAAACACAACATCAAATTAGCAAAAGAATCTTGCAAGCAAAAGCGGAGAAAAATAGACCTCCCTAGTCCATTACATCATCATAACAATAAAATAAAAAATAAGCAGAACAATGTCATATAGAACATGGTACAAGACTCTTAGCAGAATTTAGGAATAAGAGAAAGATGCTGCCTTCTTTAGTTCTGTTCTCTTCGGCATATGCCGCACCAACTAGGGAAATTCTGTTCATCCTTGGTCATCTCTCTAAAGACAGAGCTGCATCACAACAATTGGGAATTTTTTGGTATGTGAGGACACGGTATTGAAAACAATAAATATCCAAGTGAGAATCTTATTTTGTGCATCTTTCTTTCATCCTTATAATATGATCTCAAAAAAAAATTTGGAAAATATTGGATTATAAGAAAATTATGAAAAAAGAGAACATCATGAGGTTATTAAATTTCGCAAAACGACTCAATTTAAAGATTCTTAGTTTAATTTTTCTTCAATGGTTTGGATGTAAAATGTCACTGCCATGTCACAAATTAATAAGAAATAATTTTGGACTGAGTATTTATATATCACAATCTTTTGGATATGTTACCTAATTATATGAACATTCAACTCAAGCATAAATGTAGTGCTGTAATTGTAATAACCAACACACAGATGTGAAATAGGGAATTATATTTCATCAAGGATTTTGTTACCTTTTGCACCACAAGAGCATATTTACCCTGTGCCCGGATGTGGTAGATATAGCACAATGGCGATGACGGCCGCGGTGCAAAACAGCACATCCAGGGACTTGAGAGTAGTCGAATATTTCCTATAAAAGAAAAAAAATTGATGAGTCCCAATTAAAATATAATAATTTTGAAAGAATTTTCTGTGATATAATACAATGAAAATATTGGATACAATATAAAGATGATACACATACATCGAGTTCACTTTCCACATTCACATGCTTAACGCATCGTACACCTCGGAAAAACAGCTCACCACCGGAAAATTGCTCACCCAAGCACACGTTCAAAGTAACTTCCGAGTCATCCACATGAAAGTCTACGATATTATAGTTTTCAAAGTGTTAACTATATGCTAAGAAAAGCTATATGCGACAGTATTAGGTATACATTGTGAACTATCAGTATTTAGTTTAATAGTCGAAATTAAATATATCAGAACTTCAAGCATATGGTAACACCTCAAATATAAATTAGATATGAGTAATCACTTACCAAGGTAAACATCTGCACCTGCCCCATACTCAACTATGAAACCATGATGGGAGTCGAGCATCGCTCCACCAACTTCAGGAAAGAAAACTGCAGACTCCATATATTAATCATATCATTAAAAAGAGAGTTAAGAAAGCAGAATACTTGCAGTTATAGACATATTAGAGGTTTTACAATTTTATATAGCATGAATATAATATTTATTACCTGTAGACATAGGAAGTATGAAATCTTCCATTAACCTTCCAAGCATTTTTTCCAGGCCAAAGTGATCAAGAATAGCACCATATTTATACATCGTAGTTGGATGCATAATTCGAGTTCCCGTCTCACCGGCCCATTTTTCAAAGTTCTTGAACTATGCAAATTAACAAATAGAACCCGTAAGGAAATATATAAGTTAGACTGCGACTACAAGCAACTAACAAAGCAGACTTAAAGACTCAGAATAACATATGTACCTCATCCATCAGCATTTTACAAAACTCCGACTTTAACATTTCAAATGTTAAAATTCTAGGAGATAGTTCAGTTATAATTCTTTTAAATCCTTCTCTGGTGTTATTGTTACATATAATGAAGAAAAAGATGATGAAGGTGTGACATCACGGAATGCCAAAACAGCAAATGCAGTCACACTACACCAGCAACCATACCAGTAGCTCTAGCAGAGTTAGTTACATACACATGACAGTTGGTGCCAGGACCACATCCTCTCTGTTAGACAAAAACTCTGTATATAGTCTTTCTTAGATAGATTAGTGATTAAGTAACAAAAATGTATCCAGAGAATCATGATATCTCTCTCTCTGATCTTACTCTCTCTCTGATCTCTCTCAATATCTTTCTCTAGTTAGCTTCAGCTATTCATAGATATTATTGAGAAAGTAGATGTAATGAAAGATTGTAATTCAGTTTCCGCATTCTTCTAATGAAAAGTAGATCAGCTCTTTTTATCATTTCTGAAATTAGAAGGGTAACCATGGATCTTATAACACCTTTGCACAGTGTGTCCTGGCATTTTGCAATGTTCACAATAAAATGAACTGGTTCTATTTCTTGGATCAGAACCTTGAGATTGTCTAGAGAATTGTTGTTTGAACCTATCCTGTGTGAACCTTCTGTTTGCAGCAAATGCCATTGGCTGTTCAGGATTCCCCTGTGATCCTTGATATATCTTTTTATGATTTTCCTCTTGCACAATCAATCTGTAAACATGTGATATGCTTGGTAAAGGACTCATGATCAGTATACTTCCTCTCAACATCTCATAACCTTCATTCAGCTTCATCAAAAAATCAATTACTCTTCCATCTTCCTTAGATTTCATCAGCTTAGTAGTCAAACCACAGTTACAGTTTGTACAGTTACAAACTGGTACAATATCTACTGAATCCAATTGATCCCACAACATCTTCATCTTTGTGTAAAAACCAGAGATGTTATCATTTCCTTGCTTAATTTCATTCAAAGACTGCTTGATCTCATAAAGTGTAGTTCCAGAAGCCTGACCAAATCTCTCTTCTAAATTCACCCAAATGTCTCTAGCAGTGGTATAATACAACACACTCCTAGCAATATCCTGATCTAGAACTCCTAATATCCAAGAAATCATCATACTGTTACATCGATCCCAGGCTTTGTATGTAGCATCATCTAGAGGTGGCTTAACAATGGAACCATCCACAAATCCAATTTTATTCTTTGCTGTTAGGCTCAGTAATAACGACCTTTTCCAATCAGCATAACTATTTCCATCAAATTTTAACGATACAAGCTTCATTCCAGGATTATCCGACGGATGTACATAATATGGAGAAGTTGGATCTTGTGACGGATCAACAGTTGGAATGACATTGTTATTGTTACTAGTACTAGCCATTTTAGAGAAGTAATATCAAAGAAATATCAATTGAATTGATAAGATGACTGAAATAGACTTGAATCGAGGAATAATCAATGATCAACAATCATGACCGAAACAAAACGAGCAGATTCGATGAGTGAAACAGAGACTGATGCTCAATGAAATGAGTGAAATTACTGAAGAGTATCAATTTTGAAGACGATTTCCATCATTAATCGTGAATCAAGAAACTGTAAATCGAAACAACAATTGTTGCTCAAGACTAATCAATATCAGGTTAAGTAAGTAAAACTTGAATTTTACCTCAAGAACCTTGAAGAACACGAAGAACTGATCGATGATTATAACGACGCCTCAATCCGAAATTCAGAAACTCAGAATCGTGCCTGGATGCTCTGATACCATGTTATAATTCAAGAAACTAAAAAGAGCTGATCTACTTTTCATTAGAAGAATGCGGAAACTGAATTACAATCTTTCATTACATCTACTTTCTCAATAATATCTATGAATAGCTGAAGCTAACTAGAGAAAGATATTGAGAGAGATCAGAGAGAGAGAGTAAGATCAGAGAGAGAGATATCATGATTCTCTGGATACATTTTTGTTACTTACTCACTAATCTATCTAAGAAAGACTATATACAGAGTTTTTGTCTAACAGAGAGGATGTGGTCCTGGCACCAGCTGTCATGTGTATGTAACTAACTCTGCTAGAGCTACTGGTATGGTTGCTTATAAGATCCATGGTTACCCTTCTAATTTCAGAAATGATAAAAGAGCAGCTACTGTGCAATATGAAGAAAATTCTGGAAATAAGGCTGAACTGCAATCATCAGACAAGAATGCTATGTTTACTGCAGATCAATATCAGCAGTTGTTGAAATTACTTGGTAAAGAAAAACTTACTGAGAATGATGTTCATGGTGATAATCTACAGGGCTCCAAGTCTGCACATGTTGCAGGTAAATTTTGTCTCACCTCTATAAATGGCACTCATTGGATTGTTGATAGTGGAGCTACAGATCATATGTGCTCAGATTTATCATTTTTTATTCATGTTAATGAATTGAAAGGAAGCAACAATTTAATCACTATTCCTAATGGAAAACAGTCTCAGGTTACACACATTGGTACAGTTAAGATAAATGAAGACTACTTTATGTACCTGATTTTAAGTTTAACTTAGTGTCTATACCAAAGATTTGCAAGGATGCTAATTGTTCAGTGGTGTTTACTAATAATGGTTGTTTTCTTCAGAGCCCTTCAATGAATCCACTTGCTCTTGGTGAACT
Organism: Apium graveolens; assembly: GCF_009905375.1. NCBI lineage: Eukaryota > Viridiplantae > Streptophyta > Magnoliopsida > Apiales > Apiaceae > Apium > Apium graveolens. The sequence goes on from NC_133647.1 coordinate 193,668,225, forward strand.
AAGAGATGGTCTGTACTACTTGGACAATAAAGAATCCCCAAGAGTACAGGTTACATCTGAAGCTTTTGTAAATAATGTTGTTTTTTCTTCTGTACATACTGTAAATACAAAACTATGGCATCTAAGGATGGGTCATATGCCTGTTCATCTGTTGAAACATATTAAAACACTGGGATGTGGTGTTCAGTGTACACTTGATTGCATCTGTCAAATATGTCCTCGGGCAAAACAAACTAGAAACTCATTTCAACATAGTGTGACAAAGACAACACAAGCTTTTGAGTTGGTTCACATAGACACTTGGGGACCTTACAAAGTGTCTACTTATAATGGATTTAGGTTCTTTCTAACTGTGGTTGATGATTATACAAGGATGACTTGGGTTTTTTTGATGAAGCAAAAATCAGAAGCTGCAGGGTTATTAGAAACTTTTGCCAATCATGTACATAACTAGTTTCATAAGGATATCAAGATCATCAGGAGTGATAATGTACCTGAGTTTTGCGAAGGACAAATGAAAGAGTTTTATAGAACCAGAGGCATACTACATCAGAGAAGCTGTGTCAATTCTCCACAACAGAATGGAACAGTGGAGAGAAAACACAGACATATTTTGGAAACCTCCAGATCTTTATTCTTCCAATCTGGTCTACCTATTGAGTATTGGGGAAAGTGTGTTCTATCAGCTGTTCATTTGATTAACAGAATGCCTTCACAAACATTAGAGTTTTTGAGTCCATATGAGAAATTACATGATGAGCCACCAGAATTGTCTTATATAAAGGTGTTTGGTTGTTTGTGCTTTGTTAGCACATCTTCTGTTAATAGAGGGAAGTTTGATTCTAGAGCAAATCAGTGCACATTCATTGGTTATCCTGCAGGACACAAAGGGTACAAGGTGCTTGATATGCAAACAAAACAAATTATAATATCCAGAGATGTGGTGTTTCATGAATAACACTTCCCTTTTCATCTTATGAAAAACAATCTTGCCCCTTCTCCTTTTTTCTTGCCCACATTTACTCCAGAAAGTTCATTTCTCAATATGGATTTACCTGATGTTTTTCAATATGAAGCCACCTACTCAACTTCACATCCTATGATTCCACAAACAGAGTCTACAAATCAATACTCTAATGATACATTTTTGGATAATTCTGGTACTTCTACTTCTGCTGAACAAGAAGAGACAAGTTTAAGAAGAAGTTCTAGAAGCATTAAGAAACCATCTGCACTTCAAGATTTCGTTTGTGGTACTGCTCAGACTGATATAATTTCATCACATTGGTGTAATCTTGTTCTTTATTCTCACTTGCCAGCATCTTTCAAAGCCTTAGTTTCTCAAACTATCATTGATATATAACCAACTACATATGCACAGGCCTGTAAAGATCCCAGGTGGGTAGAAGCTATGAACAAGGAACTACAAGCTTTACATTTAAACAACACCTGCACTTTGGTAGATCTTCCTGCTGGGAAGAAACCTATAGGCAACAAATGGGTTTATAAGATCAAATTAAGGGCATATGGTAGTGTGGAAAGGTTCAAAGCAAGGCTTGTAGCCAAAGGATATAATCATAAATGGGGCATCGATTTTGAAGAAACATTTTCTCCAGTCGTTAAAATGACTACTGTTAGATGCATCATTGCAGTTGCAGCTCACAAGAATTGGACAATACATCAACTGGATGTTAATAATGCTTTCTTACATGGAGATTTGGTCGAGGAAGTTTACATGTTAGTACCGGAGGGTCTTTCTAATCCATATAATAAGGTTTGTCGATTACTTAAATCATTGTATGGCTTACGGCAGGCATCTAGACAGTGGTTTACAAAACTTGTTGGAGAGCTTCTCAAGAAAGGTTTTGTCCAGTCCAAAAATGATTACTCTCTTTTTATCAGAAATGCTAATGAGCAGATCATTATTGCGGCAGTTTATGTTGATGACATTATTCTTACCGGCAATGATCATAAAGGTATTAGTGATCTTAAAGCTCATTTGGATGTCACCTTTAGCATCAAGGATCTAGGAAAATTAAGTTTTTTCTTAGGTATAGAGGTGGGATATGTCAGTTCAGGTATCACACTAACTCAAAAGAAATTCACAATGGAGTTACTCAAGGAAGCTGGAATTACAAATTGTTCATCTAAAGTTACACCACTTCCATTGAATTTGAAACTAAGTGCTGATGATGGAGACCTTTATGCAGATCCTAGCAATTACAGGTGTCTGGTAGGAAAATTAAATTTTCTCACACATACAAGACCAGACTTATCATACACTGTACAACATTTGAGTCAGTATTTACATAGTCCTAGAGTCCCTCATTATAGGGCTCTTTTACATGTCCTTCATTATGTGGCATCAACATCTGGACAAGGAATCTTGCTGACAGGAGGGGAGCAATTAACCTTGCAGGCCTATTCTGACTCTGATTGGGGAGCATGTCTTGATACTAGAAGATCCATATCAGGTTACATCTTGCTGTTAGGAAAGTCTCCAGTAAGCTGGAAATCTAAGAAACAAAGTATTGTCTCTAGAAGTTCTTCGGAAGCCGAGTACAGATCAATGTCTTCTACAGCCTCAGAAATTACTTGGATGGTAAGAGTACTTGCTGAATTAGGTGTGACAAATCTGAAACCTGTCATATTACATTGTGACAATCAGAGTGCAATTCATATTACAAAGAATCCCATTCATCATGAACGTACAAAGCACATTGAGATTGATGTGCACTTCACCAGGGATAAAGTACTAGAAGGCTTGCTTCAACTCAACTATGTACCTACAAATGCTCAGCTTGCTGACATCTTTACTAAGGTCCTTCCTTCCGGACAGTTTCAGACATTGATTTCCAAACTTGGCATGACAAATTGCCATTCCAGTTTGCGGGGGACTGTTACATATAATGAAGAAAAAGATGATGAAGGTGTGACATCACGGAATGCCAAAACAGCAAATGTAGTCACACTACACCAGCAACCATACCAGTAGCTCTAGCAGAGTTAGTTACATACACATGACAGCTGGTGCCAGGACCACATCCTCTCTGTTAGACAAAAACTCTGTATATAGTCTTTCTTAGATAGATTAGTGAGTAAGTAACAAAAATGTATCCAGAGAATCATGATATCTCTCTCTCTGATCTTACTCTCTCTCTGATCTCTCTCAATATCTTTCTCTAGTTAGCTTCAGCTATTCATAGATATTATTGAGAAAGTAGATGTAATGAAAGATTGTAATTCAGTTTTCGCATTCTTCTAATAAAAAGTAGATCAGCTCTTTTTAGTTTCTTGAATTATAACAGTTATCGTGGATAGCTCTCAGAAATGATGGCACGAAGAAGGTTGGAGGATTCATCTCGTAGAGCTCCCGATGCATAGGCTATAATAGAAACAATTAAGTTGTATTCGTGTTATATGAATGTTCCGTTGTTGTTCCTAACTTAAACATGTTACTATACAATGTCGATCCAAATTATATCGCTTTTGAAAATAGCAAAATAGGATTTTTGCTTCCTTATACTAAATAAAATCGTAATATTTCACGACTTTTCTAACATATTTCAAAGATTTGTATTAGAATTCATGTGTATATCTTTATGAGAATATCATGGAGATACGTGCAGTGTACAATTATTTATGCACGCATTGCGCAAAATTTTGTTATGTCTCACCGATCGTGGCGGAATAAAAATTTGAAATGAACCAGAACTAAAATGATTTGAGAATATATTACTTATAACAATAATAACTTCTTTGATTAATTTTTATATTTTACGAGGCTTATAGTCAAATTTCTACTGATTTTATTTACTCAAAATAAAAATTAATGGTGCTTTGAGTAAATAAAAATCAGTAGAAATTTGCTAAAATCACCGTAAAATATGAAAATTTACCAAATTTATTATTATTATTAAGAGTATTATCATTTTAATCTCGGTTCCTTTGCAAATTTGATTCTATCACGGTCTGGTGGTACGTAGCATAAATACTAATTATTAAAAAAAAAAATTCAAATCTTTTAAAAAATAACTCAACCATTGTACAATAATTTAATTGAGGAACACAAGAGCATAAATTAGATTCATACCTGATAGTTAGACATAACTCTTTGTTTGTACTCTTGTTCCCGTAAAAAAAGCAAAAACAAAAATCAGTTTTTAAATTCTTTGTAATTAGTCTACAGTTACTACAAATATACACATTCACAGATTTACTCTGTCCTGGTAATAATTATCTTAACATGTATTTTAGATTGTAAATAATTCAAATAAAAAGAAATATATTCATCAAATTATATTAACATTTCTATGAAAAGAAAAAAAAATATGTGCCAAATCCACCGACTCGAAATCAAAATTTCATCGATATATAAGTATTTATACTCACTCGTTCAGATTCAAAAGACAAATTTTCCATGTGAGGCTTAATGTCCTCTTTAGTATCCTCCTGCTTAGGAATGTGAGGCTTAATATCCTCTTTAGTATCCTCCTGCTTAGAAATGTGGGGCTTAATGTCCTCTTTAGTATCCTCCTGCTTAGGAGGATGCATCATGGATGATACCATTGGCCCCCGACCAGGATTCGAAGAGGAGGAAGCATTTTGATTATTTTCTTCATACTCAATTTTAATTTTCTTAATTGCAGACATGGTTGTTTTTAAGTTGGCTAAGTGATGTTTGTGGCTGGGTGGGTTGATGGGAGTAGAGGGTGACGGGATGAAGGGGTGAAGGGGTATATAAGTTTCAAAAAACGTTACTAACGATGTGTCCCGTTTGTACAATAAACTAGTATGTCAATAATATTTAATTGAAATTCCTTCATTTTGTTATCTACTCCGAACACATCTCCACATCCCTCGGCCCCATAAGGCCTACAGCCTTTACTTTCTTTCTACCTACTCGCGGCCCCATTAAACTCCACATCCCTTGGTCCCACCGGGCCCACAGTCATTTCTATCTTCCTCTTAATCTCCTCCGGTGTGTATTCATTCGAGATTTTGTTTGATTTTTATGGATTCTCAAAATCAGAGGGTATTCAATATGTATTTTAAACAATCTTTTAAAATTTGTAGGTATTCAACTCCAGATTTAATTAATCCTTGTAAATCTGTCGGTATTCAATTGAGATTAAAAATAATCTTTTAAAATCTGAGGGTATTCAATCCAGATTTTAAAAAATCAAACAACATCTCAATATATTCAAATTTTAATAGATTTATAGAAGTTATTAATTTTAAAGGATTTGTGGGAGATTTTATATGTAAAATGAACAAAGTGATATCTCACTCTGCTACACAAGATTTTGATGGATTTATGAATTATAACAAAATTTTAAGCTAATATTAAAAAAATTAAAGTACAAACTATGAATAGATGATACAAGTATTTTTAACTAACGTACATCTCCTATATTTCATTGATTTATCACGTCATTCAGGTTAAACTCCATTATGTTATTCATTTACATTCTGTATTGTTAGGTATACTAAAAAATATATGATATCTAATTTCTTGTTCCATTGTTAATCTCACACATACACCTTCTAAATATTATTTAAAAATCTTATCACTTAAGAATATTTTAAGGCCTTTTGTGAAGAGAATATAATTATATATATGTCACAGGTTCATATTAAGGTTTTTTATATCTTATTTTAGCAACTATATTATTGCATTCTTATAGATCACATCTAGCATTTATTTTAATTGCTTGAAGTTGAACTGTTTGGTGTAACCTTAAGTGGCTTGGTGAAAAAATTGTATGTCGGCATTCACACATTTTAAAAAAAGAGAATTGACAAAGGTATGAGTATTGTCTTTCCTGTAATTTTTGAGTTTATGACCGATTGTTCACAAATAACTCCAGTCCGGAAAACCCCATATATAGTAATAGCAGCTCTTAACGGTAGCGTAACCACGGTTTTATGTAAACTTATGTTTTACACAAAAATTCTTGAAACTTGTCCAGAGGCACATGTACATAGTCATAGCATACTCAAGAAATAAATCACAAACATGTTATTTGTTGATAATATCATTGTGAAATAAAATAAATATTAATAGATTCTAGGATTTCATTCAGTCCATCAAAATCTGGACAAATCATTCCAATAAAATCCAACAAAATCTGTATATAATTCAAAAAGTCAATTTCAAATCTATGTGGAATTTAAATAATCCATAAATTTACAAAATCTAATAAAATTTATGAATTATGATCAATCCAATAAAATCTCAAATTAATACACCCTCCTTAGTTTCTAGTTTCTTGAATAAATTTTTTTATTATATAAAGTTCGTAAATATAAAATCTACAAAATTATAAAACGCCCTATGTATCAATATCTATACATCACTGCATGATAAAGAAAAAGTTATCTATAAATTTGAGTTAGTGTACTTATCGAGTATTACTATAATTTACGACTCTTGTTTTGCTCAACATTGCCATGTTATTCAAAGAAATGAAATAATTTTTTCAATAATTAGATTTATGTTAATCATCATCATGTTTACATTGAATTATACATCACAAACAGAGATGGATATATAATCATATGTATTTTCAGTAAATAACAATCGATAGAAATTTGACTTCAAACTGAGTAACATTTGTTGAAAAAATGTAAAAAAATGTAATAGGACTAAGAATGTTAAACTTTTACACCATTTTAGTCCAACCCATCTAAACATAAGGTTTTTTAATTTTTTAAGTGTGGATTAATGTGCTCAATCTAACCACAACTTTAGAAGATATATGTGTGTGTTCACGCACGCCTGATATCAATCATGAGAATGATGTCAATCGAAATATGCCAATTAAGTTGCTAATTTGTGGTTCATCGCTAAAAATCCAATGAGGTATATAAAATTTCAAACGATGCGTGCATAAATAATTGTGCAATATATGCACGAATCTCCATAATGGGTGAAAGGTTGTGATTTATTTACTTTTTTAAAAAAAATCCTATACTTTTATTTTTAAAAGTGATATAGTTTGAATCGACACCACGTATGTTAACATGTTTTAAGCTTAAAATTCCATATATTCCTATTTTTAAATGTGTTGTAATTCAAATTCACATTAATTAATAATCTCTTCTATATATAATAGCACAAAAAAGGGATAATATTGTGAGATTAAAAAGTCTCATTGAAAAGACTGAACTACCCCTATTTTTAAAATTTATATAAAAGTTGATTTTTGTGGGAATCGAACTCGGGTTGCTTCATTCTTCTATACAACCTCGTACCACCACACCATATTGCACATGTCCTTTTTATCATACACATAATATGTAAGTGTGCTAAAGAAATATTTTTTTTAACTTTAAAGATAGCTACTTGAATTCCGCAAAAAAAATGATAGTTACTTAAATTTAGGCATAATACATAAATGGATTATTATTTTATTTATTATTATTTTTTAGTTTGAAAATATATCTCATATATTTTTAACAATTTTTTATTATAAAAAGTAATTAAAATGTATATATATAATTTTTAAAGAAAATATTAAAAATAGAATCGCCTATATATAAATAATATAGATTGGTATTAAATAATTAGATAAGTTCGAATTATAATGAGTCAATGAATTTTAGTTTATTTTAAATTTGAAATCAGAATTTGGCTCATTGTTCAAAAAATACTCGAAATTTGACTACATAACTAGCCGAAAAATATTGTCACATTCTACGTTTAGTAAATTTAAATTACAAGTAAGTTCGACGAGAATATCTTACCAATAATGTGAAATTTTTTGATATCCTATATTAATATAAATTAATGTGTTTGAGGTATTTATAGGATCAAGTCAATTGATTATTTGTATTAAAATTACTAACTTCACTAATAGCGGAATAGTGTTTTTGGACTTGTCCCGATTTTAAAAATATTTGAAATTTGATATTAGATCTCACGAGATTTGTTAAAACTACGATGATATATTAAATCGATTTATTTTTCCCGATTTTAAAAATATTTGAAATTTGATATGAGATCTCACGAGATTTGTTAAAACTATGATGATATATTAAATCGATTTATTTTTCATTTTTCACTTTAAAAAAACTAGCATTTTAAAAAGAATTCTTTTAGATAAACAATATTTATTGATCAAGATAATATTGTACAAATATTTTGAATTATTTTAATATTTTGAATTATTTTAATATTTTGAATTATTCAAATAAAAATTATATCTATATTATATTGTAGCATTTGATTCAATACATTTTATAATTTAAAAAATATATATATTATTCAATAATTTGAAGGAATTAACCAGTTCAACTAATATTTATAAAACTTTATCGAATTGAAAAATATTTAATTTTAGAAAAATAGTATACAATATTATCAAATTATTATATGAAGAAATATTAGAGTTGTAATGAAAGAAACTTAAAAGTAGTTTAAAATAACAATATAATTACAATTTTTCCTTCAAATTCTTGTAAAAAATCATGAATATCAATAATAAGTCTTACAATACATAATTTATTTTTATGTTACATGCATGGTTAGAAAAATCGAAAATCGGACTAGATCGGTTGAGCTACCGATTTACGATTTATCGGAAATCGGGGATTTATCGGAATGTTAAATCGGAATTAAATCGGTCATATTTTAATATTATTTTTAAAATATATGTATTAAATATATATTACATTTGTAGTTGGGTTGGGTATTGGACATGGTTCATGGTGGACTTGACTTTGTGTATATATAGGCTTCTAGCCCATACCTTTCTTATACACGTGATGTACTACTGATGTACTGTGTTGTACTGCATTTTAAACAACCAAAGCATCAATTATATTATTGTATTGTTAACCCCTCCTTCCATCTACCCACCCTCCTCCTCCGCCGCTTCTAATCTTTCTCATCTCTCTCCCTCTCTCTAATTCACGTTATTTCTTCTCCTACTTTTATCTCTTTCTTCTTTTATATTCTTATTTCTTTCTTCTTCTTCTTTCATAGAATACGAAGCTCTGGTTATTTCTTTAATCTTTTATCGGAGAAAATGGATCTTATAATTTTGCCTATCGACACATTCGATAGTACCCGATTTCAACCGGATTTTGACCGATTTTCACCAATAAGAAGAAAAACGATTAGTGGACCGATTCTGGCTTGTTAGATCGGAAGCCGGTTGTTTTCCGATATGTCGGCCGATAAATCGCCGAAATCGGCGATTTTAATAACACTGGTTACATGATTGATACTCGGTCGCGTAAAAAACAGATATGGATTGTTTGTCAGTGATAATGTGAATACCATATATAAATTATTGCAATTTATTTATTACATAATTTTAATTTTTGAATAATTATAAATACATATTATTTAAGTAATTAATTGCCTCACTAGATATTAATAATGATTATACATGTACATAAATCAGATATTTAACATATAAATAATTGAAACCAGCGTAATTTTCTAAGAAATGTAACATATGATAATTCACATGCTAACATAGACACATATAACTTAATCTTATTTTGTTAAGAGTAGTGTAAAAAAACTAACATTTTTCCAAACATACATACGTTAAATTTCAAAAACTAACATTTTTCATTAAAATCGACTTTTATATTAACAGTAGTGTAAATTTTACATTATTTTATATTATGATTGCAAGTAGTTCTGAATTCAGTTATTCATTTTTTATCTTTTTTAAATTGAGTAAGTTAACTGTAAGTTAGTAGAGAACTCACTAATAATATAGACCAGTTATATTGTTTATTTAAATGAAATTCAAAATTTTTGGTCAACTCTGTATTCAACATATATGTTAGTTTTTAACTTTTTCTTTGTAAACATACCAACGACATTCTACATATTAAGTTTATTTGTTTCATTTTAAACGTACACTGACTACCCTGTTTATATTCATTCATTAAATACAATTATACAACGCAAATAAGAATACATATATTTTTCTTAATAAGCTATATTGGAAACGTTGTGTAATTTAATAATGTCTTGTATGAAAATGATACACAGATAAATACGTTAGACATTATAAAACATTTACAAATAAGAATATAACTAAAAACATAATAATTGCATGCATAAAAAAACTCTAGAAAATGACCCGTGCCTCGCACGGGTTATTATGCTAGTTTTTATTAATAAGCGAAACTTCTTTTTAGTGGTACTTTGGTTTCACGACTTTTTGGTTTCACCGATTTTTGGTTTCAACCCTTTTTAAATCACGTTATAATACTAAATGTAATATTTTTATTTTTTTGATTTCTATATGATTTATAATTATATATATATATATTATTTTTTACCCGTTTTCTTATTCTTATATGCCTTACATTTATATAATTTTTTATAAATTTAAATCCTATCTTAATTCAATGTATTTTGTTTAATACTTGCTGAAAATAATAACTCAATTATTATCTCAAACTAAGTCTAGACCAAAATAGTTTTCATGCGATGATCATGACAAATTTAATGAAATGATTGCATCGATTTTTCAAATAAAAAAATGTTAAAAACTAAAATAATATTTTAAAAAAATATTTTTCTTTTAATCTGAAAATTGTATATTTTTATTTTTTAATAAAATAAAGAGAATCTTACACATTATAATTTCAAAATTCATACTCATAGAATTCTTATTTTCATTATCACTGAACTAATTTAATTATCTAATTTCATCAGGTTCGAATCATTACTTAAACATAATTATACAAAATTTCAAATCTTTGGTTTCACTTGCTTTAATTTCCTATTAATACAATTAAATAATAATTTGTTTGACTTATATTCAGGTTTTTTTTGAAAAAAATACCCAAGTATATATTTTTTTTGCCAATTTTTTCCCTCATTTCTTACTATTTTGCAAAAATACAATTTCCTAAAAAGTATTTGCAAAATGACTTTCGCAACTTCGCAACCATATATGCAATTAAGATAAACCAAAATCGACAAACACCGCAACTTTAATAATTAGTAGTAAAAATAATATTTGACTTTCTAATGTGATGCTTAACAAATTGCACTAATTAAATCAAATGTAACCGAAAACGCAACAAAATACATAATTTAATTATTTTTCAAAAAAATGAATAAAAATAACTGCATTTAGTTGATTTTGATTGCAAAATGTAATTTTGCAATATTTCAGAAAATGATAAGACTGCATAAAAACTACTAAAAGTGGTAGTTTTAAGTATTTTCCAACATATCTTCGTCCAACTTTCAAACTCAATTCTCCAAAAAGCACAGTATTTTGATTTTTTACTCTACATATTTGACATTTATTATAACGAACTGTGTATTTCTGTATTATTTAAATAAGTAATTATGGAATTATTAAATAAGCAAAATATGTGTATGAAGGGTCAGCTATGTGTTATTTTATTATTATGTATATGTGATCTTTGATGTATTGGGTTGTCCTCGTAATTAATTATGGACTTGTATTGAATTATTTTCACCTTTAAAAATGGATATAATACAAATTTATTTGTGTAAATATGTGGATTATCCCTAAAGTTATTTTTATGACGTTATAATCTTAATATTTATTTTTGGGACTTTATAAAATTGAGAAATCAATAGTTCATTAATTATTTATCTTTAAATAATTTTCTGAGTATGTTTAATCGTGAAATCCATATTTAATTATGGAAATATTCAAAAATCATGAAACTTATATTTTATTAAGTTCATATTATTCTGAGAATTTTAAAATTATCTTGGAAATTTTCGGAGTTAGTTTCACCCGCACGTCGTTTCGTTATTTGTTAAAAAGCGGGTACAAAGTGCACCTGGAAAATTATTTTAAAAATTTCAAAACCTATGTTTTTATAAACTTCGGGATATTTGTGACATTTTAAGACTATTTTCGTAATTTTATGGAACTGTTTTGCGTGCACCTCGGTCCGTTAATTTCGAATTTCAGGATAAAATTGGGTCGCAGAACATTTATATTTATCTCAAATTGTTACGTGGCAATTAAAGAAATGGTGGGGCAGCTTTGTTTGATACGTGTTAGCTTCTAGTTCTTTAAAAATAAAAATGCAGAAAATTGAAAGGGATAAGTTCATTTGTTTTCATCCCTTTTCCTTTATCACTGTTCTCCTTCTTTCTGAATTTTCTCCCGTGTTCTTCCTTTCCCCTCGCGTTGATTCGAGTTTGGTAAGATATCATGGCTTTGCTCTTCAGTTAATTGTCGTGGTTCTTGTTTATATTTCTGGCGATTCATGCGGTGCCGGCTACCCTTCCTCTGCTTCCGGCGAGGCGGTGGTAGCGTGGCCAGCAGTTGGGTCTGGTCGTTTCTTGTTTTTCCGGTTGATCAGATTATGTTTCTCTGTGATGCATATACACGTATGTGTATATATTTAAGTGTGTGTGGTAATTTATTTGAGTATGTGTGTGAATATTGGTCTCTGTTGTTGTTGCCGATTTGGTAGTGGTTCTGGTGGCGCGTGCTGTGTGTTTGTGCGCAGGTTGTGTGCAGGAAACTTAATATTTTATTAATTTTTAATTCTGTTTTATGCAGGTATTAAATGAATAATATTCGTGATTAAATATAATTATCGTGCGAGAATTTGATTTGATTATCGGTGAAATTTATTCGGACACCCGAATAATTTCGGGCACCAATAAATTTTGTCGCCGTCCGCGATGAATTAATACGAGCGGATGGTGGACCGTGATGAATTAATTCTGAGTCCTAATATTTTAAAATAAATAATTTAGTTCACGTATTATTATTCGAAATAAAAAGTAGTAGTTAAATAATACGTTTCAGGATTATTTGGAACGTGAAGTTGGATTAATTGCCTGGTTGTTAGATTGATTGGTTGATTGTGACGTCGATGATGTTCGACGGGTAGGCCGATAAACAGAGGAGGTGATGCCCGAATTTTTGGGAATTAAATTCGAAAATGCGGGACACACCCTGTAATTATCGGAACGTCGAGCGAGTATAATTAGGTATATACATATATTTTGTACGGAACTTGATTGTATGCTGTGGTAAATATTTTTCCAAAAGCCAGTAACCCAAATTTCGTAAAATGACGAGTATGTGTATTTTCTGAAAATGAACACCAAACTGATTTTGAGAACGTACCCTGATTGTTGTGTGTGATATTATAATATGTGTAATTACGAGTCGGGATTTGATATCGAATGGGTAGGTTGTTAGCGAGGATATGTCAAGCATACCTAGACGTCTAACGTAGGGTATTTCGGCTCTGTAGGTTCTAGTCGAAGGACTCAAGAATTGATATCGAACTAAGAAAATTTAGTGATTAGTCGACAAGTGCCTCGAGGTTCCCAAGCGAAGAACCCTGAGAGTCTTGGATAATATCTTGAGATAGATTGCGGCGAAGCAGAGATGCCTTCTAGTGAGACAATCATTTTTCCATGAGAACCCGAACGTTCAAGTCTATCAAAATCAGTCAGTGATAGTCGTAAAGCTCTACAAGGCAAGTACCCCTGAACTAATCTTTTACAGTTCAGTATATATGAATAGTTGTTGATTTAAATTATGTACTGGAACAGGATATTTTAAGTTACGTATTCCCCGTATTTAAATATGTTTTACTAAACGAGGTTTTGGGGAAAAAGTAACTTCTGAAAATGCCTTCTCTCGATTGTGATTAAAATTAAAAAGAGATTTTTAGAATGTGTGCTGTAATTGTTTAAAAAGAGATAGATGTAAATGATTTTGGAAACTGGATAAAAATGAATCAGATATTGGATGGTCAGTGGCGTAAGAGGCCCGTTATTAGGTAACGGCCCAGCAAGTGGTTGCGTAAGAGGCTAAGTCGGATTCGCGTACTGGTAGGCCGCTTAGTCCAGCATGACAGGGACCTAGCTAGTCTCTGAGTTCCGGAACATGTATATAGGATGGCAGTGGGAGCCGTCCAGTGTTGATAGCCTGATCAGCTGTCTTCACATATCCATTACGTATCTGATTTGAGTTTTGTGGTTCCCGTAGCGGAACAAGTGGTTTATATAGTGGATTTGGAAATGAAGATAGCATACTAAGATTTAATTCTGGTATTTATACACAACACACTACTAATGATATTATTTTACAGAGCATGCTAATTTTGAATATCCAGTTTACGTAGGTTTTACTTGATGTGCAGCAAATTATAATTTCTGTTCCGATAATCATTTTATCATAAATTGTTTTATCTGTTATTCATATAGCGGTACTGCTGAGCAAGCAATTGCTCACCCTTGCAGAATATTTTACTTATGTATTACAGATGCTTTTGAGATTCTCGTGCGGTAGTCAGGGCATAGTTCCATCCCCTTTTCGTGTCAGGCTCCTCTGAGGTAGTTGTGCTGGACCAAAGTTGATCTGTTGAGTTGCTGCGTAGGGTTAGTTATGTCAGGATTGGTTGCAATTAGTTAGGTTATAATAGTTGTAACTTAAATCATACTTAAACCTGGAAAAGATCTTGGAAGAAGGGATCGTATTTATATTCTATCTTGGAATTGATTATATTATGTTTGTTATGGTGATTGTTGATGACGTCAACTCCTGACCCCAGGGTTGAGGCCGTCACATTTATCCTCTTTACTAAGTAAGCACTTTTTTGATAGAGCACAATACCTCCGTAACATCAAAATACCAGATCTTGATTATCACTAAATAATTTACTTTTGTTAATATCATTAGCTTCAAACTTCTGCAACTATATATTTATATCAATATACTTTATTAATAAGACTAACACTTTTTCGAACACAATGATACCATAATACAAAATTTCGGTTATAACTGTGTTATTAAATTTAATTGATTTCATAGGATTTGACCATTTATAAATCTATACAAAATTATAATATGTCTAATGAATTTGGTTTAAATAAAATAATATATAAAATTCACCCGGGCTGGGCTAAATAAAATTATATTATTTGATCTAATATTAAATAAAAAATAAAAATAAACTACATACAGTTAGTTGGATTTGCAGGCTTGGGCTAAAACAAAAATATCAAAACTATTAATCCCACTAAAAATATTATATTATTGGACCGGATTAAAAACAAAATAAAAATTAGAAAGAAAATTTGTGAGTTCGATATAATGTTATCAAGGTAAAACAAAGTAATGTATATTATCCATTAGGTCTAATGACAAAATAATATTCACCCCGGGCTAAAATAAAATTAAAGAAAAAATTAAGTATAATTAGCCGGATTTGGTTGATATAACGGGCATGAAGCTAAACCACAAACTTGATGTCTTATGCTAAAATAAAATAATAAATATTACCGATCGGACTAAAAAAATATAATATTAAAATGGGTTAAAACAAAATTAAAATTTGAAAGGTAATTCGTTGATCGATATAATGTCGTTATGCTAAAATAAAATAAAATATATTATTTAATCGATTTAAAACAAAATAATATTCACCTAGAGCTAAAATAAAATTAAAATAAACTAAATGTAAAATTAAATTAAATTCATACTAAAGATAAATTTTATATTATTGATTCGGGTTACAATAAAATTAAAGTCTATTTAATTCGTTGGTAGGTATAATGTAGGTTTAGAAGAGTGGGATAAGTAAGATTCGACCCCTAATAGCCGAAATATTAAAGTTTGCTAGTTGATTTGTGTGTACAATGTTAGGGTTTATAAAATACGGATTTTCTTTAATTTCTATAATGTACACGATTTCAATAAAGTGAAAATAGAGATGATTACTTAGTCACTATAATAGCGTTAGGCTAAAATAAATTAATATACACTATTCATCTGGGCTAAAAAATTATACAATTGATTCATGATAAATCAAAGTTAAAATAAAAAATAATTATACCATCTAAAATAAAATAAAATGTACTTTTATCCAGGTTAACATAGATTTTTTACCATGGATACATAAAATTTTACCATTGATTTGAGTTTAAACAAATTAAACAAACAGAAATCAGAATATAGTTAATTAGATTTGGTCGGTTAACGGACAAAAGATAATTGGTATACAAAATTGACAAAATAGATATAATACAACCATTTGGAAGTTTTTTAAATATGAACTCTATTTATTTACTCCATTTTGAAATGTGGGCAGATGCTTTCGGTACTTAATAATGTTAATTTATGTTTTGTTAATTTATCCGTGAATCGTGCTACTCATTATTTTGGTTATAGTTTTAATATCAAACTGGCATGATAGCCCGTGCAGAGCACGAGAATAATTTAAATTCTATAATTTGATCATTTTGATTTTTGAAATAGATGATTCGTAATTTTTGAAATATTATACATTATTAGTGTGATATATTTGGCAAAAAAATCTTTTATAAAAAATGATACTAACTTGAACTTCTTATCTGAATTATTATGCATATTTTGATTAACAGAGAATGGCATGCTATTAGTAAACATGTTATTCCAATAACGCATGCTAGATGGCATTTGTGGCATACTAAATGCAGCATAATAAGGATTATGTGCAAATGGCATATTAGCAAATTGTGCATTCATATTATGTGCAGACATAGCATTTATAGGCATAGAAGACATGGCATTCATGTTGGGAAAATGAGGTGGCACAGATATGGAAGCAGGCCTGACAGTTTTGCAATTAACAGACAAATGATTTACACTACCACACTTGACACAGATTTTTCTAGGAGCATATTTATCAGGTGTGTATTTGTTATGCTTGTTAATTCCTACTTTACCATTTCTATTATTTTTCTTTTTAGCCTCTGTTTTAACCTCAATCTTTTCCAGTCTGTCACTCAATTGCTTGACAGTCATATAACCAACATTAGCCTTTTTCTCCTTCTTCACTTGACTGGATTCTCCTGGAATAAAATTCTAGGAAACTGATCAATATTTCTCATTTAACTTGATAAGTTTGGCTTTACTCACAGGCTTGCTCTCAGTCGACGGATGAGGATTTATATCACTCGACAGATAACCTTTTTTTTTATCCGACGGATGATCCTCATCATCCGTCGAGTCTACATCTGTAAGTAATCCTTCAACCAAATTGGATTCCAGCTTCTCCTTATTTTTCTTCCAGGCTGCATCACAAAAGGACTCAATACCTTGACTTTGGTGATTTGAGCATGAACATCTCTAGATTTTTTCCATGCCTTAATCACCTCATGTTCCCGTTCAAGCTGCTTCTTCAAGATATCTTCTTTCTTCAAGGACTCAGTTAATTCATCCTTGGCAGTTTTACACTCAATTCTTAATTTTTCAAATTCAATGAACTGAGACTCTAGCACATTATTCCTCTCACTTAAAAACAAATTGTTTTATTTGATTTTAGCATTTTCCTTAGTAAGAGACTTAAGTGTAACACACAAATGATATAATTCTGTAGACATGTCATTTATTGCATCATTACACTAAGCTTTAGATAAATGTGCAAGGATAGTGGTGATTACCTGATTACTTGAAGAACTTGTCTCTGTTTCATCAGACTTGGCCATTAAGGCTAGATTGACATAACTGACATCCTCATCCTCATCCAGACCATCTGCTGCCCAGTCATTCTCTTGTGTAATGAAATCCCTTTTCTTTTGTTTGAGAAACTCAAAGTATTTCTGTTTATAATCCACAGGCTCAAACTTTTTGAATTTTGATTTTTCCACCATGTTTCTATTTGGCTTAGCTGCTCCACATTCCTTTTGCATACACTCGACGTATGTGACTGTGCTGTCACTGTCAACGGATATTTGAATTGATCATCCGTTGAGTACATGATCATCCGTCGAGTTGTCTTGTTGATCATCGGTCGAGTAGCTTTATTGATCATCCGTCGAGTAGCTTTGTTAATCATCCGTCGAGTAGCAATCTGGCACTTGACTTCATTTCATTTATGCAGAATTACAAGACATCATCTATGTATAATTGATCAACCTATTCTGTATATCTAATTAAAGTCAATATGACGTATATGCTACTATAGAATCTATACAAAGATGTATGCAGAAATGTGCTACAGACTTATTATTACATAAGCTACTCACTCGATGGATAACAATTCATTATCCGTCCGGACTATAATGAGTCATCCGTCGGGACTATAATGAGTCATCCGTTGGGTCTACAATTGCTTATCCGTCGGGACTATTATTGCTTATCCGTCGAGTGCTACATTTTTCACTAAGTTAAATCTACTAAGGTGTTTTGTTAATGAAATCATCAACTTCACAACATATCCACAACATTGATCATTTAAGAAGCTGATGCAATACTACTACGACGATTGAGCCAAGTCAAGAAGGCTAAGATAATCTGCATTTTTTTATTTGATTCTACTCGATGATAAATTAGTGTTAATATAAGCACGAATACAATAGTCCCTCACGTCTCGAGTCATTATATCTACCTATATCTTGTGAACATTCCAAATCATTTGTTAATTAAAACTAATTGGTTTTCATGATATTATAAAAGAATGTCCTGCAATGTCCCCATCTCTTAATAATTCAACAACAATCTATTTTGGTAATAATGTTAATTACAAAAAAACACATTAGACATTAACCTATTTTAACTCATTGTAGTAATACAATCATTTTACCTGGCAATCATGTCTAAATTGTACAACACAAATGCAACATTATACATTCCAGAAGTACTTCTAGACAGAGTAATGACTCGACTTGAATTGAAATGAGTTTTAAATTATAACTAAGAGTACCCAGGAAAAATATCACATTCCATCTATTATTTAAATTAAATATAAAAATGTACTGATTTTAGAATATCCACTCAATCTTACAATAAAATAAATGTATAGCAAAAATATTACACAAAAAAATGAATATTTTGGAAAATTATCTCATTTACTATTGCAAACTTATTTTTTTGACGAAATTTCAAACTTATTTCTAAATGTATGGTTTCTTGTTTCTTAGATCATACTACGGACCAAGACCTCTTGGTCTAGCGGTAATACCTTCTATATCTGCCGGATGTCAAGAGTTCGAAACTTATTAAAATCGGAGTGAGTGTGTAAGTGTGTTTATTTAACAAAAAACAAAAGGAAAAATGTATCATCTTACATAGATCATAATCACTAATATTTTTTTAAAAAAACTAAGCTTGCCCGTGCATCGCTCGGGTTATAGGCTAGTATATATTAGTATGGGAAACGATAACCAGGCATTTATAAACTAAATAATGAAAAAAAATGTAGATATCTAACAATGTTTATTTTGAACAAAATGGTATTAGGAGGAATGCATTCCCATAAATTCCTGGAGCACACCCATGTGGATTCAGTACATTTAAAACACAACATCAAATTAGCAAAAGAATCTTGCAAGCAAAAGCGGAGAAAAACAGACCTCCCTAGTCCATTACATCATCATAACAATAAAATAAAAAATAAGCAGAACAATGTCATATAGAACATGGTACAAGACTCTTAGCAGAATTTAGGAAT
Organism: Apium graveolens; assembly: GCF_009905375.1. Taxonomy (NCBI): domain Eukaryota; kingdom Viridiplantae; phylum Streptophyta; class Magnoliopsida; order Apiales; family Apiaceae; genus Apium; species Apium graveolens. The sequence continues at coordinate 193,687,656 of NC_133647.1, forward strand.
AAGAGAAAGATGCTGCCTTCTTTAGTTTTGTTCTCTTCGGCATATGCCGCACCAACTAGGGGAATTCTGTTCATCCTTGGTCATCTCTCTAAAGACAGAGCTGCATCACAACAATTGGGAATTTTTTGGTATGTGAGGACACGGTATTAAAAACAATAAATATCCAAGTGAGAATCTTATTTTGTGCATCTTTCTTTCATCCTTATAATATGATCTCAAAAAAAATTTGGAAAATATTGGATTATAAGAAAATTATGAAAAAAGAGAACATCATGAGGTTATTAAATTTCGCAAAATGACACAATTTAAAGATTCTTAGTTTAATTTTTCTTCAATGGTTTGGATGTAAAATGTCACTGCCATGTCACAAATTAATAAGAAAGAATTTTGGACTGAGTATTTATATATCACAATCTTTTGGATATATTACCTAATTATATGAACATTCAACTCAAGCATAAATGTAGTGTTGTAATTGTAATAACCAACACACAGATGTGAAACAGGGAATTATATTTCATCAAGGATTTTGTTACCTTTTGCACCACAAGAGCATATTTACCCTGTGCCCGGATGTGGTAGATACAGCACAATGGCGATGACGGCCGCGATGCAAAACAGCACGTCCAGGGACTTGAGAGTAGTCGAATATTTCCTATAAAAGAAAAAAAATTGATGAGTCCCAATTAAAATATAATAAATTTGAAAGAATTTTCTGTGATATAATACAATGAAAATATTGGATACAATATAAAGATGATACACATACATCGAGTTCACTTTCCACATTCACATGCTTAACGCATCGTACACCTCGGAAAAACAGCTCACCACCGGAAAATTGCTCACCCAAGCACACGTTCAAAGTAACTTCCGAGTCATCCACATGAAAGTCTACGATATTATAGTTTTCAAAGTGTTAACTATATGCTAAGAAAAGCTATATGCGACAGTATTAGGTATACATTGTGAACTATCAGTATTTAGTTTAATAGTCGAAATTAAATGTATCAGAACTTCAAGCATATGGTAACACCTCAAATATAAATTAGATATGAGTAATCACTTACCAAGGTAAACATCTGCACCTGCCCCATACTCAACTATGAAACCATGATGGGAGTCGAGCATCGCTCCACCAACTTCAGGAAAGAAAACTGCAGACTCCATATATTAATCATATCATTAAAAAGAGAGTTAAGAAAGCAGAATACTTGCAGTTATGGACATATTAGAGGTTTTACAATTTTATATAGCATGAATATAATATTTATTACCTGTAGACATAGGAAGTATGAAATCTTCCATTAACCTTCCAAGCATTTTTTCCAGGCCAAAGTGATCAAGAATAGCACCATATTTATACATCGTAGTTGGATGCATAATTCGAGTTCCCGTCTCACCGGCCCATTTTTCAAAGTTCTTGAACTATGCAAATTAACAAATAGAACCCTTAAGGAAATATATAAGTTAGACTGCGACTACAAGCAACTAACAAAGCAGACTTAAAGACTCAGAATAACATATATACCTCATCCATCAGCATTTTACAAAACTCCGGCTTTAACATTTGAAATGTTAAAATTCCAGGAGATGGTTCAGTTATAATTCTTTTAAATCCTTCTCTGGTGTTATCGTGGATAGCACTTAGAAATGATGGCACGAAGAAGGTTGGAGGATTCATCTCGTAGAGCTCCCGATGCATAGGCTACAATAGAAACAATTAAGTTGTATTCGTGTTATATGAATGTTCCGTTGTTGTTCCTAACTTAAACATGTTACTATACAATGTGGATCCAAATTATATCGCTTTTGAAAATAGAAAAATAGGATTTTTGCTTCCTTATACTAAATAAAATCGTAACATTTCACGACTTTTCTAACATATTTCAAAGATTTGTATTAGAATTCATGTGTATATCTTTATGAGAATATCATGGAGATACGTGCAGTGTACAATTATTTATGCACGCATTGCGCGAAATTTTGCTATGTCTCACCGATCGTGGCGGAATAAAGATTTGAAATGAACCAGAACTAAAATGATTTGAGAATATATTACTTATAACAATAATAACTTCTTTGATTAATTTTTATATTTTACGAGGCTTATAGTCAAATTTCTACTGATTTTATTTACTCAAAATAAAAATTAATGGTGCTTTGAGTAAATAAAAATCAGTAAAAATTTGCTAAAATCACCGTAAAATATGAAAATTTACCAAATTTATTATTATTATTAAGACTATTATCATTTTAATCTTGGTTCCTTTGCAAATTTGATTCTATCACGGTCTGGTGGTACGTAGCATAAATACTAATTATTAAAAAAATAATTTAAAATCTTTTAAAAAATAACACAACCATTGTACAATAATTTAATTGAGGAACACAAGAGCATAAATTAGATTCAAACCTGATAGTTAGACATAACTCTTTGTTTGTACTCTTGTTCCTGTAAAAAAAACATTAAAATCAAAAATTAGTTTTTAAATTCTTTGTAATTAGCCTACAGTTACTACAAATATACACATTCACAGATTTACTCTGTCCCGGTAATAATTATCTTAACATGTATTTTAGATTGTAAATAATTCAAATAAAAAGAAATATGTTCATCAAATTTTATTAACATTTCTATGAAAAGAAAAAAAAATATGTGCCAAATCCACCGACTCGAAATCAAAATTTCATCGATATATAAGTATTTATACTCACTCGTTCAGATTCACAAGACAAATTTTCTATGTGAGGCTTAATGTCATCTTTAGTATCCTCCTGCTTAGGAATGTGAGGCTTAATGTCCTCTTTAGTATCCTCGTGCTTAGGAATGTGAGGCTTAATGTCCTCTTTAGTATCCTCCTGCTTAGGAGGATGCATCATGGATGATACCATTAGCCCACGACCAGGATTCGAAGAGGAGGAAGCATTTGGATTATCTTCTTCATACTCAATCTTAATTTTCTTAATTGCAGACATGGTTGTTTTTAAGTTGGCTAAGTGATGTTTGTGGCTGGGTGTGTTGATGGGAGTAGAGGGTGAAGGGGTATATAAGTTTCAAAAAACGTTACTAACGATGTGTCCCGTTTGTACATTAAACTAGTATGTCAATAATATTTAATTGAAATTCCTTCATTTTGTTATCTACTCCAAACACATCTCCACATCCCTCGGCCCCATAAGGCCTACAGCCTTTACTCTCTTTCTACCTACTCGCGGCCCCATTAAACTCCACATCTCTTGGTCCCACTGGGCCCACAGTCATTTCTATCTTCCTCTTAATCTCCTCCGGTGTATATTCATTTGAGATTTTGTTTGATTTTTATGGATTCTCAAAATCAGAGGGTATTCAATATGTATTTAAACAATCTTTTAAAATTTGTAGGTATTCAACTCCAGATTTAATTAATCCTTGTAAATCTGTCGGTATTCAATTGAGATTAAAAATAATCTTTCAAAATTTGAGGTTATTCAATCCAGATTTTAAAAAATCAAACAAAATCTCAATATATTCAAATTTTAATAGGTTTGTAAAAGTTATTAATTTTAAAGTATTTGTGGGAGATTTTATATGTAAAATGAACAAAGTGATATCTCACCATGCTACACAAGATTTTGATGGATTTATGAATTATAACAAAATTTTAAGCTAATATTAAAAAAATTAAAGTACAAACTATGAATAGATGATACAAGTATTTTTAACTAACGTACATCTCCTATATTTCATTGATGTATCACGTCATTCAGGTTAAACTCCATTATGTTATTCATTTACATTGTGTATTGTTAGGTATACTAAAAAACATATGATATCTAATTTCTTGTTCCATTGTTAATCTCACACATACAGCTTCTAAATATTATCTAAAAATCTTATCACTTAAGAATATTTTAAGGCCTTTTGCGAAGAGAATATAATTATATATATGTCACAGGTTCATATTAAGGTTTTTTATATCTTATTTTAGCAACTATATTATTGCATTCTTATAGATCACATCTAGCATTTATTTTAATTGCTTGAAGTTGAACTGTTTGGTGTAACTTTAAGTGGCTTGGTGAAAAAATTGTATGTCGGCATTCACACATTTTAAAAAAAAGAGAATTGACAAAGGTATGAGTATTGTCTTTCCTGTAATTTTTGAGTTTATGACCGATTGTTCACAAATAACTCCAGTCCGGAAAACCCCATATATAATAATAGCAGCTCTTAACGGTAGCGTAACCACGGTTTTATGTAAACTAATGTTTTACACAAAAATTCTTGAAACTTGTCCAGAGGCACATGTACATAGTCATAGCATACTCAAGAAACAAATCACAAACATGTTATTTGTTGATAATAGATTCTAGGATTTCATTCAGTCCATCAAAATCTGGACAAAGCATTCCAATAAAATCTAACAAAATCTGTATATAATTCAAAAAGTCAATTTCAATTCTACGTGAAATTTAAATAATCCATAAATTTACAAAATCTAATAAAATTCATGAATTATTATCAATCCAATAAAATCTCAAATTAATACACCCTCCTTAGTTTTTAGTTTCTTGAATAAATTTTTTTATTGTATAAAAGTTCGTAAATATAAAATCTACAAAATTATAAAACGCCCTATGTATCAATATCTATACATCACTGCATGGTAAAGAAAAAGTTATCTATAAATTTGAGTTGTGTACTTATCGAGTATGCCTATAATTTACGACTCTTGTTTTGCTCAACATTGCCATGTTATTCAAAGAAATGAAATAATTTTTTCAATAATTAGATTTATGTTAATCATCATCATGTTTACATTGAATTACGCATCACAAACAGAGATGGATATATAATCATATGTATTTTCAGTAAATAGAAATTTGACTTCATACTAAGTAACATTTGTTGAAAAAATGTAAAAAAATGTAATAGGACTAGGAATGTTAAACTTTTACACCATTTTAGTCCAACCCATCTAAATATAAGGTTTTTTAATTTTTTAAGTGTGGATTAATGTGCTCAATCTAACCACGACTTTAGAAGATATATGTGTGTGTTCACGCGCGCGATATCATGAGAATGATGTCAATCGAAAAATGCCAATTAAGTTGCTAATTTGTGGTTCATCGCTAAAAATCCAGTGAGGTATACAAAATTTCAAACGATGCGTGCATAAATAATTGTGCAATATATGCACGAATCTCCATAATGGGTGAAAGGTTGTGATTTATTTACTTTTTAAAAAAAATCCTATACTTTTATTTTTAAAAGTGATATAGTTTGAATCGACACCACATATGTTAACATGTTTTAAGCTTAAAATTTCATATATTCCTAATTTTAAATGTGCTGTAATTCAAATTCACATTAATTAATAATCTCTTCTATATATATAATAGCACAACAAGGGGATAATATTGTGAGATTAAAAAGTCTCATTAAAAAGACTAAACTACCCCTATTTTTAAAATTTATATTAAAGTTGTTTTTTGTGGGAATCAAACTCGCTTCATTCTTCTATACAACCTCGTACCACCACACCATATTGTCACATATTCTTTTTATCATACACATAATATGTAAGTGTATTAAAGGAATATTTTATTTAACTTTAAAGATAACTACTTGAATTCCGCAAAAAAAATGATAGGTACTTAAATATTTTTGTACAATTAATTTTAAAGAACTGAATTCCAGATATAAAGTTAGGCATAATACATAAATGGATTATTATTTTATTTATTATTATTTTTTAGTTTGAAAATATATCTCATAAATTTTTAACAATTTTTTATTATAAAAAGTAATTAAAATGTATATATATAATTTTAAAGAAAATATTAAAAATAGAATCACCTATATATAAATAATCTAGATTGGTATTAAATATTTAGATAAGTTCGAATTATAATTAGTCAATGAATTTTAGTTTATTTTAAATTTGAAATCAGAATTTGGCCCATTGTTCAAAAAACACTCGAAATTTGACTACATAACTAGCCGAAAAACATTGTCACATTCTACGTTTAGTAAATTTAAATTACAAGTTCAACGAGAATATCTTACCAATAATGTGAAATTTTTTGATATCTTATATTAATATAAATTAATGTGTTTGAGGTATTTATAGGATGAAGTCAATTGATTTTTTGTATTAATATTACTAACTTCACTGATAGCGCAATAGTGTTTTGGGACTTGTCCCGATTTTAAAAATATTTGAAATTTGATATGAGATCTCACGAGATTTGTTAAAACTATGATGATATATTAAATCGATTTATTTTTCCCGATTTTAAAAATATTTAAAATTTGATATGAGATCTCACGAGATTTGTTAAAACTACGATGATATATTAAATCGATTTATTTTTCATTTTTCACTTTAAAAAAACTAGCATTTTAAAAAGAATTCTTTTAGATAAACAATATTTATTGATCAAGATAATATTGTATAAATATTTAGAATTATTTTAATATTTTGAATTATTCAAATAAAAATTATATCTATACTATATTGTAGCATTTGATTCAATACATTTTATACTATTTAAAAAATATATAAATTGTTCAATAATTTGAAGGAATTAACCAGTTCAACTAATATTTATAAAACTTTATCGAATTTACAAATATTTAATTTTAGAAAAATAGTATACAATATTATCAAATTATTATATGAAGAAATATTAGAGTTGTAATGAAAGAAACTTAAAAATAGTTTAAATAACAATATAATTACAATTTTTCCTTCAAATTCTTGTAAAAAATCATGAATATCAATAATAAGTCTTACAATATATAATTTATTTTTATGTTACATGCATGGTTAGAGAAATCGAAAATCGGACTAGATCGGTTGAGCTACCGATTTACGATTTATCGGAAATCGGGGATTTATCGAAATGTTAAATCGTAATTAAATCGGTCATATTTTAATATTATTTTTAAAATATATATGTATTAAATATATATTACATTTGTAGTTGGGTTGGGTATTGGACATGGTTCATGGTGGACTTGACTTTGTATAGATATAGGCTTCTAGCCCATACCTTTCTTATACACGTGATGTACTACTGATGTACTGTGTTGTACTGCATTTTAAACAACCAAAGCATCAATTATATTATTGTATTGTTAACCCCTCCTTCCATCTACCCACCCTCCTCCTCCGCTTCTAATCTTTCTCATCTCTCTCCCTCTGTCTAATTCACGTTGTTTCTTCTCCTACTTTTATCTCTTTCTTCTTTTATATTCTTATTTCTTTCTTCTTCTTCTTTCATAGAATACGAAGCTCTGGTTATTTCTTTAATCTTTTGCCGGAGAAAATGGATCTTATAATTTTGCCTATCGACACCTTCGATAGTACACGATTTCAACCGGATTTTGACCGATTTTGACCGATATGAAGAAAAATGATTAGTGGACTGATTATGGCTTGTTAGATCGGAAGCCGGTTATTTTCCAATATGTCGGCCGATAAATCGCCGAAATCGGCGATTTTTATAACACTAGTTACATGATTGATACTCGGTCGCGTAAAAAACAGATATGGATTGTTTATTAGTGATAATGTGAATACCATATATAAATTATTGTAATTTATTTATTACATAATTTTAATTTTTGAATAATTATAAATACATGTTATTTAAGTAATCAATTGCCTCACTAGATATTAATAATGATTATACATGTACATAAATTAGATATTTATCATATAAATAATTGAAACCATCGTAATTTTCTAAGAAATGTAACATATGATAATTCACATGCTAACATAGACACATATAACTTAATCTTATTTTGTTAAAAGTAGTGTAAAAAAATAAACATTTTTCCAAACATACATACGTTAAATTTCAAAAACTAACATTTTTCATTAAAATCGACTTTTATATTAACAGTAGTGTAAATTTTATATTATTTTATATTATGATTGCAAGTAGTTCTGAATTCAGTTATTCATTTTTTTTCTTTTTTAAATTGAGTAAGTTAACTGTAAGTTAGTAGAGAACTCAATAATAATATAGACCAGTTATATAGTTTATTTAAATGAAATTCAAAATTTTTGGTCAACTCTGTATTCAACATATATGTTAATTTTTAACTTTTTTTTTGTAAACATACCAACGACATTCTACATATTAAGTTTATTTGTTTCATTTTAAACGTACTCTGACTACCCTGTTTATATTCATTCATTAAATACAATTATACAACGCAAACAAGAATGCATATATTTTTCTTAATAAGCTATATTAGAAACGTTGTGTAATTTAGTAATGTTTTGTATGAAAATGATACACAGATAAATACGTTAGACATTAACATTTACAAATAAGAATATAACTAAAAATATTATAATTGCATGCATAAAAAAACTCTAGAAAATGACCCGTGCCTCGCACGGGTTATTATGCTAGTTTTTATTAATAAGCGAAACTTCTTTTTAGTGGTACTTTGGTTTCACCACTTTTTGGTTTCACCGATTTTTGGTTTCAACACTTTTTAAATCACGTTATAATACTAAATGTATTATTTTTATTTTTTACCCATTTTCTTATTCTTATATGCCTTACATTTATATAATTTTTTATAAATTGAAATCTTATCTTAATTCAATCTATTTTGTTTAATACTTAATGAAAATAATAACTCAATTATTATCTCAAACTAAGTCTAGACCAAAATAGTTTTCATGCGATGATCATGACAAATTTAATGAAATGATTGCATCGATTTTTCATATAAAAAAATGTTAAAAACTAAAAAAAAATTAAAAAAAAATATTTTTCTTTTAATCTGAAAATTTTATATTATTATTTTTTTAATAAAATAAAGGGAATCTTACACATTATAATTTCAAAATTCATACTCATAGAATTCTTATTTTCATTATCACTGAACTAATTTAATTATCTAATTTCATCAGGTTCGAATCATTACTTAAACATAATTATACAAAATTTCAAATCTTTGATTTCATTTGCTTTAATTTCCTATTAATACATAATTAAATAATAATTTGTTTGACTTAAATTCAGGTTTTTTTTGAAAAAAATACCCAAGTATAAATTTTTTTTGCCAATTTTTTCCCTCTTTTCATACTATTTTGCAAAAATACAATTTCCTAAAAAGTATTTGCAAAATGACTTTCGCAACTTCGCAACCATATATGCAATTAAGATAAACCAAAATCGACAGACACCGCAACTTTAATAATTAGTAATAAAAATAATATTTGATTTTCTAATGTGTTGCTTAACAAATTGCACTAATTAAATCAAATGTAACCGAAAATGCAACAAAATACATAATTTAATTATTTTTCAAAAAAATGAATGAAAATAACTACGTTTAGTTGATTTTGATTGCAAAATGTAATTTTGCAATATTTCAGAAAATGATAAGACTGCATAAAAACTACTAAAAATGGTAGTTTTAAGTATTTTCCAACATATCTTCATCCAACTTTCAAACTCAATTCTCCAAAAAGCACAGTATTTTGATTCTTTACTCTACATATTTGACATTTATTATAACGACCTATGTATTTCTGTATTATTTAAATACGTAATTATGCAATTATTAAATAAGCAAAATATGTGTATGAAGGGTCAGCTAAGTGTTATTTTATTATTATGTATATGTGATCTTTGATGTACTGGATTGTCCTCGTAATTAATTATGGACTTGTATTGAATTATTTTCACCTTTAAAAGTGGATTTAATACAAGTTTATTTGTGTAAATATGAGGATTATCCCTAAAGTTATTTTTATGACGTTATAATCTTAATATTTATTTTTAGGACTTTATAAAATTGAGAAATCAATATTTCATTAATTATTTATCTTTAAATGATTTTATGAGTATGTTTAATCGTGAAATCCATATTTAATTATGGAAATATTCAAAAATCATGAAACTTATATTTTATTAAGTTCGTATTATTCTGAGAATTTTAAAATTATCTTGGAAATTTTCGGAGTTAGTTTCACCCGCACGTCGTTTCGTTATTTGTTAAAAAGCAGGTACAAAGTGCACCTGGAAAATTATTTTAAAAATTTCAAAACCTATGTTTTTATAAACTTCGGGATATTTGTGACATTTTAAGACTATTTTCGTAATTTTATGGAACTATTTTGCGTGCACCTCAGTCCGTTAATTTCGAATTTCGGGATAAAATCGGGTCGCAGAACATTTATATTTATCTCAAATTGTTACGTGGCAATTGAAGAAATGGTGGGGCAGCTTTGTTTGATATGTGTTAGCTTCTGCTTCTTTACAAATAAAAATGTAGAAAATAGAAAGGGATAAGTTCATTTGTTTTCATCCCTTTTCCTTTATCACTGTTCTCCTTCTTTCTGAATTTTCTCCCGTGTTCTTCCTTTCCCTTCGCGTTGATTCGAGTTTGGTAAGCTATCATGGCTTTGCTCTTCAGTTAATTGTCGTGGTTCTTGTTTCTATTTCTGGCAATTCATGCGATGCCGGCTGCCCTTCCTCTGCTTCCGGCGAGGTGGTGGTAGCGTGGCCAGCAGTTGGGTCTGGCCGTTTCTTGTTTTTCCGGTTGATCAGATTATGTTTCTCTGTGATGCATATACACGTATGTGTATATATTTAAGTGTGTGTGGTAATTTGTTTGAGTATGTGTGTGAATATTGGTCTCTGTTGTTGTTGCCGATTTGGTAGTGGTTCAGGTGGCGCGTAGATTGCACGCGCGGTTGTGTATTTGTGCGCAGGTTGTGTGCAGGAAACTTAATATTTTATTAATTTTTAATTCGGTTTTATGCAGGTATTAAATGAATAATATTCGTGATTAAATATAATTATTGTGCGAGAATTTGATTTGATTATCGGTGAAATTTATTCGGACACCCGAATAATTTCGGGCACCAATAAATTTTGGCGCCGTCCGCGATGAATTAATACGAGCGGATGGTGGACCGTGATGAATTAATTCTGAGTCCTAATATTTTAAAATAAATAATTTAGTTCACGTATTATAATTCGAAATAAAAAGTAGTAGTTAAATAATATGTTTCAGGATTATTTGGAATGTGAAGTTGGATTAATTGCCTGGTTGTTAGATTGATTGGTTGATTGTGACGTCGATGATGTTCGACGGGTAGGCCGATAAACAGAGGAGGTGATGCCCGAATTTTTGGGAATTATATTCGAAAATACGGGACACACCTTGTAATTATCGGAACGTCGAGCGAGTATAATTAAGTATATACATATATTTTGTACGGAACTTGATTGTATGCTGTGGTGAATATTTTTCCAAAAGCCAGTAACCCTAATTTCGTAAAATGACGAGTATGTGTATTTTCTGAAAATGAACACCAAACCGATTTTGAGAACGTACCCTGATTGTTGTGTGTGATATTATAATATGTGTAATTATGAGTCGGGATTTGATATCGAATGGATAGGTTGTTAGCGAGGATATGTCAAGCATACCTAGACGTCTAACGTAGGGTATTTCGGCTCTGTAGGTTCTAGTCGAAGGACTCAAGAATTGATATCGAACTAAGATAATTTAGTGATCAGTCGACAAGTGCCTCGAGGTTCCCAAACGAAGAACCCTGAGAGTCTTGGATACTATCTTGAGATAGATTGCGGCGAAGCAGAGATGCCTTCTAGTGAGACAGTCATTTTTCCATGAGAGCCCGAACGTTCAAGTCTATCAAAATCAGTCAGTGATAGTCGTAAAGCTCTAAAAGGCAAGTACCCCCGAACTAATCTTTTACAGTTCAGTATATATGAATAGTTGTTGATTTAAATTATGTACTGGAACAGAATGTTTTAAGTTACGTATTCCCCGTATTTAAATATGTTTTACAAAACGAGGTTTTGGGGAAAAAGTAACTTCTGAAAATGCCTTCTCTCGATTGTGATTAAAATTAAAAAGAGATTTTTAGAATGTGTGTTGTAATCGTTTAAAAAGAGATAGGTGTAAATGATTTTGGAAACTGGATAAAAATGAATCAGATATTGGATGGTCAGTGGCGTAAGAGGCCCGTTATTAGGTAACGGCCCAGCAAGTGGTTGCGTAAGAGGCTAAGTCGGATGCGCGCACTGGTAGGCCGCTTAGTCCAGCATGACAGAGACCTAGCTAGTCTCTGAGTTCCGGAACATGTATATAGGATGGCAGTGGGAGCCGTCCAGTATTGATAGCCTGATCAGCTATCTTCACATATCCACTACGTATCTGATTTGAGTTTTGTGGTTCCCGTTGCGGAACAAGTGATTTATATAGTGGATTTGGAAATGAAGATAGCATGCTAAGATTTAATTCTGGTATTTATACATAACACACTACTAATGATATTGTTTTACAGAGCATGCTAATTTTGAATATCCAGTTTACATAGGTTTTACTTGATGTGCAACAAATTATAATTTCTGTTCCGATAATCATTTTATCATAAATTGTTTTATCTGTTATTCATATAGCGGTACTGCTGAGCAAGCAATTGCTCACCCTTGCAGAATATTTTACTTATGTATTGCAGATGCCTATGAGATTCTCGTGCGGTAGTCAGGGCAGAGTTCTATCCCCTTTTCGTGTCAGGCTCCTCTAAGGTAGTTGTGTTGGACCAAAGTTGATCTGTTGAGTTGCTGCTTAGGGTTAGTTATGTCAGGATTGGTTGCAATTAGTTAGGTTGTATAAGTTGTAACTTAAATCATACTTAAATTTGGCAAAGATCTTGGAAGAAGGGGTCGTATTTATATTCTATCTTGAAATTGATTATATTATATTTGTTATGGTGATTGTTGATGACGTGAACTCCTGACCCCAGGGTTGAGGCCGTCACATTTATCCTCTTTACTAAGTAAGCACTTTTTTGATAGAGCACAATACCTTCGTAACATCAAAATACCAGATCTTGATTATCACTAAATAATTTACTTTTGTTAATATCATTAGCTTCAAACTTCTGCAACTATATATTTATATCAATATACTTTATTAATAAGACTAACACTTTTTCGAACACAATAATACCATACTACAAAATTTCGGTTATAACTGTGTTATTAAATTTAATTGATTTCATGAGATTTGACCATTTATAAATCTATACAAAATTATAATATGTCTAATGAATTTGGTTTAAATAAAATAATATATAAAATTCACCCGGGCTGGGCTAAATAAAATTATATTATTTGATCTAATCTTAAATAAAAAAAGAAAAATAAACTACATAGAGTTAGTTGGATTTGCAGGCTTGGGCTAAAACAAAAATATCAAAACTATTGATCCCACTAAAAATATTATATTATTGGACCGGGTTAAAAATAAAATAAAAATTAGAAAGAAAATTCGTGAGTTCGATATAATGTCATTAAGGTAAAACAAAGTAATGTATATTATCCATTAGGTCTAATAACAAAATAATATTCACCCCGGGCTAAAATAAAATTAAAGAAAAAATTAAGTATAATTAGCCGGATTTGGTTGATATAATGGGCATGAAGCTAAACCACATATTTGATGTCTTATGCTAAAATAAAATAATAAATATTACCGATTTGACTAAAAAAATATAATATTAAACCGGGTTAAAACAAAAATAAAATTTGAAAGGTAATTCGTTGATCGATATAATGTCGTTATGCTAAAATAAAATAAAATATATCATTTAATCGATTTAAAACAAAATAATATTCACCTAGAGCTAAAATAAAATTAAAAATAAACTAAATATAAAATTAAATTAAATTCATACTAAAGATAAATTTTATATTATTGATTCGGGTTACAATAAAATTAAAGTCTATTTAATTCGTTGGTAGGTATAATGTAGGTTTAGAAGAGTGGGATAAGTAAGATTCGACCCCTAATAGCCGAAATATTAAAGTTTGCTAGTTGATTTGTGTGTACAATGTTAGGGTTTATAAAATACGGATTTTCTTTAATTTCTATAATGTACACGATTTCAATAAAGTGAAAATAGAGATGATTACTTAGTCACTATAATAGCGTTAGGCTAAAATAAATTAATATACACTATTCATCTGGGCTAAAAAATTATACAATTGATTCATGATAAATCAAAGTTAAAATAAAAAATAATTATACCAGCTAAAATAAAATAAAATGTAATTTTATCCAGGTTAACATAGATTTTTTACCATGGATACATAAAATTTTACCATTGATCTGAGTTTAAACAAATTAAACAAACAGAAATCTGAATATAGTTAATTAGATTTGGTCGGTTAACGGACTAAAGATAATTGGTATACAAAATTGACAAAATAGATATAATACAACCATTTGGAAGTTTTTTAAATATGAACTCTATTTATTTACTCCATTTTGAAATGTGGGCAGATGCTTTCGGTACTTAATAATGTTAATTTATGTTTTGTTAAATTATCGGTGAATCGTGCTACTCATTATTTTGGTTATAGTTTTAATATCAAACTGGCATGATAGCCCGTGCAGAGCACAGGAATCATTTAAATTCTATAATTTGATCATTTTGATTTTTGAAATAGATGATTCGTAATTTTTGAAATATTATACATTATTAGTGTGATATATTTGGCAAAAAAAATCTTTTATAAAAAATGATACTAACTTGAACTTCTTATCTGAATTTTATATGTAATCGTAACGATATACTTTAACTTAAGAATTTCTTAGGAATCTTATATATCATTTAATAATATAAATTAGAAAGACAAAATAATACAAATTTTTAAAAACATATGACATATCCCGAGTTAGGTGACTGACGTGTGTTGGTGTGTCTAAGTGCTCAAAGTAGAATTAAGATCATATGCTCTTATTCTTTATAAATATATTTAATCATAACACCATATTCAACTCTAATATATATTTCACCTTCATCCTCACGCATCCTTCATATTTTACACCATTTTCGGCAACAATGACATTATCATTACATATCCTCAGCTTGTACATCCTCATCGTCATTATCGTTCCTGCTACATACACGTATATTATGTATGTACAACATCTTCCCCGACCATTCATTCATATCACCGAATCGACCATCATTCCAGCCACTAAATACGAACAAATTTGTCACTGAATTCCAGCTTCATCCCAGACCACACCTTCGTAAGCTCATTTATATCATTTTTCATAATCCCTTAATATATATGAGTTTAAAACCCTAATGATTGTTATTTTCTACTCCTCTACCATCGGCATCATTATAACCAGCACCTCCAAATATGGAAAATTGTGATAATTCGTTTTTCAAATTTTAGGACCTGGGTTCAGATTTTAGTGCTTTTACTTTCATTTTGGTGGTGTTGATGTGGTTTTAATAACGATTTTTAGTGATTTCAGTTTGATTTTGACAATTTTGGCAGTGTTGCTTGGTAGTGGTCATGTGGTAGTAAAGGGGTGATAATACTATATGTTATATATAATTTTACATATAATTCTTTTTCCCTAAAACTTTATAAGTAATCCGATAATTATATATATATATATGTGTGTGTAAATATATATTTTATATAGTCTTACAATAAAAATTCATTTATATTAACTAAAAATCTTGAAAATTAATAAATAAAATTAATTGTTTATTTTAGAATCAATCTTTTTAAGTACAATTAATTTACTTATCCGTAAATTCAAATTATCGATTATCGTTATTTGTGTATTGTATACAATCTATTATCGTTTGATCTGATTTGAACATTAAAGTTGATATATCATGAAAGTTATTTGCAAAAATAGTTAGAGTACTTCAATCTTTTTTGTGATTGGTCAAAAAATCAAGTTTTAAATTAATAGATGGCGTAGAATAGTATTTTCATAACTAATAAAAAAATATGTTGGCATGTACTAAATATAATATATAGGCAACATAATTCATTTAAATAGATTATTATTTATTAGTGGGAAGAAATGGTATGATAATTTTATATTTATTAAATTGAATGTAGTTAGTGAGGTTTTTGTGCATGTAGTTAATGCTTTTTAAAAAAGCATCATAAATATTTTTGGTATAGTGGTCGGAGATGTGAACATAATCATTTCATAATGTTATGGTCATGGGTTCAATTCTCATGACAAAAATATTTTTTCACCATTAATATGAAAGAGGGGTAAATGAGTAATTTACTAAATAACTTGAAAGACCATGTTGGCCTATAATAGATATAATAAATAAATATTAGTTATGTCTATCAGGTCAACAAAGACGTAATAACGTATAGTTTAATGTTTTAAAATACTTGAATTAATGAGAACTATATAAAATGTCAAAAAATTATAATAATAATAATAATTTATTATATATTTTGATCATAATTTAGAATAATTCTCTATAAAATATTATTTAGTATTCATATTTAAGATCTTTGTCACCGTATATCAACTCATTTAAAATAACATGATTTAGCATGGACTGACACAAATATTTATATGTAGCAAAAAAACCGTAAGTCGTGCTCTTTTGGAGGATTTCTAGTCAAATGAATAATTTGCCGACTGTTTTTCTCAAGCCCCAGTTGATTTGGAGAGTGCTCGGGGATGATTATTCTAGAATTTTAACAAAGTTAGCTTGGACAAGGGGAATCGGCCTAATGAAACAATATTTAACTAAGATGAATCTGAAGTTGGGAATATATTACTGGAGGTTATCTGTGACGTCCCGCAAATCCGGGAGTCTGGATTTGACGTCACTAACACAAAACCCTTTTTAAAACATTTTCGAAAACCTGTATTTTTGAAAAGATAATAAAAATCAAAGAATTTAAAACATGAAAATTTAAAAAGAATTTAAAAAGAAAAACAATTTAAACCCCCTAAAAACAGGATCGTATACAGGCTACAACATTGAAATTAGAATCAACCACTATTATTAATAAACAACATTTTTTACAACTTCAAGTCATCTTCGATCAGAAGAATCACGATTACTCTATTTACAAACCTGATTTATAACTAAATCTCAATAAACAACTCTAACTCGAACCTTCTTCAACAATCCCCTGGATACCTTCTTTTACCTTTGGATAACATAACCATTCTTATTTTCATCTAGCCTTAACTATCGAACTTGAACAACTTATCTTTAAGCCTTTCTGAAATGGTTATAAGAAAAGTAAGGGTGAGAAACAATGCTCAGCAAGTACCAATGTAGCAACAACAATTTGAAATAGTTCATCAAGAGTTCACAATCTCGGGGTATTAAATAAAAAAGATTCACCAATCTTTGATTCAATCGAAACTGGGAAATCCAACCATTCAAAGGAATTATTGAATTGGACTTACATCATTTTACCAAAAACCGAAGGTTAGGCTGCTGATCAGTCACGCACCAACCCCGAACATGGCATATAACCTTGTTCTTTATACTGGATCCAAGGCACACATTGGCCTATATTTGACCACGAATCTGGTCTGACCACGAATCTAGTCCACATATTTTATAAAAACAATCCAATTCTAATAATTCAATTCAATAAAACAATATTCATAAACTGAATCATAATCCACAGTTGTAAAAACATTTAAAAGCAACATTGCATTTGATAATCAAATCTTTACAACATATGTAAGAAAGGATTTAGGAACTTGCATAATAGGGTTCAAAATAATCATCACTTGAACGATAAGTGAAGATAGGGATACTTGCCTTAAATTCAATTCTCAACTCACAGCTCAGTCTCATACTTTATACTTCATAATCTATGCATATCAACTCCCCGATAACCTCTGACTATTGTCTATTTACAACACATCGTTGCTTTCTTGACTTGTTCCTTATTCGCTTTACGACACCATTCGACCTTCTGTACGTCTTCGATATTGCGCATCTCGTTCAGATCCTTTACGAGAATAACACAATACTATAATCACTAAATAGTCTATCGACTTTAACTTATAATCGACAAACCCCGCATCTATAACCCTTCGCATATACATGCCACATACACGAATAAACCCTTAACACATAATCATTCTTTGACTCTATCACAACTATTCTATAAATCAATACGAGTTCAGACCATATCGAAAATCTGACATTACCTCCTCTATTTATTAGACTATCCCCCTGTTATTCCATTTCAATCAACAACCAATCATGATATCAATACTTATTTTGATGTCACGTCAAATTAGATATCAATATGAACTTTGATGCTCACAACATCCCATACTGAAGTCAACATCAATCATCTATATTAATACCACCTTTGATATTACCAACAAAATAAATATCCACACCAATCTTTTCACATAATCAAAATCACGTATAAACTCAAGAACAAATCAAAAATTTGAATTAAAATTTAGAAAAAAACCCAAAACTTACTTTTAACCGAATCTTAACCAAAATCATGAAGTCTATATACCAAAATGATCCTCAGGACCTCTATAATCATATTCTGACACCAAATCATTCAAACAATAGCTTGAAATTCAAAACCGAATTTAAAAGAATAATATGAAAATATAAAATTGAAAAATAATTAACCTTATTCGAAGATTTTGATACGGATACGATCGTCTCATCGAGAGCTTTGATTTGACTATTCATATGCCTCCATCGGATTCGAATAACATCCTCAAATCCTCATTTGATTGCGAAGAACACGAAGAACACCATTCGCTTCTCTCAATAGTTATAAGATTTTACTGTATAATAATGTTTATCTGTATAAAATAAGGCCCGGTGAAGGCTATTTATATTTACGAGAAATTAGGACCCCGTTGGATCATGTCGGATATAAAAATACAATACTTAATAGCTAAGAACAAATACAACTGATCCAAACGGTCCTCGTTTTAGGATAAACATCAAAACCGGGGTTTTAAATACAGTTTTTGGGGCTCAGCGCTTTTGGTTGCACGAATTATGAAAAGATTATATAGTATTGCACATACTACGAGAAGATAATATAATAGTTTAATCAAAATATCTTGGATAACGATACTATCCAGATTGCACGTATATCGAGACGATAAAATAATATTTTAATACCCGTAAAACCGACCCGAAATCTTTACCGATAAAACCGTACTCCGGATCGAAAAACTCAAAACATGAAAAGTGTTTGAAATAATCAAATTAGGCTAAAAATCATTTTTCGGAAATATTTCGGTTTGTAGATTCCCCACACCGTTGAAGTTGCGGGTTTCCGAATAATCATAAATAATTTATATTTAATTAGAAAAATTATCAAATAATTCCGCAAATTATTTATAAAATCATATAACGATCAATATTTCACTTGTAAAATATCTAAATAATATACGGCTCAATCCGAGAATATTAATAATCCAAATTCACTATTTTGGCACATATAAACCGTAATTACGGAAAATTATTCACTTATAACTTTACAGAAAATCCATATATAATATTCATAATTTCTTTTTTTACTGCTGATACGATCACAACCACATGTATCACTTAATCACATAACAATTATACTCAAATAAATAATAAATCTGTATTTTAGAAACAATATATGAACTTTGGTTTTGAAAGAAATTTACACATCGATAACACAATAACCCGGATAACATTTTGAAATTTATACAAGCTGAAATAAAATATTACAATTTATTCCTTTCTTTTTAGGAAAATTACTTTTATAATAATAAATAAATTTTGAAAAGTCTGGGTCATTATAATCTACCCTCCTTAAACGGATTCCGTCCTCGGAGTCACAGAAAGAGAGAGAGGGTGCAATATGAGTTAATCCATATTACTCCACTCATCAATCACATACCAACTATTCACATTGTCATAATAATAATCACTTAAGGTCAATCACAAGATTTATAGACTCACACAATTTAGAAATCCAGGATATTACATCATACCCCCCTTATAAGGATTCCGACCTCGGAATCAACGAAGAGAACTAAGACATATATAAATAAGAATTCTATTACACATGTCGAAATATCGCATCATCATATTCTTTTGATCAACCTTGGCATACTTTCACATTTAAAGAAATGAGAATCTTAAAACTTTTGTAAATGGAGAGTTCAACTCCCAGAATTAATCTTTCAGAATTTTGATAATAGGACAAGACGTCTTTAGGATAGATTCTATTTGAATAAAAGAATGACTGAGAGATCAATATGATCAAATGAACTTGGTGTTGCGTGTCCTATATAAGACACTACTAAAGGTTGTTAACCTTCTTGTAGTCACAACACACATACGTGATGGCGTCCCATCCAACTCCTATCACACAGACAGGTATACCTTATGCCCCCTATAATTAAGGTTGTTCATCCCAATCGGATTAAAGGAATATCAAGAGAATTTCTCAAGAAATTAAAAATCACTGACTTTTCACAATCAAGCTTTTATTACACACCTTTGTTTCCAAATTCACACAAGGAATCAATATCACTGGCATCTCATCATTAAAGATATAGAAGATCTCATTGATCAAAACTTTTATATCAAAACTTTTAGCAGAACAAATATCATAATATTTCACTGATAAAGAAAATAATCAAAATAACTTTTAGTTGAAGAAAAGTATTGTCAAGGTTTTCTCAAATTCCCGCTCCCCTTCAATAAATCATTTTCTGTCGCATGTCTTCTTCTTCGCATCTTTAATAATCGATTAACGTTAATTCGTAATCTCCTCGTAAGATCTCATTATAGGTGTTATCGTTCGCAAGAAATCTGTCCCACCTAAATATCATCTGAAGTACCATTTAGCTTGACGGGACCTGATGCATTGTCCAACTTTACCCAATCGTTGCCATCGAGAACTAACATTTTAACATTTTCGCACATGTTACCTCTCACAATCGAACTCAACTCTACATACACTTTATCATTTCACTCCTTGTCCATCTCTAGAACTTCCTACTCAAACTCAACACACACTCAACTTTGTACGTCAACTCTTTATATCTTGAGCAAAACAATAAGCAATTTCCTCATATTTCAATATTACTAGGCCTTTCTAGGCCACACAAGAATCTTTACGAATCTTGATTCAACCGCTTAATATCAAAACCCTTCAAATGGGTCTAACTCTGACCTTCTCAAAATAATATTAATATAATTTGATCCATTTACTAGATACTGGAATATCTAGAATTAGGAATCATAATCTCTATAACGATAGACACTCAACTTAAGCGCCTAACATTCACAACTTCACTACCTAACATTCGCAAATCGATCTTCTCACATTCTCGACTTAACTATCTAACTTCTCAACTTAATCGTCTAACATTCTCATCTTAACCATCTAAAATTCTTAACTTAACCGTCTAGCTTGATTTTATTACTCTCACGCCTATAGACTACTCCCAAATAGTCTTACTATACCTCTATGTGTGGTTACACAATATTATTCTTCTCTAATAAGCTTATCACACAACCTATATTCCAATTTCAATAACTTATAACCTGTAACTCTGATGCCAACTGTGACGTCCGGCAAATCCGGGGGTCTGGATTTGACGTCACTAACACAAAACCCTTTTTAAAACATTTTCGAAAACCTGTATTTTTGAAAAGATAATAAAAATCAAAGAATTTAAAATTTTAAAATTTAAAAAGAATTTAAAAAGAATTTAAAAAGGAAAACAATTTAAACCCCCTAAAAATGTGATCGCATACAGGCTACAGCATTGAAATTAGAATCAACCACTATTATTAATAAACAACATTTTTTTACAACTTCAAGTCATCTTCGATAAGAAGAATCACGATTACTCTATTTACAAACCTGATTTACAACTAAATCTCAATAAACAACTCTAACTCGAACCTTCTTCAACAATCCCCAGGATACCTTCTTTGACATTTGGATAACATAACCATTCTTACTCTTCGTCTAGCCTTAGCTATCGAACTTGAACAACTTATCTTTAAGCCTTTCTGAAATGGTTATAAGAAAAGCAAGGGTGAGCAACAGTGCTCAGCAAGTATCAATGTAGCAACAATAATTTGAAATAGTTCATCAAGAGTTCACAATCTCGGGGTAGTAAATAAAAAGGATTCACCAATTTTTGATTCAATTGAAACTGGGAAATCCAATCATTCAAAGGAACTATTGAATTGGACTTACATTATTTTACCAAAAACCAAAGGTTAGGTTGCTGTTCAGTCATGCACTAACCCCAAACATGACATATAATGTGGCGCCCTCCAAACCCGGGTCAGAAGTTTGGGGTCCACAACGCAAACACAATATAACAACCTGTATAAGAAATATTATTTATATTGACCCTGCTTCACAAAATCACGAATCGCAACAGGTTAAAGTATGAAAACAAGCCACAACCTTAACTTTTATTACAACGTACCAAATCCCAACTAATTTAACTTACAATTGATAATAAAATCATTTTTACAATCTGACTATCTCTATACCGCATGAAGCTTCTGCTAGCTTGATTCAACTCCCTGGAACCTTAGTCCGCACTTTGGACTGAGGAACTTCACTATCATCCACATTCTTTTCAACTGTAAAATATATAAAAGATTCGCAAGGGTGAGCTAACTAGCTCAGCAAGTCATAATAGTGATAACTGAGGTTAAACAATGATCAATTGAAATGATTCAAAGGAATTAAGTTGCTTTTTAACTCATCATTAGAATTGAATATTCATTTTTAAGTTTTAAAAACCACGGTTAGGCTGCTGATCAGTCACGCACTAACCCCGCGCAAGCACACAGCACTGCTCTAATTACTGGATCCAAGGCACACATTGGCCTAACTTGACCATTGGTATGGTCTGACCACGAATCTGGTCCACATATATAAAAACTATCCAATCCTAAAGCAGTTCCATATGATAACCATATAATTCAATAAAACAAGATCATAAACAATGATGGTTAAACATTTGCATAAAAACGTAAGGAAACTCATGGATATCTCAAGGATATATCAGGGTATGTATAAGAAACAGTTTTCAATTTGTACCAGTATCCGGTATTAGGTCAGAAATGATTTTTCAAGGTATAGTTCTTTGATGTTATAAAGAATGGTTGAAGTATAAAAGTTTATGTGTTTTCAAACAATTTTGTTTCAGTATTTTGTATTTGGTAGTGATACATTTGGAAAGTAGTATCATATTTGTGTGGTTTGTATATGAGGATCACCAAAGGATGGTTTTACAAAGAATAAGGCTTATGGCTCAAGATCAAGAAAGATCAGGGTTCAAGGGTAAATTGTTTACAGCACTTGCTATATAAAACATGGGTTATTTTGAATAGTAGCGACATGTTATGAAACAGTTCAAAAATATATTTGCAATATATCTTGAAGAAAAGTTCAGAAGTACTTGCCTTACAAGGCTTTACAGCTATTACTAATCAACTCTGAGCCGACTCTGTTGCTCAGGTTCTAATGTCCAACCACTAGATCTCATTGGATTCGACTTTGACACCCAGGTCTCTCTATTGAAATTCTACTGAACTCGTCAATTGACCACTAGGTTATCTTTAGTCCATCGTCCACTTTCAGGTTCTCGATCATAACCTACAGGGTCGAAATGCCCTACGTTAGACGTCTAGGTATGCCTGACATGTGCTCGATACTAATTCTTACCCAGCGATATTCAAACTCAACTCGTAATTATTCATATTAGAATAACACAGAAAACAATTATGGTTCATATTCTCGAAATTGATCCAGTGTTTATTTTCAGAAAATACGTATACCCGTCATTTTACGAAATTAGGGTTACTGTGTTTTGGTCAAAATATACAACACATCATACAATCAGGTTATGTATAAACATACGTATATGTATTTACTTATACTCGCTCGATGTCCTGATAATCCTCGGATACGCTCCCGTATTTCCGTAGTTCGATTTTTCCGGAAATCGGGCAGCGCCTCCTTTGTTTATTGGGCTACCCGTCGAACACAATATCGACGTCAAATCAATTCACAACAACTACAATGACAATCCAAATCACAATCCAATTGCACAAATCCCAATCACTGATATTATTTAACTATTACTCTTATTCGCATTTTATATTTTTATTCGTATTAGGACTCAGAATAAATTCATCACCGTCCACCGTTGGCTCACCGAAGCTCAT
This sequence comes from Apium graveolens, assembly GCF_009905375.1. Lineage (NCBI taxonomy): Eukaryota > Viridiplantae > Streptophyta > Magnoliopsida > Apiales > Apiaceae > Apium > Apium graveolens. The sequence goes on from NC_133647.1 coordinate 193,711,709, forward strand.
CGCCGACGGCGATAAAATTCACGGGTTTCCAATTACATCGGACATCCTTCACAAATTTCATCGATTAAATTCTATAATTATGCACAACAATTATTTTCTTTCATGAATTGTTAATCAAACGATTTGTAGAAAAATCAAAAGTTCAGTTAATAAATAAATGAACAATCAATTAACACAGCACGATACACGCGTATCACGCGCCAACAACCGCAGACAGCACACAGTCGGAGATAAATAAAGAACAAGCAGGTGGAACAAAGGTAATCACCGGAAAAAGAAAGAATAGGGCGGCAACACCAACAAGACACACACCACTACACTCGCGCACAACTGCGCAGACCACCCGACCGGAAGTAATCCGGCGGCGGCCGGAAAACCCATAGGCAGCAAATCATAAAGAACACAGGGAATCACCAGGCACGCGACACACGCGTGTGTACGCACTCAGGGGATGAGAAATCCGGCGAAAAGGGTGAACCCGAAGGGACTAAGGAGAATAAAGGGAGAGACAGAGTTCTCTTGTTCCTGTTTATTTTTGCATTTTTATCTTATCTTTTTTTTTGTTGTACTAATCGTTGTAGTACACTGGTAGTACAGGTTATAGTACAATATTTATTATTCAAACACATATTATTGAATAATTACTAAAATTCTGAGACCCGGTTTATCCCAAAATTCGAAATTAACGAAACGGGGTGCGAATAAAACAGCCCCCGAAAATTACGAAAATATTTTTAAAATATCATAAGTATCCCGAAGTTTATAAAAACATAAATTCCGTAATTTTAAAATAATTTCTAAAACGCAATTTATACCCGTATTTCTCATTTAACGAACCGAGGTGTACTTAAAACAGATTCAGAAAATCATGAAAATAATCTTAAAATATTACAAATATCCCGAAGTTAATAAAAACTTAAATTTTGAAATTTTAAAACGATTTTTAAAATGCACTTTATATCTGCTTTTATCAATGAAGCGAAACAACGAGCGCGTGAAATTAATCCCAAAAATTTCCAAAATAATTTTAAAATTCTCGAAATATTCCAAACTTAAATAAATATGAGTTTCATAATTTTTGAAGAATTTTAGAATTAAATATGGATTTTACAAATAAAAGCATTCAGAAAATCATTTAAAGATAAATAATTATTAAAATATTGATTTCTCAATTTTATAAAATCCTAAAAATAATTATTGTAATTATAAAATCATAAAAATAATTTTTTTGAAACATTCCCAATATTTATGCAAATAAATTTGCACCAAATCCACTTTTAAAAATGAAAACAATCCAATACGATTCCATAATTAATCACACGAACAACCCGGTATATTATAAATTACACCTATATAATAATCAACCAACACAGAGCGGTTAAAACCAATACACATATTTTATTTAATAATTTCCGTAATAATCACATATTTAAATAATTCAAAAACACACGAGTCGTTATATCCTTCCCCCCTTAAAAGGATTATGTCCTCAGAATCTGGTTTAACTAATTAAGTGAGGATATTTGTCAAGCATATCTGACTCAAATTTCTAAGTAGACCCTTTTATTCGAAGTTTCAAACGTACTCATAATAGGTATGCACTCATTTTCAAGGACTTGCCTTTAACGATCAAGATTTTGGATTGATCACTATATGCAGAACAACTTAGACAAGAGCCCCATTGGCTTCTTGATCAATTACTTAGTTTAAACCCAATACTTATCACTTTAATATTGACAAGTAAAATACATTAGGTATGCACACTGGAGTGACGGTCATATCATTTTATGAACAACTTTATCTATATGTATCAATACCTCGAATGGTTTACTAATTTTAGGACTTAGCTTGTCCCTTCTACTCAAACTTATCCAATCTCTTTCAAGATGACATTTTTTTTACTAACACTACTGGTCCTATTTCTATACTCATACTTTCTCTCAATACAATTTCGTTTTCTTTCTTTGTCTACTCCGAGCTGCTTCAACTAATAGCACTACGCTCTTGGCGTGCCGATTTAACTTAGGATTTAACAACTTTCTTTCTCCCACTTTATTCTAATAGAAATGGGAACCTACACTTGCGTTCACACGAAGCTTGATACAGGGGCATTCCAAAACTGACATTGCTGATAAATGATCATTCCAGTGTTTCCTTAAAACTTCACCTCTCAACATATCTTACATTTCCTAAATCATTTCCGTACTTTGACTCTCCACATAAGGATGTTAGACGGTGCTCGTTTTTAACTTGGTTTCTAAACGTTTAAGCATCTCTTATTCTTTTTCATCAATTAAGGCTGAAAAGTAGTCTCATATATTCACGTATTATCACCTTTAAGTATTTAAACTTCAGATTCCACTCTTTCCAATTCGTCTATTAGCTCCTCGGTGGTCTTAATTACATCCAATCTTCTCTGCCGGCATAATGCATCTGTTACCATACAGTTTTACTTAGGTAGTTGTTAATGGATTAATTCAGAATCTCTTGTTAACCCTAGTCAAAATTTCATTCTTGAAGACTCAACGCATAGTTACTTTCCTTCTGATCCTTGGAGAGAAATTATTGGGCATTCCACACAGACTTTCTTATTCTTTGAGTAGCTGAGGATGTTATCAATAAATACAGTTTGCTTATCCAAGCACTCCTTATACACCACGTTCCTTAATTCCTTATAATCACCTGATGCACTCGTCATTTCACATAATATCACCCGAGCTCGCAATGCTCTTAACTCGCCTTAATCGTAATCTCTGAAATTTTCTTAGGTTGGATCTTAAGTTATTCCTCGAGATATAATAGATTGTTTGAATTAGGTCTCGTAGGAAATTAATTCTTTATAGGGGTCACTTATTCTTATTCGTTATTTTGTTAAACTCCCACTTCACGATTCGCCTCTTGTAAAGTCACTTCCTGGATCTGCTTTATCCACTAGGCGTTCCAATATTTCGTTTTTAACTCTTTGACCTGTCCAACACCTCCTGATCTATCTTGAAATTTCCTTTTTATACTTGGTTATCACTATTTTTCTTTAAATTTCCATATATCTTGACATCTCTTCAATAACTTAAATACTTAATATTGTGAATTCCTTGTGGGATCTCATTTCTTAATTCTTCTACTTGTAGCATCCAAGTGCTGGAAGAAAATCTGGAGATATCGTGATCATTTTTCCTGGGCGTATAAATTTCCGTTTTCTAACTACTAACATCGTGATCCATTATTTTCTCTTGACATCTTATTTTTCCCTTCACAACTTCAACTGAAAAGTTACACTATCCATCTTCTTCCTTTTGGATTATGAACTTTAGCTTCCAATTCCAACTTTCAGAATTCTATAGTTAATTCCTCTAGTATAGTTTCTATGTCCGTTATTACTTTCCTCTATCTTTGCTTTTCCTCGTGAACACATACTTCAATCTCTTATGGCCCGTATAGATCTTACACCTTTCTCCATACATATCATGTTTCCCAAATCCTTCAAAATGAATATTATTACTGTTAATCCCAAATTATGGGTAGGATACTTCTGCTCATATGGTTTCGGTTGTCTGGATGCATATACAATAACTCTATTGTGCTGCATCAACACACATCCTATTTCCTAATGAGAAGCATTACTATACACTACCACACCTCCTTGATACTTTTAAAATGATAAAACAGGTGTTGCAACCATTCTTTCACTTAACTCTGTAAAACTTTCTTTACCCTTCTTTACTTCATATAAACTTCTTACTTTTGTGAGTGTTTCTGGTCTCTTTTCATTCATAGTAACTTTAACTTCTGCTGAATCTCTTTTGATCTTTTCTACATTGACTATTTATGCTAAGAACTATATTTCATACAACTTCTTTCTTCTCCAACTTCCCAGTTATCATTAAATGCTTTGCATGGTCCTTCGTTGACTTTAGGTATCACAACTATAGCTTACCCGGATATCCCTTAAAGGTTCTATCCATCCAGTTCAAATATTACTGGTATATTGGTTAATCCAATTGACGATACGAGAACAATACTTAGTTCTAAAAATTATCTTTGATATAGGTTTAATCTTCAGTTGGTGAAATACCAAGTCTTAAATCAAGCTCATAAAAGTACTTTGTTTCTTTCGTTTGATCAAACAAATCATTGGGTCGAGGTAACATGTACTTGCTTTTGATAGTAAATTTGTTGAGCTGGCTTTAGTTGACGCATAATCTCATACTTCCATTTTCTTATTAACAAATAGTACTGGTACACTTCATGGAATACACTGGGTTTAATTGCTTCTTCTCCTAGCATTTCTTGCATCCGCTTTGCTAACTTCCTCGTTCTAACTGGTGCCATTTTAGATAAGGTCGTAGTCATTAGTTTCATCTCAAGCGCTAAGTAAATCGCGAGCTTCTTTTCTTTATCGGGAAGAAAATTTTTGGTAATTCATCTGGAAATATATCTTAAAACTATAAAATCTTCAAATTCTGTTTACTCCTGACTTTTATTTATCTCATATTCACCGTAATGCTCACATCTTGATTACCATAATCATCATCAACAAATTCTTTACCTTCTTTCATCTTCTGAACCTCATCACCTTCTCATTTGACATCCTCAGAATTTATCTTTTCATCAAGACGGTCTGCCTGGACATCACGCTTTAATAGTTAATCCATTCCTTAGAATAATATCAAAACCTCTTATTTTCCATGATATCAATTCTTCACAACTTATTGCCAAGAATCTCAATTTCACCATTAGTACTCCCTTATTCAACACTTTCACATTCTTAACTTATTAATCCTTTGATCCTAATCTTATCAATAAAACCTTGAGAGATAAACAATTAAGTTTCTCTCATATCTTCCAATACTTTAACGCATAAAGTATTCACGATAATCATTCACATCACCACATTCGTATTCTGAATAATATATTTCACAGGAAAATTGCAATTTCTCGTTCTCGGAGACATATTCCTCCTTGGAGTAGATTCCCTTGGTTCTTAGTATATCCCTAACTGGGGCTAGCGATTTGCAATTCTCGTCATATGCCTTTGTTTGCTTTCCATGCATAAGAGCTAGATGGAACTCCGTCCGCTTGATTAAGGATACATTGATTTCTGCTTGAAAACCTCTTGCAAAGAACGACAGTATAACGAAATGACTAGAAGGATTCAAAGTCCAATAAAATTAGAGTTGAAAAGAAAGAAGAAACAAGGATTTGAATATGAATGAGACAACCACATTGGTACTTAAGATGGCCAGTCTTTCATACCATATGGCATATAGCACATGATTAGGTGGCGTCCCACCCGACTCTTCGTCATTCTGACAAAGTCTCTTACCATAACACTGTTTGTCCCAATCAGAAAGCAAAATTTGAGGGAAGCCAATAAATTTGAAAGGAATGGAATATCTTTCTTTTTGATATCATCATAAAGAATTAAGAAAAGAAGTTCATACATTTTTAGGAATTAAAAAGGAATATACGCTGTAATGTTGAGGACGAGAATGATATCGTTGGTCATCATCCACATTTCACCTGTATTCATCTTTCGAGCTTGCTCGATCATTTCCCAATTATATCATATAACAACTTTAGAAGTATGCTAAAATGTCTTCGCAACTAAGCATTATGGTAGATTCTTACTTGTCAAGTCTCGCGTCTGTAACGTCGCACCTACACGTATAATACTTTAACAATTCGATCATAATGGTGTTCTTATCTGATAACTTTGGGCTTCCTCTTTTAATTTAGAATAACCACGAACCATACGATATAACGATCCTTTTGTTAACAATATTCTTCTTTTAGAGAGGTTTGGAAATCTTTTCAATCTTTTCGATCACGCTCCGGCTTCTGTTGAATCAATGAATTCTTCGAACTCTGATAGTCCTAGTAATTGAATGTATAGTTACTCCGTACGCTGATTATGCTGTAAATTTTATCAAACAATACTTGCACCTTACTGTTAGGAATAATCAACTTCTTCATAATCGCAGGTTACCTCGTTTTTGGAATTAGCAATACTAGGTCTGAAACAGCATCTTTCCAGGTAATCCAGGCTTCCTAACAAACAAGAAACTCAAGTAGTAACTCGACAACCAATGTTTAAAAATCAATTTATTCAAAAAGGCTTTTAGAAATTTGTAAAGGAAAATCTTTTTCGAAAATTTTGTCTAAAAAGTTTAAAAAATCACAAACTTGGTTGTCCTTACTATATGAGTTGGTTGTTGTCCTTCCGACCTATAACGAGGTACCATATTAAAGAAACAATCACATAAAAGTTTGTTCACTCCAATCTACCTTTTCTCCTTCATCGTGTCCACTTACCTTCCTTAATCGACGAAACTTCAATTGTTGTCGCACATTATCTTATTCGTAGTTTCACATCAAAGCTCCCATACTGGTGATACTCCCGACATTATCGTTACAGTAGTTAAATATAACAGACTATCCAATAGTCCACAAGTCTATTTCATAGAACAAAGTTTACCCCTATCGCATCACATCACTACTTTACATATCGCAGTTATCATATCATCATCATTTAGTTTCACAAAAATCCCAGGTTTATACTTTTCTCTCTTACTCCTTCAAAATTCATCTAGTTCATCCCATACTTATTCATGGGTGGTTTAGTCACTAAGGGCTTCTTTTAACCCGATAATAGCTATCCTCTGAAACACTTAAATCTCATTTCTAAACTTCGTCTCACCTCTATTTATACTCAAGCGCTCACCATTTACTGTAGCTCTCGAATCCATCCTTGTAGGTACAATTGCTTCATAGGACAAGTTCTAAACTGGGGGTATAGAACAGGATTTAGGGTAGATTAAAGAGATACACTCACAGCCGAATGTCCAGTGAAACAAGAATAAACAAATGGAGGTTCTTGAATAGGTAGTCTCATATCAAGAGGTAGAAAAGTAGCGTAGAATAGCTTGAAGAAGTGCAATCGTTATAACAGAAGGTAATACCATTAATGCTGGTGGAGGAACAAGGTACAAATCCAATCTGAAAGAAGATGACGATCCTCGAACGGAAAGCTCTAAACGATCGAATGACATCAGGAAATCAGGATCTGCCATTGCCGTTGTCTGGAAATCACGTCACAAGCTGAGAATCCCGAATCGCAATACGAACTATGCCGGAGACCTACTATACCATCGCACTCAATCTCACAACGTCTTATCTTTCTACTTCCTATTCCTAATCCTAACCCTCTACCCAATCCCGACAATCTAGGCTTGTTTCAGAGACTTATAACCTGTAGCTCTGATACCAACCTGTGGCGCCCTCCAAACCCGGGTCAGAAGTTTGGGGTCCACAACGTAAACACAATATAACAACCTGTATAAAAAATATTATTTATATTGACCCTGCTTCACAAAACCACGGATCGTAACAGGTTAAAGTATGAAAACAAGCCACAACCTTAACTTTTATTACAACGTACCAAATCCCAACTAATTTAACTTACAATTGATAATAAAATCATCCTTACAATCTGACTATCTTTATACCGCATGAAGTTTCTACTAGCTTGATTCAACTCCCTGGAACCTTAGCCCGCACTTTGGACTGAGGAACTTCACTATCATCCACATTCTTTTCAACTGTAAAATATATAAAAGATTCGCAAGGGTGAGCTAACTAGCTCAGCAAGTCATAATAGTGATAACTGAGGTTAAACAATGATCAATTGAAATGATTCAAAGGAATTAAGTTGCTTTTTAACTCATCATTAGAATTGGATATTCATTTTTAAGTTTTAAAAACCAAGGTTAGGCTGCTGATCAGTCACGCACTAACCCCGAGCAAGCACACAGCACTACTCTAATTACTGGATCCAAGGCACACATTGGCCTAACTTGACCATTGGTATGGTCTGACCACGAATCTGGTCCACATATATAAAAACTATCCAATCCTAAAGCAGTTCTATATGATAACCATATAATTCAATAAAACAAGATCATAAACAATGATGGTTAAACATTTGCATAAAAACGTAAGGAAACTCATGGATATCTCAAGGATATATCAGGGTATGTATAAGAAATGGTTTTCAATTTGTACCAGTATCCGGTATTAGGTCAGAAATGATTTTTCAAGGTATAGTTCTTTGATGTTATAAAGAATGGTTGAAGTATAAAAGTTTATGTGGTTTCAAACAATTTTGTTTCAGTATTTTGTATTTGGTAGTGATACATTTGGAAAGTAGTATCATATTTGTGTGGTTTGTATATGAGGATCACCAAAGGATGGTTTTACAAAGAATAAGGCTTATGGCTCAAGATCAAGAAAGATCAGGGTTCAAGGGTAAATTGTTTACAGCACTTGCTATATAAAACATGGGTTATTTTGAATAGTAGCGACATGTTATGAAACAGTTCAAAAATATATTTGCAATATATCTTGAAGAAAAGTTCAGAAGTACTTGCCTTACAAGGCTTTACAGCTATTACTAATCAACTCTGAGCCGACTCTGTTGCTCAGGTTCTAACGTCCAACCACTAGATCTCATTGGATTCGACTTTGACACCCAGGTCTCTCTGTTGAAATTCTACTGAACTCGTCAATTAACCACTAGGTTATCTTTAGTCCATCTTCCACTTTCAGGTTCTCGATCATAACCTACAGGGTCGAAATGCCCTACGTTAGACGTCTAGGTATGCCTGACATGTGCTCGATACTAATTCTTACCCAACAATATTCAAACCCAACTCGTAATTATTCATATTAGAATAACACAGAAAACAATTAGGGTTCATATTCTCGAAATCGATCCAGTGTTCATTTTCAGAAAATACGTATACTCGTCATTTTACGAAATTAGGGTTACTGTGTTTTGGTCAAAACATACAACACATCATACAATCAGGTTATGTATAAACATACGTATATGTATTTACTTATACTCGCTCGACGTCCCGATAATCCTCGGATACGCTCCCGTATTTCCGTAGTTCGATTTTTCCGGAAATCGAGCAGCGCCTCCTTTGTTTATTGGGCTACCCGTCGAACACAATATCGACGTCAAATCAATTCACAACTACAATGACAATCCAAATCACAATCCAATTGCACGAATCCCAATCACCGATATTATTTAACTATTACTCTTATTCGCATTTTATATTTTTATTCGTATTAGGACTCAGAATAAATTCATCACCGTCCACCGTTGGCTCACCGAAGCTCATCGCCGACGGCGATAAAATTCACGGGTTTCCAATTACATCAGACATCCTTCACGAATTTCATCGATTAAATTCTATAATTATGCACAACAATTATTTTCTTTCATGAATTGTTAATCAAACGATTTGCAGAAAAATCAAAAGTTCAGTTAATAAATAAATGAACAATCAATTAACACAACACGATACACGCGTATCACGCGCCAACAACCGCAGACAGTACACAGTCGGAGATAAACAAAGAACAAGCAGGTGGAACAAAGGTAATCACCGGAATAAGAAAGAATAGGGCGGCAACACCAACAAGACACACACCACTACACTCGCGCACAACTGCACAGACCACCCGACCGGAAGTAATCCGGCGGCGGCCGGAAAACCCATTGGCAGCAAATCAGAAAGAACACAGGGAATCACCAGGCACGCGACACACGCGTGTGTACGCACTCAGGGGATGAGAAATCCGGCGAAAAGGGTGAACCCGAAGGGACTAAGGAGAATAAAGGGAGAGACAGAGTTCTCTTGTTCCTGTTTATTTTTGCATTTTTATCTTATCTTTTTTTTTTGCTGTACTAATCGTTGTAGTACATCTGGTAGTACATGTTATAGTGCAATATTTATTATTCAAACACATATTATTGAATAATTACTAATATTCTGAGAACCGATTTATCCCGAAATTCGAAATTAACGAAACGGGGTGCGAATAAAACAGCCCCCGAAAATTACGAAAATATTTTTAAAATATCATAAGTATCCCGAAGTTTATAAAAACATAAATTCCGTAATTTTAAAATAATTTCTGAAACGCAATTTATACCCGTATTTCTCATTTAACGAACCGAGGTGTACTTAAAACAGATTCAGAAAATCATGAAAATAATCTTAAAATATTACAAATATCCCGAAGTTAATAAAAACATGAATTTTGAAATTTTAAAACGATTTTTAAAATACACTTTATATCCGCTTTTATCAATGAAGCGAAACAACGAGCGCGTGAAATTAATCCCGAAAATTTCCAAAATAATTTTAAAATTCTCGGAATATTCCAAACTTAAATAAATATGAGTTTCATAATTTTTGAAGAATTTTAGAATTAAATATGGATTTTACAAATAAAAGCATTCAGAAAATCATTTAAAGATAAATAATTATTAAAATATTGATTTCTCAATTTTATAAAATCCTAAAAATAATTATTGTAATTATAAAATCATAAAAATAATTTTTTTGAAACATTCCCAATATTTATGCAAATAAATTTGCACCAAATCCACTTTTAAAAATGAAAACAATCCAATACGATTCCATAATTAATCACACGAACAACCCGGTATATTATAAATTACACTTATATAATAATCAACCAACACAGAGCGGTTAAAACCAATACACATATTTTATTTAATAATTTCCGTAATAATCACATATTTAAATAATTCAAAAACACACGAGTCGTTATATATAACCTTGTTCTTTATACTGGATCCAAGGCACACATTGGCCTATATTTGACCACGAATCTGGTCTGACCACGAATCTGGTCTGACCACGAATCTGGTCTACATATTTTATAAAAACAATCCAATTTTAATAATTCTATTCAATAAAATGATATTTATAAACTGAATCATAATCCACAGTTGTAAAAACATTTAAAAGCAGCATTGCATTTGATAATCAAATCTTTGCAACATATGTAAGAAATGATTTAGGAACTTGCATAATAGGGTTCAAAATAGTCATCACTTGAACGATAAGTGAAGATAGGGATACTTGCCTTAAATTCAATTCTCAACTCACAACTCAGTCTCATACTTTATACTTCACAATCTATGCATATCAACTCCCCGATAACCTCTGACTATTGTCTATTTACAGCACATCATTGCTTTCTTGACTTGTTCTTTATTCGCTTTACGACACCATTCGACCTTCTGTACATCTTCAATATTGCGCGTCTCGTTCAGATCCTTTACGAGAATAACACAATACTATAATCACTAAATAGTCTATCACCTTTAACTTATAATCGACAAACCTCACATCTATAACCCTTCGCATATACATGCCACGTACATGAATAAACCCTTAACACATAATCATTCTTTGACTCTATCACAACTATTCTATAAATCAATACGAGTTCAGACCATATCGAAAATCTGACATTATCTCCTCTATTTATTAGACTATCCCCCTGTTATTCCATTTCAATCAACAACTAATCATGATATCAATACTTATTTTGATGTCACGTCAAATTAGATATGAAGATGGACTTTGATGCTCACAACATCCCATACTGAAGTCAACATCAATCATATATATTAATACCACCTTTGATATTAACAACAAAATAAATATCCACACCAATCTTTTCACATAATCAAAATCACGTATAAACTCAAGAACAAATCAAAAATTCGAATTAAAATTTGGAAAAACCCAAAACTTGCTTTTGACTGAATCTTAACCAAAATAATGAAGTCTATATACCAAAATGATCCTCAGGACCTCTATAATCATTTCTGACACCAAATCATTCAAACAATAACTTGAAATTCAAAACCGAATTTAAAAGAATAATATGAAAATATAAAATTGAAAAATAATTAACCTTATTCGAAGATTTTGATACGGATACGATCGTCTCGTCGAGAGCTTCGATTTGACTATTCATATGCCTCCATCGGATTCGAATAACGTTCTCAAATCCTCGTTTGATTGCGAAGAACACGAAGAACACTATTCGCTTCTCTGGATAGTTATAAGATTTTACTGTATAATAATGTTTATCTGTATAAATTAAGGCCCAGTGATGGCTATTTATATTTACGAAAAATTAGGACCCCGTTGGATCATGTCGGATATAAAAATCCAATACTTAATAGCTAAGAACAAATACAACTGATCCAAACGGTCCCCATTTTAGGATAAACATCAAAACCGGGCTTTTAAATACAGTTTTGGGGCTCAGCATTTTTGGTTGCACGAATTACGAAAAGATTAAGGGGTTGTTTGGTTCGAAAAGTGGTATGGGGTTGGAATCAGGAATCGGGTTAAGGTGGTATGGGGTTGAGGTATTATTTATGATATCATGTGTTTGGTTGAGTGCTGGAATGAATATTTTAGATTTAAAATAATTTTTAAGTTATTAATTTCAATTAATTTAAATATTATTTTAATTATCATTTTAATAAATTTTAGTTCATTAAATTATTTTTGTATTAAACATTCACATTTGATTGCTTAAATAAAGTTGAAATACTATAAATAAAATTGATCCCCCATATCCCTTCCCCATACCCACCTCTCCCCTTGGTTATCAAAAACTCATACCTTGAGGGTATGAGGAATGGGTTTGGAGGAAAAAAATTCTGAACCAAACATCAGGTATGGGGTTGGAATGAACGAAACCCATACCTCATACCAGAATGACTCTAACCAAATGACCCCTAGATAGTATTGCACGTACTACGAGAAGATAATATAATAGTTTAATCAAAATATCTTGGATAATGATACTATCCAGATTGCATGTATATCGTGTTAGATATATTTGTGATGTCATGTCTAATAGTGATCTGTGTTTAGTTTTCAGATCTTGAGTAACTGGACAAATCAGGACTTAACTGGAAATCAGTACTTATACTGAAGTCAGAACTTAAGATATCAGAACTTAAGTTATCAGAACTTAAGATATCAGAAGATATTTATCAGGAGATAATATCAGGACTTAAGGAGACATTCAGATAAGGAAGGCGGCTGATTAAAAGGAAAGAAGATCAAGAGTAAAACAAGAAGAGATATGCATGGAGAAGAATTCTATGAAGAATAGAAGACTTGGAGGAAAAGATAACTAATTGATATATTTTAGGATATAGAATCATATTCGATATCAATTAGAAGATTATCTTGTAACTGTGTAGTATATAAACACAGCATAGAGTTTACACTATAAGTGTTATCTTAATCGAGAATATTATTCATTGTAACCATAGCAGCTCTCGTGATATTTGTTCATCACTGAGAGAGAACGGTTCCATTGTAATACTGTTTTATTAATAAGATTATTCTGTGTTACATACTTGTGTTCTTAATTCGATTTGATTGTACTATATACTGTATTCAACCCCCTTCTACAGTGTGTGTGACCTAACAAGTGGTATTAGAGCATATCTGTTAATACATATACAGTAAAGAATTAAAACAATCATGTCTGAAGAAGAACAAACTCCAATCAAGCCCACCAAAACTGAAGAAACTCCGAAGACTCAAATCCATAATCGATATGAGACTATTAGGATTCCCATACTGAGACCTTATGAGTATCCCATATGGAAAGTGAGGATGACTATGTTTCTGGAAGCTACAGATCCAGAATACCTTGACAGAATTAATGAAGGACAATATAAGCCAACCAAGCTCTCTATTGTAGTTTCAGATCAACCAGCAAAGGTCGTACGAAAGGAGAAAAGTGAGTATACAACTGAAGATATCTCATCTATTGCCAAGGATGCAAAGGTAAGGCATTTGCTGCATAGTGCCATTGATAATGTCATGTCAAACAGGGTAATCAACTGCAAGACTGCAAAGGAGATATGGGATGCCTTGGAGACAAGATATCAGGGAACTGATGCAATTAAGAAGAACAGAAGGACTATACTCACTCAAGAGTATGAGCATTTTGACTCAAAACCTGATGAGTCATTAACTGGCTTATATGACAGATTTGTCAAACTCTTGAATGATCTGTCACTGGTGGATAAGGAATATGATCTTGAAGATACTAATCTTAAATTCCTTTTAGCTCTTCCTAAAAGTTGGGATTTGAAGGCAACTACTATAAGAGACAACTATGCTCTTGATGAAACTACTCTTGATGAAATTTATGGTATGCTCAAGACTCATGAACTTGAGATGGATCAAAGAAGCAAGAGACATGGGAGAAAGTCAAGGACAGTTGCTCTTAAGGCTGAGGAGGAATCCCCCAAAGTGGCTGCCTCAAAGAAAGGCAAAGGAAAGGCTCTCATCATAAAGTCTGATACTGAGTCATCAAATTCTGATGATGATGAGTATTCAGAAACTGAAAGTCTATCTTAGATGGATGTTGATGAAGAGATGATGAAATTGTGTGCTCTTATGGTGAAGGGTATCACAAAGATAGCCTACAGGAAATTCAGAAGGGGAAAGAAGTTTTCCAGGAAAAGTGGAAGTTCTGATAAAAAGGGCTTCAGAAAAACTGAAGGCAAAGGAGGAAAGTCTGACAGAGGAGATTATTCAAATGTCAAATGTTACAACTGTGGTGAGAAAGGCCACATATATCCTGATTGCAAGAAAGGAAAATGTGACAAAGGCAAGGCACTTATCACAAAGAATAAAAGCTGGACAGACACTTCAGATTCTGAAGATGAGGTGAATTATGCCTTGATGGCAAATGTTGATAGCAGTTCTCATGTTGCTGAGTAAAAGGTACCTCAAACAACTTATGATTTTCATACTGATGATATTACTGAGTTGAGATCTTATCTTAAAACCACGTTCATTAGCTATAGAGATCAGAATTTAACATGTGATAGGTTAACTTCTGAAAATCTGGCTTTTAAGAAAAGGAATGATTATTTAGAAAAAGAGTTAGTTATGTTCCATCAAACTCAGAAGGATGGAGATGATGTTTTCTATGTTGGAGATGATGCTTTCTATGTTAGAGATGAAGTGTTAAAATTGAATCAATCTCTAAAAACTGAGTTAGAAAAGGAAAGAGAGATTATCAGGACTTGGACTAACTCTGGTAGAGCAACTCAGGATATACTAAGTAGTGGAAACTGGAAAGAGGGCTTAGGTTATGGAGATGATAAAAGTGAAACATGAACTGAACAAATTAAGCCAATTATTTTTAAACAGACTACTAAGCCAAGGGTATATCCTCTTAAGTTTGTAGCTAAAACTATAAAGTCTGATTCTGAAAAGATGAAAGATACTAAGACAGAAGTTAAGGAAGATTTAACTTCTGACAAATTGAAACAGGATAAGCCAATTGAAGTTAACATAGGCTTAATGACAAAGAAGCAACTTAAGTATAAGCTGAAAGAGATTAAGAATGTAAACAAGGTAAAGCCACCTAGGAAAAATAGGAATGGAAAGGAAGGTGTGAATAAAAGCAATAATTATATGCCTGTTCCTAATGCTCCTAGAAAAAAATGCTATAACTGTGGAAATCCTAACCATCTGGCTACTTTTTGCAGGAAAAATAAGAATATAAACCCCTTACCTTCTAAATCAGGAGTTAAGAATCAGTCTGTTAGGTTTAAGCCACAAAATCCTTGTTTTCATTGTGGTAGTGTATGGCATTCCATTTATACTTATAAGGAATATCATAGTTTATACTATAATTATTATCAAATAAAACCTTCTTTGAAGAAAGTTGCTTTAATTTCTTCTAGTGTAAGTTCTGATGCAAAGTCTGATACTGTAAATTCTGATAAGAAAAATGTTAGCATAAACTCTGAAGTTAAATCCGCTGCAAATGTTAACAAACTTAATAAGGCCAAAGGATCCAAGCAAGTCTGGATCCTTAAAACTAATCATTAGTGGTCTTTGTGATTACAGGGCAACAGGAAAAACATCCTAGTTCTGGACAGTGGATGTTCAGGACATATGACAGGAAATAAAGCCCTGCTATCAGACTTTGTGGTGAAAGTTGGCCAAGAGTTTCTTATGGAGATGGCAACATGGGAAAAACTCTGGGATATAGCAATATCAATCTGGGGAATGTCATCATTTAAAAAGTAGCTCTAGTCTCAGGACTTAAACACAACATGCTGAGTGTTAGTCAAATCTGTGACAGAGGTTATCATATGGATTTCTTTGAAGAACACTGTGAAGTTGTAAGCAAATCTACAGGCAAAGTTGTTCTGAAGGGATACAAGCATGGTAACATTTATGAAGCCAAGCTTTCAACAAGTTCTGATGGTTCTGCAATCTGTCTGTTAAGCAGAGCATCAATTGAAGAAAGATGAGATTGGCACAAAAAACTCTCTCATTTAAATTTTAACAATATAAATGAACTAGTCAAGAAAGATCTTGTGAGAGGACTGCCAAAATCAGTATTTGCTCCTGATGGCCTTTGTGATTCATGTCAAAAGGCAAAACAAAGAAAATCTTCATTCAAGAGCAAGAATGAATCTTCAATTCTTGAGCCTTATCACCTACTACATGTTGATCTATTTGGTCCCGTGAATGTCATGTCTATTGTAAAGAAGAAATATGCTATGGTCATAGTAGATAAGTTTATCAGATACACATGGGTGTATTTCTTGCACACAAAAAGTGAAACTGCATCTATCTTGATTGATCATGTCAAACAACTGGATAAATTGGTCAAAGACTCTGTGAAAATTATAAGAAGTAATAATGGCACTGAGTTCAAGAATTTGATAATAGAAGAGTTATGCAAAGACCATGGAATAAAGCAGGAATTTTCTGCTCCTGGAACTCCACAGCAAAATGGAGTTGGTGAAAGAAAGAATAGAACTCTTATTGAAGCTGCACGAACTATGATTGATGAAGCAAAGTTACCAACCTACTTTTGGGCTGAAGCTATGCAGACTGCTTGTTTTACTCAGAATGCAACACCTATCAACAATCTTGGAAAGACACCATATGAGATGGTGAAGAAAAAGAAGCCAAACCTGAATTATTTTCATATATTTGGATGCAAGTATTTTGTTCTTAAGACTCATCCTGAACAGCGATCCAAATTTGATCTAAAAGCTGATGAAGGAATCTTTGTTGGATATCCACTTTCCATAAAAGCCTTCAGAGTCTACAATTTAAGAACAAGGATTGTCATGGAATCTATCAATGTCTCTTTTGATGATAAGAAGATTACTAGACTTGAAGATTTCAATGATCATGATCAGCTGAGATTTGAGAATGAAGTTTTAAATTCTGATTCTGTAAATTCTGATAGTCTAAATCCTGATACTGCAAATTCTGATGGGTTAAACTCTAATGTTATTGAAACTGTGGTGACTACGCCAAAGGAAAATGCACCTGTGCAGGGAGAGCATATTGAAGATCCAACCACATCTCAAGAAGCATCAGAACAGGCTCTTCAAGTTCTGATTCAACAAGTTCGGATGGGCCAAGTTCTGATAATTCTGGAAACTCAAATTCTGAAGGATCCAACTCAGGTAGCATGATTTCAGGGGGAGCATCAGAAAATGTTGATGGAGACAGCATGGATCATGGAGGAGCATCTAGTTCTAGAGATTAACTTCCATCTGCAAGGAAGTGGACTAAAGCATATACACTTGACTTGATTATTGGAAATCCTGAAGCAGGTGTTAGAACTAGAACAACAACATCAAATGAATGTCTCTATCATTCTTTTCTTTCTCAGACTAAACCAAAGAAAGTGGAAGAAGCTCTTCAAGATGCTGATTGGGTGCAAGCAATGCAGGAAGAGTTAAATAAATTTGAAAGAAATAAAGTCTGGACCAGAGTGCCAAGACCAAAGAATAGATCAGTTGTTGGTACAAAATGCGTGTTCAGAAACAAA
Source organism: Apium graveolens (assembly GCF_009905375.1). Classification (NCBI taxonomy): domain Eukaryota; kingdom Viridiplantae; phylum Streptophyta; class Magnoliopsida; order Apiales; family Apiaceae; genus Apium; species Apium graveolens. Next base: position 193,729,463 of record NC_133647.1, read on the forward strand.
ACTGATAGTGATGGCATAATTATAAGGAATAAAGCAAGGTTGTTTGCAAAAGGATATTCTCAAAATGAGGGAATTGATTATGATGAAACATTTGCACCAGTTGCTAGATTGGAAGCCATAAGGATATTTCTAGCTTATGCTGCTCACAAAAAGTTTATAGTCTTTTAAATGGATGTAAAAAGTGCTTTTCTTAATGAAGAATTGGAAGAAGAAGTATATGTTGAACAACCTCCAGGTTTTGTAGATTCAAAACTTCCTAATCATGTCTACAGACTTGATAAGGCACTTTATGCCTTAAGCAAGCTCCAAGAGCATGGTATGAGACATTAGCTCAGTTTCTTCTGGAAAGTGGATTTAATAGAGGGACAATTGAAAAAACTTTATTCTATCTCAACCATGGAAAGGACTTACTTTTGGTGCAGATATATGTTAATAATATCATTTTTGGTTCTACAAATGACAGACTTTGTAGAAGGTTTTCCAAGCTAATGCAGTCAAGATATCAAATGAGTATGATGGGAGAACTTAGCTATTTTCTGGGCCTTCAAGTCAAGCAGAATGAAGAAGGAACTTTTATTTGTCAATCTAAGTACACCAGAAATTTGTTGAAGAAATTTGGAATGCAAGACTGTTCAAGTGCATCCACTCCCATGGCCACTGCAACAAAATTGGATAAGGATACTGGTACATCAGTAGATATTACTGATTATAGAGGTATGATTGGCTCATTACTCTATCTAACTGCAAGTAGACCTGATATCATGTATGCTACCTGTCTTTGTACAAAATTTCAAGCAGATCCGAGAGAATCTCACTTAACAGTTGTGAAAAGAATTTTCAAGTACCTTAAGGGTACAGCTGATCTAGGATTGTGGTATCCTAGGGAATCAGACTTTAAGCTAATAGGTTACTCATATGCAGATTTTGCAGGGTGTAAAATTGACAGGAAAAGCACAAGTGGAAGCTGCCAATTTCTTGGAGGCAGATTAGTTTCTTGGTTTAGCAAGAAACAGAAGTCAATTTCCACATCAACTGCAGAGGCAGAGTACGTTGCTGCAGGAAGCTGTTGTGCACAGATTCTTTGGATGAAGAATTAGTTACTGGATTATGGGTTAGACTTTTCTAAAATTCCTATTTACTGTGATAATCAAAGTGCTATTGCTATGACAGGTAATCCAGTGCAATACTCAATGACAAAGCACATAAGTATTAGGTACCATTTCATAAGGGAACATGTGGATGAAGGTACAGTGGAATTGCATTTTGTTCCAACAGATCAACAACTAGAAGATATCTTCACAAAACCACTGTGTGAAGCTACTTTTACAAGATTGGTAAATGAACTTGGAATGGTTTCAGTTTCTTTCTCTAAATCTGCTTAGTTTATGTTCTGATACATCAGACTTTATGATCAGTATTTACAGATATTACTATCTTTATGTAATCTGTGATTAAATTGAAATTTACCTAAGTGCTGATTGTTGTCTGATGTGAATTTCTAAACTCTGATAGTGATATGTATATTTTTGTGACTATTCAATCCAATGAGGATAACAGTGCTAGATGCTGACCTAGTAGTCTCTAATATACTAATGATCCCATGTTTGAAGTAATTGTTTATGTGGAAATCTTTTAACACAAGTAAATTCTGATATTGAGCTTGGTTAGGTTTACTTTGTGTATCTTATTACTAAGTCAAAAACTAGAATAGTGCTTTTTATCTGTTTAGTTCTGATGTTGGTAAATCTTATGGATGTACTAAGTGCTGATAAACCTCACTTATCAAAAGAAAAAGAAAAGAAAAGAAATAAATATCAGGTACTCCTTTGAGATCTAGAGAAAAATGTATGTGGAAGGGAAGACCCAAATGCATTGCTGGTATTAAGTAATATGTATTAGAAAAGCAAAATAAAATTTTCTTGGTGACTTTTCACATTCTCTGATTACTAGAGAAATACTCTAATAATAGCATAAATTATGATAGCAGTTGTGACTCACTTACACTGAGAAGCCACTATGAAAAAGAATGTTAAAAGATGCATAAAATGAGCACAAAATAGTTGAGGTGGACTCATGCACGAACTCATTCTATAGTAGACTTCAGACTAATGACAGATTTTGAGCAAAGTTCTTAGTTATGCCTTATTTCTAAGATGTACTGAAGTGAATCAGACTTTACTATTTGTCTAATATTTAGCTTAAAGCACACACTTACACTCCATATGAATGATGAAAATTAATATGGGAATCAATGTTGTTTTAGATGAACAGTTTAAGTGTAAGTTGCATAAATTCTGAGGACAAGTTCTGATGGAAGTTCTGATGATTAAGTTCTATTGAAACTATATCAGTATTTGTGTGAAGAATTACAGAAATAAACATTCACTTTTTGAGTTAAGAAGCCATATTCTGATGACTTTTAAATTCTGATAATAATCAAGTTTTGATGCTGACGTGGCAGTATTTATTTCCTTGATTTATTTTTAGGTCAATACTTGAACGGTTATATTTTATCAGAATAATGGTTTAAGTGAGATAAAGATAGTAATAATCATTTGATTAGTGGGAACAGTTTTTTTTTTTGAAAAACTGCATGTGCATAGTAATCATTACTTATTTTCCGTGCCCATTAACTTTTGTTTTAACTGCTGCATGCCTGACAGGTGTAACTTCTGTTCCACTTCTCAATAACTGTTATCACGTGGGGTGTCTAAGTAAAAGAGATAAAAGATTTTCAAATCTTTTATTTACATTTCTATTCTACTTACTCTCTCTTTTTCTTATTCTCTCATATTTTCTGACGGTTTACTATATAGACATTCTATCAAACACTTTTCAGGCATTCTAAATTCTCTCTTGTTTTCAATGGCACCCAAGGATATAATCTTTAATGGAGCAAAGTTCGTCCCCAACAACTATGCTTCCATTCTCACTAAAAGTGAAGCTCCTTCGGAACTTCATTTTATCCAGGATTTCTTATCTCATAGTGAAATTGGGTTCGCATTGACACAGCCAACCAATATATCTGGAACTCAAGTTCTAACATTCTGGCGTACTGGACATTATGATGATGATGGTCAGAATGGGATTCCAAGCATCGTGTTTACAAAAAATGAGGTTGAGTATGTTGTTACTCCGGGAGCAGTTCGAAAAGCTCTAAACCTACCTGAATACTGTCAATTTAGTTCTGCTGTTGAGGAGCCATTGCTACAACAAATGATGGCAAGTCTTGGATATGAATAGAGTTTGTCTAAATTGGGTCAACTCAAACGCCCATATATTCGAAGGGAATGGAGCTTCTTCTTCGATTGCATCACGAAGATGTTTGCCAACAAATGCTCCAACTTTGATACTATTCCCATTCTGAGTCAGCAAATTGGGTATACACTCCTAAACCAGTCTCATTTTGATTATGCAAAGACTGTGTTATGTTTTATAGGGCATAGGATGACAGAAGATAGGAATGTAGTATATTTTGCTAGATTCTGTCAGCTTATATATAATTTATGTTGTGTTGATGAACCCCAACTAGCCAGTGATTCAATTTCACCCTTTAAGCTTGCAAAAAGGGCCTTTAATGACCTGTTAAATACTGATAACAAGAAAAAGGTATTGAGACCTTTACAAATCCCTCAATCAGTAAAACAAATTTTGGTAAATGCTGATGCTACCACCTATTCATTGCTATATCCTGATGTCCAACCCACTAACACACAACAACCACCAGAACCAACCATCACCCAACCACAGCAACCACAAACATCAGCACATGCCAATCAACCATCAGCACCTACAGTGCAACCTTCTTCTTCTAGAGCAAAGAGAACAAAGACTGTACCTCAGACACAACAAAAGAGAAGGAGGATGATTCTGAGAGATGAATCAGAAGATGATGCACAGGTTCAACAATCAGAACCTATTGCTAAAGCAGCTGAGGAAGTGTCTCCTCAGAAAACAAAGGAAAATGGGAGTTCTGGGCCCCTTAAAAGGCTTAGAAAGATAAATTCTGAAGACAAAGCTCCCAAAGTCTCTCCACCAGCAAAGAGACTAAAGAAACAAAGAGCAAGGAGGGCTGTAGAAGAGTCTATCTCTGAAGGAGTGGAAGCAGCAGCTGAGGAAAGGGGTCAGGAATCTCTGATCCCAACAACACCAAAAGAACCAGTTGTGATTGAATCTCTTCCCAGTGCTGAACCAGAACTTATTGAAGCTCCACAATCTCCAATTCAAGAGCCAGAGACTGCTACATCACCAATGCCTACACCTCTTTTATCTCCTATTCACTCTCCAGTACATGCTGAAAACCCAGGTATAAGTGCTGAAATTGATATCAACAACTTGACTATGCCTGAGGTTCTGTACTGGGAAGCTCCAACCATTCTTCAACATAATCCACCAACAACACCAATTTTAGATGCTGATTTCAATGCAGATATTCCAACAACACCTCTTCTAAATATCAGATATTAGGTGAGCATTAGAATTTGGATGTTGATCAGAACTTAGAGGATGATTTTGAAACCTCTATAGCCTCACACACTATCATTATCAGAGGAAGCTGATTCTGCAGGCTCTGTAAGTTCTGATGCTGCAAATGCATGACAATACTGGTGAAGCTGCTACAAATGAAAATGCTGATACAGCTGGTCCTTTAGGACATGCACCTTCACAAATAGTTGGTAAAGCTGAATTGGTTAAAAAGTTTGTGAGAGGGGATGCACCAGTACCTTAGAGTGAAACTCCAAGAGGAAAAGAATGGATCAAGGAGTGGAACAATGTTGATTTTGTTCCTACTTCAAATATTCTTGCTGAGCACCTGACTAAAGCTGATGAGATGCTGGTGAATGATGACTTCAAAGCATAGCTTAGAGTTACTGCATTGAGTACAAGGCACCTTCAAGGTCAACACTCAATAACTCAAGCCAAGGTGAACAAAATTCAAGAAACACTGATTCAGCAAGACATGAATGTTAAACTGGATAAGAACAGATTTTTCAAGCCTACCTTTAACAGAGTTGAGACTATTGAGAAAGCTCAGGAGAAACAACAAGCTCAGATTGATGAAGTACTAAAAAATCAAGCTTCTCAACAAGTTCAACTAAATAAAATCCAATCTTCAGTGGAATTACTTCTCTCTCCTACTACCTGATGATGCCAAAAAGGGGGAGTTAGTGATTAAGTCCAAATACAAAACTGATCAACCACTGAAGGGTAAGGATGATGGAAATGATGACCGGGGAAACTTTGAAAAGGGTAGAGGTCATGGTCAAGGCAAAGGCTCTTCATCCAGGAAAGCAGGAACTTCTACATAGAGATCAAGCTCTGATGCTGATAAGCAAGTTCTGACTAAACCTGATGTTCCGATACAGGGTGAAAGTCAAGAATCACAGAAGTTTATGCAGACATTGAAGCTCAAGGGGAAGGAAACAACAGTCTACTATCAAGACCCCAAGATACAGAAGCTGGATGAAGAAATTTCAAAAAGACTATTTCTCAAAGACAATCCAGGAATGGACTTTGAAAGTCTGAAGGTAGAAGAAGCCAGACTTAAAGCAGAAAATGTCAAATCCAAGTCTAAAGCTTCTATTACTGCAAAAAAAACCTCCAAAGCCTAAGGGCATTTTGATTAAAGAGAAGACAAACTCCAAGGTAACCAAATTTGAATCTAAAGCCAAATCACAAGTAGAGGTAGATCCAAGGTTCAAGGGCAAAGCTAAAGTTGATGATTCTGTAAAAATCTATCTGCCAACCATGGATGAAGAAATAATTGATGATAAAGATACTAGTCTGATTTTTAAGAAGAATAAAAATATTCAAACAACCTCTGACAGAGCTCATGTTGTTCAAGATCAAGACTTAGTAAATTCTGATATGACAAAGAAGCAAGCAACCTCTGACATAGCTCAAGTTGGCTTGATATCAGAAGATGAAAAGAAGGGTACATTAACCTCTGATAGTGCTCATGTTAAATTCATTCCACTACCAGGATTCACAAAAGCTCAACGAAATATTCAAACATTGAAGACTACTTCAAGTGGTTTTGAAGCAAGAGTTATTCGAGGGAAGGAAGCTAGAGACAAATCAGGATTGGGTAGTTCTAAAAAAAAGAGAGTAAATAATACTACCTCTGATCCAACCTCTTTGAGTGAACCAGGAGTGGGAACAACTCCTGAAAGATTGAATCAACTGGAGTCTGTACAAATGGTCTACCACTCTGTGCTAAAAGAAGATATCATGTTATATTTCATGACAGATGGGAGGGTATTCCATATAAGAAAGGATGTTATTCCTTTGAAGTACTTTGAAAAATTGCAACATGTGTTATTTCTGCTTCAAGTGAAGAACAGATCAACAAATGGTGCTGCCAGATACATAAGGTCTAATATTGAAAGACAGAAGAAACTATACTCTATAAAGTCTGACAGACCATTCTATCTTAAGTACAGAGCTCACAATGATGATATAGTTGAGATGAAGCCTAATACCGCCAAAATCACTACATTTCTTGGTATTAAGGGTCTTGAATTCAATCTAGAGTCTGATAAAGCCTATGTCATCAGACTAGATCAGGAGATAAGAAAGTGTAAAATCAATAATCTCATATCTTCTATTTTCCAAACTGGTGAAGACACTGCAGAGCCTAAGGAAGCAAAAAGGAGGATGCAAAATGAACTTGAATATGCTGAGAGAACTCTGTTGAAGAACTATCTCAGAACAACTCCTGATATTAAAGAGATCACACACTGAAGCCAAGTTAAGAACTACAACTGTTAAATTCTGAAGGATATACAGGCTAAAGCTGATATCAGACTTTAAGGATGGTAAAAGCTACAAGGACTGTGAGTTGTAGTTATCTAGTCAAAATTTTTATATGCATTTGTACTTAATGTTTTTGACATCATCAAATATCTATTGAACTTGTATATTATGCTAATTTACAAGTTGGGGGAGATTGTTAAATATATTTGTGATGTCATGTCTAATAGTGATCTGTGTTTAGTTTTTAGATCTTGAATAACAGGATAAATCAGGACTTAACTGGAAATCAGTACTTATACTGAAGTCAGAACTTAAGATATCAGAACTTAAGTTATCAGAACTTAAGATATCAGAAGATATTTATCAGGAGATAATATCAGGACTTAAGGAGGCATTCAGATAAGGAAGGCGGCTGATTGAAAGGAAAGAAGATCAAGACTAAAACAAGAAGAGATATGCATGGAGAAGAATTCTATGAAGAATAGAAGACTTGGAGGAAAAGATAACTAATTGATATACTTTAGGATACAGAATCATATTCGATATCAATTAGAAGATTATCTTGTAACTATGTAGTATATAAACACAGCATAGGGTTTACACTATAAGTGTTATCTTAATCGAGAATATTATTCATTGTAATCCTAGCAGCTCTCGTGATATTTGTTCATCACTGAGAGAGAACGGTTCCATTGTAATACTGTTTTATTAATAAGATTATTCTGTGTTACATACTTGTGTTCTTAATTCGATTTGATTATACTATACACTGTATTCAACCCCCTTCTACAGTGTGTGTGACCTAACATATCGAGATAATAAAATAATATTTTAATACCCGTAAAACCGACCCGGAATCTTTACCGATAGAACCGTACTCCGGATCGAAAAACTCAAAACACAAAAAGTGTTTGAAATATTCAAATTAGGCTAAAAATCATTTTTTCGGAAATATTTCGGTTTGTAGATTCCCCACACCGTTGAAGTTGCGAGTTTTCGAATAATCACAAATAATTTATATTTAATTAGAAAAATTATCAAATAATTCTGCAAATCATTTATAAAATCATATAACGATCAATATTTCACTTGTAAAATATCTAAATAATATATGGCTCAATCCGAGAATATTAATAATCCAAATTCACAATTATGGCACATATAAACCGCAATTACTAGAAAATTATTCACTTATAACTTTACAGAAAATCCATATATAATATTCATAATTTCTTTTTTTACTGTTGATACGATCACAACCACATGTATCACTTAATCACGTAAAAATTATACTCACATAAATTATAAATCTGTATTTTAGAAACAATATATGAACTTTGGTTTAGAAAGAAATTTACACATCGAGAACACAATAACCCGGATAACATTTTGAAACTTATACAAGCTGGAATAAAATATTACATTTTATTCCTTTCTTATTAGGAAATTTACTTTTATAATAAAAAATAAATTTTGAAAAGTCCGGGTCATTATATTATCTTTGTATGGTCATGGACTATTATGCTTCTAGAGTTTTCCAAAAAACAATCAGATTCAAGTGCATTCAAATGCAAGTTGGATTGTGCCGGATGTGAATATAATTAACTGAAAATCAATATAAATGCAGCTATGGTTGGAAATGAATATATGGGATTGCAAAGATGGAAGAAATGGTTGCTGTTAGGTGATGTATGTTAATAATGGCTAGTCTCCTGGTTTCCTAAAAGTTTAGCTCAAAATAGATGCAATTGATGTAGTCAGGATGGTTAATACTCAAAAAAGGTTTTTCACCTTTGAGTCTTATCGTAGAGGATATTCATTGTTTACTAATATTTGTTGCAGGATACGATCCTATTGGGTTCTTTCTCTCTTACTTTTTCGAACTCGGTTTTGGAAGGGCATCATTACGATGATTGTATTTTCCTTAACTTTCCTCAAGGTGTATAAATCTTGGCAGAAAAATATTGGCATGCCAAAATGATATTTACATAAAGGCACTGAACTTCCTCTGGAACAAAGCAATGATAACCAGTATATTATGGAAGACTTGTCTGACATAGTGAAAGTGAGAGAATTGATAAAATGCAAAGAACCGCAGAATCCCAAAAATCCAACCAATGAACCAGGTCTTATCCCAGTGACCAGTGTAAAACCACGTTCTCTTCATCTAAAAAGTTATCAGCTTTACTGTTGTCTCTAAAATCATTTGGACTCGTGTCACCAGGGCACGGCTTCAGGATAGGTCCACCACAGAGCTGATTGTTGCCAACATAAATGAAGGGATCGTTTTGGGTTAGGAGTTTCCCAAACATGTCGGGGATCCTTCCCAATACATTTTTTTCGAGTGATGATTATAAACTCAACAAACCATGGATAATCTCAACAAACCTACTGCTTCTTGTAGTGTTACTCCATGAAGAACATCAACAAAACTTGAGGAAATATTTGTGGTTTAATAAAATTTTACTTTGGATTGGGAGTCTTAAAGTTTGATCATCTGTGTGTATTGGATAAACCACTCAGGTCATACACTAACACAGTCATCTTCTCATCGATGACTCTTCTCATCGATAACTTTTAAATGTTCCCTTTAAACTTGTCATCTTTAAGCTGCATATAATTTAGAATTCTACTAAATGTACTAATATTATGATCTTAATTATATATATAAAAATATGGTTAATAACATATTGGCCAAATAAACCATATATATACCAAGCTCAGCCGAACCAACTCATGCTTGAAACTCAGATTGGAAGGGGTAATCTCAGGAAAAGTTATAGCAGTTATGGTTTTCTTCAATAATAGACACTGCAATAGAATATAAGCAATGGTTATAACAAAATATCAGACAAAACATAAGAGATAAAGTATACAGTAAGAAGTATTCACCTTGATTGACATAAAGTATAAATAGTACAACCAGAAATACTTTTGTTGGAACACAGGTTTATGATGATGTATTTTCAAGCAACAAATAATCAGATATACTGTCCGAACAAAGCTTCTGAGGTTTAGACAACTTCTAGAGTCTGCAGTTTACTAGGATAGGTTTGTTAGGGTTTATGTAAATCTTGTTTAACTGGATAACTCTCATCTTAAACAAACCCTATCTGATAAACTTAGTTTAAAATATTCAAAAACTTATCTTTTACTGAGTTTATCTCTTTCAACAAACTAGGTGTAGGGGCCGAACCAAGTGAAAACTCCTGGTGTTTTTACATTGTTCAATTTCCATATTACTGTATTTATATTTCAGCAATTTACATTCTACAGTTAATTGAGTCTGTCTCATTAGTAAAGGGTCTGTCCCATATACATAAGAGAATGTCCTATTTGTCATCTCAGTTAGACTATTATTTATATCGATTGGGCCTTTGAATTCCATTTGGTATCAGAGCAGGTGCATTTAATTCTCCGTTTAGTGTTTATTTTGCTAGCGATCCATGGCCCAACCAGACAGGTATTCAAATAATTACCCGCCATTGCTTCAAGGTGCTGAAAATTACAACGACTGGAAATTCCGCATGAAAATCTTCCTCCAGCGTGATGCTTTTGAATGTGATGCTGTTGAGAATGGCTTTACAGTACCAATAAAAGAAGGCAAGCCTAAGTCTATCAATGAACTATCTCCTGAAGAACTCAACGCTATGAATTCTAATACGAAAGATATGAATTCACTTCTTAATGGAATGGTGGCTACTGAGTTGCGTAAAGTATCAGCTTGCACCACGGCTAAACAAATCTGGGATACTATTAAAGTCAGCCATGAAGGTACATCTAAGGTACATGAGGTTAAACTTAGAATGCTAATGAGTGATTATGAAGGTTTCAGGTTGGAAAGAGATGAAAGTGTCAAAGATGCTCAAGGAAGGTTCTTAACCTTGATGAATTCTATATCTTTTCTGGAAAGGACTATTCCACAATCCGAAATCAATCGGAAAGTTCTCAGGGCTATGTCAAAGAAATTTGCTCCTAAGGTCACCATATTGCAGGATTCAAATCTTTTTTCCACTATGGACACTCTTACACTCTTTATTGAATTGGAAGAATTCGAGAATCAGCTTCGCAGATATGATGAAGAAGATGATGCTCCTCGAAAGAAAACTCTTGCACTTAATGCAGATGAATCTCCTGATGATTCTGACGAGGAAATTGCTCTCTTGACCAAGAAGTTTCACAAATTTCTTACCAAAATGAATGCATCAAAACGGCCAATGAAGTCTTAGTTTTCAAAGAAAGATTTCAAATCTAATCCCAACAAAGATAATAAAGCTAATTCGAACAAAGATACTTGCTTCGAATGTGGGAAAAAGGGCATTTCAAAAAGGACTGCTACAAGCTCAAGAAGAAAGCATTACTTACCTAGAGTGATGATGATTCAGATGTCGAGATTGATTCATATAATGAAGTGGCTCAACTATGTTTTGCTGGACTCGAAGACAACTCCAGTGACAACGATGAGGTACATAATGTTCAATATAGTAAACATTCAAATATATCTCAAACTGTACTAACCTTGCAGGCTCAGAATAGAAAGTTAAAAGAAACGAATGCTTATTTGAAACAAGCATTAAGCGAGGTTCTTAGTGAAATGGATGATCCTACGAAGGATGAAACTTTGGCTGCTGAAAATTGATCTTTAGTTAAAAAGATATCTAAGCTTACCGAAGAAAATCAATATCTCAAGAATGAGATTGAGATGAAGGATGTATGTCATGAAGCGTTGAAGAAAGAGTCAGCCTCTGGTGATCCAGAAACTGTCAAAAGAGACAGTGATCCTGATCATTTGGTTCCTGAACTGAAGCAGAAAGTCGCACAGCTTGAAAAAGATTTAGCTAAGTGTTTTCATGGTGAAGGAACTCTGAATGCTTTACTTGCTGAACAAAAATCCTATCTTGATAAAGGAGGATTCGGATGTGAATCAATCAAGAAACATGCATTTCAAGGTGGATACAAGCGAGCTCCTATGAAGTATAAGATGCCTTATGAGAAATGTTGAGATTGTGGCAAATCTAGTCACACTACTTCTGAATCTAGATTATGTGGTATCAAGGGCCACTCTCCTAACTCATCTTATAGATCATTTGTTAGATATAAATATGTTAATGCATCTATTACTGTTGTTCAGATGTGGATTAAGAAACCAGATAGACATTTATATAAGATCTGTGATACTAACCAACAAGGACCCAAAGTTAAGTGGGTACCTAAGAAATAAAGCAACTTTTGCAGGTATGCTTGAAGGTCCATGTTCCATGCAATAAATGGATAATCGATAATGGTTGCTTTCACCATATGACCGGTGATAAAACCAAGTTTCTCTCACTTATGGCTAAAGAGGGAGGTCTAGTTACACTTGGTGATTCTAACACCTTTCGTATCATTGGTAAAGGCACCATTGGTAATGACAGGTTTGTTATTTCTAATGTTCGTTTAGTTGATGGTTTAAAATATAATCTGATTAGTGTAAGTCAACTTACTGATGCTGGTCATAAAGTCAAATTCGATAAAAATGTTTGTTATATTGGTACTAAAACTAACGAGTTTGCTTTAGTTGCCAAAAGAAAAGGAAATTTTTTGTTCTAGATTTTGACGAATAGCACGAAGAAATATGTATTGCTACTGTTCAAGATCAGCGGAATCTCTGGCATAGGCATCTTGGTCATGTTCACATGGACTTGCTTCAAAAGATATCATCTCATGGTCTTGTACGAGGACTACCAAAGCTTAAATACAAGAAGGTGGAAACTCGTTCGGCATGTCAGCTTGGAAAACAGGTTAAAACTTCCTTTATTGCTAAGAATCGAGTTTCAACTACTGACCCGTTGTAGTTACTCCATCTTGATCTTTTTGGTCCTGAACGCTATGTAAGTCTTGGTGGTAAGAATTATGCGTTTGTTATAGTTGATGATTACTCTCGTTTTACTTGGGTATTATTTTTACGTACTAAAGATGAAGCTTGTTAGATATATTTGAGATGTCATGTTTAATGTATTTCATGTTTAGTTTTCAGATCTTAACAAATAGGAAATATCAGTAATTACTGAAATCAGCACTTACTGGAAGTCAGGACTTAAGGATATTAGTACTTAAATTATCAGGAGATAATTATCAGAAGATGGATATCAGAACTTAAGTGCGGAAGGATGAACAGTTAAGGAAAGGCTGATTGAAAGGAAAGAAGATCAAGACTAAATAAAGAAGAGATATGCGTGGAGAAGATTTTTATGGAAGATAGAAGACTTGGAAAAGAAGATATCTAATTGATATATTTTAGGATAATATTCAATATCAATTAGAGATTATCTTGTAACTGTGTAGTATATAAACACGGACATAGGGTTTACACTATATGTGTTATCATAATCGAAGTTATTATTTATTGTAATCCTAGCAGCTCTCGTGATAAGTTGTTCATCACTGATAGAGGACAGTTCCATATTGTAACAAAGTTTATTGTGTTGAATAAAATTTGTTCTCTGTTACTTATGTTCTTATATTCGATTTGATTGTGATAAACACTGTATTCAACCCCCTTCTATAGTGTGTGTGACCTAACAAGTGGTATCAGAGCAGATCTGTTAACACACAAACAGTTTAAGATCCAAAAACAATCATGTCTGAAGAAGAACAAACTCCAACCAAGCCCACCAAAACTGAAGAACCTTCAAAGACTCAAATCCACAGTCGATATGAGACTATTAGAGTTCCCATACTGAAACCATTTGAATATCCCATATAGAAGGTGAGGCTGTCTATGTTTCTGGAAGCTACTGATCCAGAATACCTTGACAGAATCAATGAAGGACCACACAAGCCAACCAAACTCTCTATTGTAGTTGCAGGTGAACCAGCAAAGTCTGTACCAAAGGAGAAGGGTGATTACACTACTGAAGATATCTCATCAATTGCTAAGGATGCTAAGGTACGACACTTGCTACATAGTGCCATTGATAATATAATGTCAAACAGGGTAATCAACTGTAAGACTGCAAAGGAGATATGGGATGCCTTGGAGACAAGATGTTAGGGAACTGATTCAATTAAGAAGAACAGGGAGACTATACTCACTCAAGAGTATGAGCACTTTGACTCAAAGCCTGATGAGTCATTAACTGGTTTATATGACAGATTTGTCAAACTCTTGAATGATTTGTCACTAGTTGACAAGGAATATGATTTGTCAAACTCTTGAATGATTTGTCACTAGTTGAAGGCCACCACTATAAGAGACAACTATGCTTTTGAAGAAACAACTCTTGATGAAATTTATGGGATGCTCAAGTCTCATGAACTTGAGATGGAACAAAGAAGCAAGATGATTGGAAGAAAGTCAAGGACAGTTGCTCTTAAGGCTGAGGAGGAATCCCCCAAAGCAGCTGCCTCAAGGAAGGGCAAGGGAAAAGCTGTCATCACAAAGTCTGATACGGAATCATCAAGTTCTGATACTGATGATGACTCAGAAACTGAAAGCTTACCTGAGATGGATCCTGATGAAGAGATGATGAAGCTGTATGCTCTTATGGTGAAAGGAATCACAAGGATTGCATATAGGAAATTCAGAAAGGGAAAGAAGTCTTCCAGGAAAGGTGCAAGTTCTGATAAGAAGAGTTTCAGAATATCTGAAGGCAAAGGAGGAAAGTCTGACAAAGGAGAATACATAAATGTCAAATGCTACAACTGTGGTGAGAAAGGCCACATATCTCCTGATTGCAAGAAAGTAAGGAGTGACAAAGGCAAGGCTCTTGTCACAAAGAAGAAAAGCTGGAAAGACACTTCAGATTCTGAAAGTGAGGTGAACTATGCCTTGATGGCAAATGCTGATATCAGTTCTAATGCTGCTGAGTTAAAGGTACCTCAAACTACTTATGGCTTTCATACTGATGATATTAATGAGTTGAGAAGATATCTTAAAACCATGTTCATTAGTTATAGAGATTAAACTTTAACATGTGAAAGATTAACTTCTGAAAATCTTGCTTATAAAAAGAGGAATGATTATTTAGAAAAAGAGTTAGTCATGTTCCATCAAACCCGGAAGATAGAGATGATGCTTTCTATGTTAGGGATGAAGTACTTAAAATGAATGAATCTCTAAAAACTGAGTTAGAGAAGGAAAGAGAGATTATCAGGACTTGGACTAACTCTGGTAAAGCAACTCAGGATATTCTTAGTAGTGGAAACTGGAAAGAGGGCTTAGGTTATGGAGATGATAAGAATGATAAGGGAACTGTAGAGATTGAGCCTATAGTCGTTAAACAAAATCCAAAGGTAAATCATGTTAAGTTTGTAGCTGTAAAGTCTAATATTGATAAATCAGAAGTTAAAGAGAAATTAACTTCTGACAAACCAAAACAGGGTAAGCCAACTGAAGTAAATATAAGCTTAATGACAAAGAAGCAGCTTAAGCATAAGCACAAAGCTGTTAAGAATGTAAACAAGGTAAAGCCGCCTAGGAAAAATAGGAATGGAAAGGAAGGTGTGAATAAAAGTAATGATTATAAGCCTGTTCCTAATGCTCCTAGAAAGAAATGTTATAACTGTGGAAATTCTAACCATCTGGCATCTTTTTACAGGAAAAATAAGAACATAATCTCCTTCCTTCAAAGTCAGGAGTTAAGAGTCAGTCTGTTAGATATAGGCCACAAAATACTTGTTTTCATTGTGGTAGTTTATGGCATTCCATTTATACTTGTAAGAAATATCATAGTTTGTACTATGATTATTATCAAATAAAACCTTCTTTAAAGAAAGTTAGCATTATTCCTTCTAGTGTAAGTTCTGATGCAAAGTCGGATAGTGTAAATGCTGATAAGAAAAATGTTAACATAAACTCTGATGCTAAATCTGCTGCAAATGTTAACAAACTTAATAAGACCAAAGGATCCAAGCAAGTCTGGGTCCTTAAAACTAATCATTAGTGGTCTTTGTGATTGCAGGGCAATAGGAAAAACATCCTAGTTCTGGACAGTGGATGTTCAGGACATATTACTGGAAATAAAGCACTGCTATCAGACTTTGTGGAGAAAGCTGGCCCAAGTGTTTCTTATGGAGATGGCAACATGGGAAAATTTTTGGGATATGTGTGACGACTGAGAATTTTTCGACGTAATTAAGTCAATAAAGTATGTGTTATGTGATGTGATTATAATTATGTGACTAAGTGCTGATTAATTGTCTTTTCTGTATATTAGAGTATAGGAGCGTAGATAAAAATTTTAATAACCCCAATTTTTGGAAATTTTTGAAACCCGGATGAATAATAACGTTTGCTGACAATGCTGATAAGAAAAATTATCAGACCACGATATATAGGAGTACTGTTATGGAAATTCTAAGATCATATTAGTATTCCATAAAGAAAATAAGTGTATGTAAAAGCCGTCGGATTTCGAAAACGAGCACTTTTATTCTTCCCCAAGATTTCCACTAGACATTAAGGGATTTAAGAAATTAATATTAAGATGAAGTATTTTAAATTCAAGGATTATAAAGGAGAATTAATTTAGGTATTAAAAATACCAAGAAGATTTTATCAATAAAACCATTAAGGTATTTAACCAAACGATCAACGAGATTGAGTGATAACCGGATAAAGAAATGAATAACGACTCTTGTAAATACCTTTGCAAGTGGCAAGGCAAGTGGATGGTTGATCAAACAAGAAACCAAGTGATAGTTAGGAAGGAATGGCTAGTTAATTATATAGTTAACTAGGGATGATCTCATCTCACTACAAATCACCAACACATGGCAAATGGTGAGATCATCTTCCACTAACTCCTTTGTTTATTATTAACCTAGCAAAATATCAAGACAACCCATCATTATCCACCACATTATTCCACCAACACAAGAAAGCAAAAGCATTTCCTCCCCCATTTCCATTGCTCTCGGCCAAAACAGAACCAGCACATTAAAACTGTTGTATCTCCTTCATTTCTCACTCAAATGTTGTGTTCTATAGCTCGTTGGAAAGGTATTGAGATGACCTACAACTCTTGTTCACAAGTCTTGTCCAAATAATTAAGGTAAGACCCTCATTTTTACAGTTCTTTCAATCAGACTTTTAGAAACTTCAAAGCCTAACTTTGTGTTCTTGATTTCTTTGGAAAGATCAAGCTTGTAGGAGGCTCCCTAAGGCTTCCTAGAAACTTAACACCTCCCAAGGAAGGTATAAACTTCAAAACCTAGCCTTTAATTTATTTGTTATTACGTTTAATGGTTGGTTTTGTGAAATGAGAAGCATGGATTGTGATTATTAGTAGTTTGGTTTGATTTGGAAGTGTTTTGGTAATTGAAGCTTGATTATAGTTCATAGGTCTTGATTGTGGTTGTTTGAGTTAAAAAACTTGGAGGTTATAGACTGATGTGGTATGGTTTAGGTGAAGTTTTGTTTTATTGATGGTTATGAGTTGGTTGGTGGTTAATTGAAGTAGTTTAAACATTGGTAATCGCGTAAACATAGCCGTCGTAATGTCCATTTTTATTCAACTGCTTGTTCTTAGTGTTCAGGAAATAAAACTTAACAAACAATCTGTAACATTGTCATGTTTAGCTAGAGCGTGTCGTAAGCTTCGTTTTGATATGTGGATCGCTTGGTTCCGATGTACGGTTTAGGAGAAACGACCGTTTTAAGTAACGGCGTTTCACGAACGAATCTTTACCCCTCGCTTTACTTTGAGACCTTCTTTAAGTCCCCTAAAAGACTAATTGGATTACGAAACAATTATGTAAGGTAGATTACGAAGTTGGTAGCGTACTCGCGAAAGATTAGCCTTAAAATTCGTAACGATTAATTTATTAAAATTGGTGGAGCCGAGGGTGTGCGAACGATTCACGCAAATCGTTAAGCGTATAAGCGAACGTTAGGGTCTAAGTGGATAAAGTCTAGTTTCTTAAGCGACCGTGGTTTAATTCCGGCTTATGTTGTTGTTCATAGGTTACTGGACCCATTCTAAGCTTAAGTCTACCCCAGAGCACTCAGGCAAGTTTTCTACCCATTATACTGTTGTTGTGATGTATATATGTATATGCATTATCTTGTGATAAATGCATGATTGTGATTAGCAAATCTTGCGATATATTGGAGCATGCTGATATGGTATATATGTATGTCTGTTTCGTAATCTTGATATCTAATTATTGATTCAATTGCTTATAAGTTGCATAATACCTATGCTAGAGATAAGCAGTAGTTGCGTATACCCTTAGTATAGGGGACCCAAAGGTGAACATATTTCTAAACCGGGAGTCGATGTTCCCGAGTATAATATATATATATATATATATATATATACAGATATAGTTTTCAAAACTATTAATCGAATAAGGTTTATTCGATAACTTTATTTTATTTAATGAATATTATTTTGAATATTCATTCGAGGACTTATGACTCCGCTTATTTTATCTAATGAATATTATTTTGAATATTCATTCGAGGACTTATGACTCTTCTTATTTTATTTAATTAACATTATTTGAATATTCATTCAGGACTTATGACTCCGCTTATTTTATTTAATGAATATTATTTTGAATATTCATTCGAGGACTTATGACTCCGCTCATTTTATTAAATAATATTCTTTATTTTATTAAAGAATAATGTTTCGATAATCAAACTTATTTTCGATTATTCAAATAAAGATCGTACTTTCGTATAAGTATATCTTTGGTTATTTATTATTCATTTCAAGTATGAGTTTTAAAACTTCTACTTCAATTAATTTTATAGAGATTATCCTTTATGGGAATATTATTTAAATAATAATATTCAGATATTTTCTAATATATCAGGACTGATTTATTTCATTAAATCAGCATTACTCCAAACATTCTTAAAAATATTTTCAAGTCTTCAAAATGATTTTTAAAGGTTAGAGCGGATCCCAAAACTCGTTTTCAAATTTAAGATCTTCCTTTTTGAAGGGGACTTGAATACTCGCTCAAAAATCTAAGAGATCCGGCTCTGTGGTGTATTTTATATTCGCAACGAGGTTGCTGTTTTGATAAATGAATTGATTACTTACCCAACGTTCGGGAAGTAAGTCCATCTATTTGAGTCGGCATAAGCAACATGGGCTCAGTGGGCGTCCATGAAAGTATAAGTGGCTCAGTGGGAGTCCATGAATGCGTAAGTGGCTGAGTGGCAGTCCAACATAGGTCCTAATGCGGCCAGGGTGATGACCAGTGGGGAATTCGTCCATCTACTAGTAGAAAAGGTTACTTATTGGTATCTTTGCCTGATCAGCAAGATATCAGGTTTATGCCAAGGTTTTCTTCTTTCCAAATTCATTGGATATTATAACTCTGTTTATATTTTTCATAACAGAGGTTTCCGAGGAAAGTATGAGATATATATATAGGTGTATATATATATATATATCGGGACTTAATGAAGTATCCCGTAACTTCATTTCTTTTGAATGATATTTCAAAGATTGAATCTATTCAAATCTTATCTTGTAGTCTCATCTATGTGATGAACTTTTGAACTGGTTATACCTTGAACGGTGGTAGTTCAAGTAGTATTCGGAAAAGATATAAGTATATTGGAGTATCTTGTAACTTCATCTTTTCAACTTATATCTAGTAAATGATTATCTTATGCATGACAAAGATTTTCAGAAAAATGTTGAGACAAGGTTAGATATATGAGATCACCTTGTAACGATATTTTATATAGTTATACACTGGAACTCTGTGTGTATTATGCATGAAAGAGGACTTCCAAGATTTGGGAAGTATATATGTATATATATACTAAATATTTTGCGACTTTGTCGTATTAAGATTTCAAACTTGGTTTATTTCTTCTTGACCAAGACTTTCATGAGTACAATGAGAATGCTCATATATTGTAAATTATTATACATATTATTTCGGTGGGCTTGTTGCTCACTCTTGCTTTCTTCTTTTATCACACAACAACAGATAGACAAGATGAGCAGGACCAAGCTCCCAATTCGTGAGCGGATAGGAAACGTTCCGCAGTTTCCTGTAGGCGTTGATGCCGTTGTGGCTGAGGTAGGAGCTACCAATAGGCTAGGCTTTCAACTTTTGATGTACCAGACTTATGTATATTATGAATTGTAATAATGGCAAAGAATATGTAAATTTATTCAGAAACCCTTTTGAGGTGTAATGACTTATAATTTTGGAATAAAATGACTTGTGTTATTTTTGGTATTCATCTCTGAGACTATAACTTGTGGTGTGTGTGTGTGTATATTGTGGGGTCACAGTACTCAGTAGTTGGTTGACTGTTAAGATTAAGTATTGATAAGGGAAATGGAACTCGTGACAACCCGAATCCCCGACCCCGGATTTGGGGGTGTTACAGAAATGGTATCAGAGCTAAGCGTTCTAAACCTCAGAGATGATGTGACGTTAAAATAATAAGTTCACTAAGATAATAAGAACTTTTGCCAAGTTCATAGTCGGACTACCTAACATAGTACTGATAGTTAAAACCCTTATGGGACCCCTTATAAATATCGTGATAGAAGCATAGTTCGTTATCGTATATGGTAGCGGGACTCCGAACCCTGAGGTTGAGGAGCAACATCGCGATGATGTTTTACTACATATTGGGGATCAGATTGCGGATCCGATAGAGCGTCCTAATAAGGGACCGGAAGATGTTCATATTGAGGATGTAGCGGTTGAGGATGTTGTCTTAGAAGGGATTGTTGCTGAGGAGGATCCCGTGGGAGATCCTGACAAGAATGAATAAAGGACCACTGAGGAATTGATAACCATGGTTAGGGAAACTACTAGAGGTAGGATTGGTCGGTCACTACCGGAGGTTCGTTCAAGTTTGTAAAGATAGTAGCCCCTTTAACGCGGCTTACTCATAAGACTGAGAAGTTCGAATGGACAGAGAAATGCGAGAACAGCTTTCAAGAACTGAAGCAAAGGTTGGTGAAGGCTCCTATGTTGGCGTTACCGGATGGAAAATGAGATTTTGTGATTTGTATTGACGCTTCGCATAAGGAATTAGGGTGCTTCTTATACAGCACAACAAGGTAATCGCGTACGCGTCAAGATAATTAAGGGAATATGAAAATCCAATATCCTACCCATGAGCTTGGGCTCGTGGCAATAGTTTTGCCCTAAAGATTGGAGGCACTACTTGTATGGAGAGAAGTGCGAGATTTACACAAGCCATAAGTGCTCTAGTACATTTTAACGCAGAAAGTGCTCAACATGCGCCAGAGGAGGTGGTTAGTGCTAATCAAGGATTACGATTATGAGATTCTTTATCATCCAGGGAAAGCCAAAATGGTGGCTAATGCCCTTAGTAGAAAGGAGAGACTCAAGATGATAATGTCTTTGAGTTGATAAGAGATTTCGAGAAAATGGAAATAGAAGTAAAGGTAATCGGAGCCAGAACTGAAAAGCTGTTTGAGATTGTAATACAGCCCGAATTATTGAAAAAGATCATATTGTGCCAAGAAAAAGTAATGAATGAAGGCAGAGAGTCAATGACCGGAGAAGAGATCCATATCAAGAAAGAAAGAACCCATAACATAATGAAATGGAAAACAAGGATTTTAACGTATAAGATAACCCTGATTATGGGGGAAGGATGAAACATTTTATATCGAGAAAACAGAAGTCGAGCAAGATAGGGAAACCAGGACGGTACACCTATGGGGCAATTCATGGAGCTGCCTAAACAGAAATTATACTTTTACCCCCCAACCACCACCCTGAGGAAACAGTGTAGTGGGAAATTCTTTTAAGACCTTTAAGTCGCTAAGCTCTCAGTGTTCCAAGGAACAAGTTGACCCAATCGAGGCAAGAGCCTGCCTAAAGGAAATATAGGAATCATTTAAGATTCTAAATGATTGACGAAGCGAAAAAGACTGTTTTTTTCACTTACCTTCCTAAGAGAGAGGCCACCCGTTGGTGAAAGGCCAAGAAAGACATGGGGCCAGAGGTTATAATAAACCGATTAAAGTTCAGTCAATTGTTTTCGGGAAAGTACTTCCCAAGATTATAGAGATAGTGTAAAAGCTTTAGAGCCAGAACCAAGGCGGACGAGTATGATGAATTATGAATCTAAGTGGTAAAAGTTGGCAAGATTCATCCTGAGGACACGAATCCCAGAACAACGTGATGTTTGAAGTCAATGATTAATGGGTTCATGAAATGATTGTAATAAAAAAAAGAAACTGAAGTGGAAAGGAATATAAAGGCAATAGAGTTTGAGGAATGATAAGGGAGTTGGGTATGAGGAGACCCTAAAGACTCGTAGCAATAGAAATAGAAAAGTATGCAATCGTCAGGATGAGCGTGATTCACTATGAGTTAAAGTTGATGGTTGAAGGTATAAGAGATAAATATATTTTATACCCTTTAAGTTGGGAGGATTCGAGGAAACCTTGAGATAGTTTGAAGGATAAATAATGAGACGCAGATAGACTGAGGAGACAAGAAAGTAAGAAATTAGGAAATTGGATGAAGGAAGTGACCTTCAAGAATGTGAAGTATAAGTAACGCATGTGAATTGATACCCAAAAAGGGGGACACCGGGTATAAAAGATATACCAACATTGAGATGACTGTTGAGATAAATAAAAGAGGTAAATGAGTAGTTAGAACTAAAAAGTTTACGTTGAACACGACCAATATCTTCTAGAACATCCCTGTTATCATTACTGAATCAGGCAAGAAAAGCGGATAACCGTTGTTATCTTTTGGAGGCCATATTGATTGACTTCATTTTGAATATAGATATTATTGTGAAATTAGGCATATACTATCAAGGTGGGAATGATTGAATAAGATACCCTTATCAGGGATATATGACTTGATTTATCCATGTAAGGATGCAAGTACCTTTTTAAAGGTAGAATTGAGGATATAACCTCAATAGCTTGAGATGAACCATGGGGGGATGCATAAAGGATGGCATTTCACCCTTAATAGGGACATTATGAGTTTGGTAGTACGGAATGAAGGACTAAGGCAACAACAACCTTTAAAGATCAGTGGAGAAAGTTTTCAGAACTATATAGACAATGATTCTGGTATTAGTAAATGGTATCTTGATATGCCCTGTACCTAGGGTGTACCTGATGAAGGATTTAAGGATAACCTTAGAGTTTTACAAGGAGAAAGGTAATATTCAAAGTTCTCAAGAATAGAAATTTTGATAAAGGAAATATGACGTAATTATAATAATGTCAGGTGGGGCACGTGTTGGACCATAAGAAAGTATAGATCGACCCAATGAGGGTCGAGATTGGTGAAAACGAGAAGGACCCAAGGTAAGAGACGTCCTAAGTATGATCGAGAGTCAGTCGTGACAATGTTTACATCTGAAGACTAAGGCAATGACTTATGGAAAAATGGTGATTTTTTTCTCACCGGGACTTAAGAATAGCATTTTCACATAAGCAGTGATTGAAATGAGGTAGAAAATTTAGTTGGAGGTGGTTAAAATGACATTGATTGTAAGGAAATTTTACTATCACGAAAGGCCAAAGAGGTGGCCGACACTCTAAGTGTAAGAGAGCAATTATAGGCGCTCGTGCCAGAGGAATACAGTGATGATGGTTAAATCCGTGAAGGTTGTATTATGGTTTGAAAGATTGACATTCCTTCTAATGATTGTGCGATACTCAACCGTAATAGTAGTTTAATAAAGATTTAATTCATGTAATCGCCGTGAGCGGGCTATCTATCTTAGCCTATCTTGAGATAAGCCAGGACCATGTTACGAAAGGACTAAATGGACCTTTGAGCTTCATGTCTCCCAATAAAGACATATGGTTAATAATGGTATTAACCTGATATCGTTGATTTTATTGAAACTCTTCTGCAATTTTATCTGCTTCATGTCATATGTACATCAAGTTCAGGAGTGTTCTTCATAAATCATGAACGGTGATCATGTTGACTCCTTAGAAGAATTGGATACGATAGCTATGGACTTTGTATGGTTAGATATTAAGATTTCATGGAAAATGAATGACTATAGTAGGTCCGTGGTGGACTATAGTAATGTAGCAATGATTCTGCGAGTAATGAGCCGATTACAACCGTGAGAGTTGTATTGGAATGGTGTTGAGATTGAGTACAACTAATCGGGTCGTGGTGATGTATAAGTTATTAATGATAGACCGACTAAGCCGAACATTTACCTATGATATATTTATTCCTTCTTATCGATAAAGAGTAGTATTACCCATACGAAAAAGGTTGTTGTATAGAAATGGATTCTAGTAACGATGAGGTCTAGAATGAAATCCCAGATTCGATTTTCGTTCTCGAGGGAGTTTCAAGGGTGATTATGTATAAGCTAGAGCAAGAGCATGGGTCCATAGAATGATGGACAGAATAGCAAAAATATTTAAGCAGGTGAAATATGATGCTATAATACTTGATGTTGATATATATACGTATACGTTTTGTTCTCCTATGACAAACCTCTATAGTTCAGAGGTACATTCCAAGCCAGATATTTTATGGCAGTATTTTTTTCATATATACAATTCCTTTCAGTTCGTTCTTTTCTCTTCTTTTCATTTCATGTAAGCTGAGAAGAACAACCCTTCCAGAAGGGGAGGTATTGCCGAATGACTATCTATCTGTGTGATAGAAGCCTAGTAGGATACCACATATTGTTTAATTGCTTGTCAAGTACTAAAGGCTGGCCACCTTCTGTACTAACTATGCAATAGAATAAGTGTTCATGATCATAATGATCTCTCAATAAATTCTTTTACTTCTATACGAAGGACCAAGCTTTCGAAGATGGAGGCAGCTAGAGATGAAGTGGTACCAAGTACGATGGTATTCTGATTCTAACGCGTTCGTGATACTAAAGTTGACGAGATTATTAAAAGGTTATAAAACTCTAGCGAGTAAAGGTATATCTAGAATAGTATTCTGTATGGAAGATAGTACCGATTACGAACTGGAAAAGAATGGGTATTGAGAAGCAAAAGCTATAATGCTAGAAGCTATGATGAGAATCTGTGAAATAGACTTGAAAGAATTTGGAATGATCACTTAACGCGGATTGAGTTTTCTTACGATAATACATCATATGTCATTATCGAGATGTCGCCTTATGAGATCCTTGAGGGAACACAATGTCGATCTCCCTTACGTTAGGATGAAGTTGCAGAGCGCTAGATGCTCGGACCAGCAGTGGTCCAAAGGACCAGGGATATAATAGATCTAATCAGAGGGCGGCTGGTAGTAGCCCAAGATGGACAGAAGAAGTATGTTGATTGACACGAAAGGACAAAGAGTAGGAAGTAGGGGACCTAGTGCAGTTATAGGTATTCCCTTGGAAAGGATGGATGATGTTCGGAAAGAAAGGAAAGCTAAGCCCTCGAATTGTAGGACCCTTTGAGGTATTAAGACGTATTGGGAAGTTAGCATATGAGATAGGCCTACCCCCGAACCTGTAGCAAGTTCATAATGTGTTCCATGTATCAATGTTAAGGAAGTGTAATTCGGATGCCAGAAAAATAAGGGCGTATGAGCGCATAGACATGCAACCAGACGTAACCTATATGGAGCAACCAGGAAGGGTTATAGATCGAAAAAGGACAAGTGCTTAGGAGAAGGGTTATCAAACTAGTCAGAGTTTGGTGGTAGAACCATAATGTGGAAAATTGACTTGAGAGTTAGAAGGCACAATGCTAGAAAAGCATCCCCAACTGTTTTCTATCTGATTCCGGGACGGAATCCTTTTAAGGAGGGGAGACTGTAATAACCCCAATTTTTGGAAATTTTTGAAACCCGGATGAATAGTAACGTTTGCTGACAATGCTGATAAGAAAAATTATCAGACCACGATATATAGGAGTACTGTTATGGAAATTCTAAGATCGTATTAGTATTCCATAAAGAAAATAAGTGTATGTAAAAGCCGTCGGATTTCGAAAACGAGCACTTTTATTTTTCCCCGAGATTTCCACTAGATATTAAGGGATTTAAGAAATTAATATTAAGATGAAGGATTTTAAATTCAAGGATTATAAAGGAGAATTAATTTAGGTATTAAAAATACCAAGAAGATTTTATCAATAAAACCATTAAGGTATTTAACCAAACGATCAACGAGATTGAGTGATAACCGAACAAAGAAATGAATAACGACTCTTGTAAATACCTTTGCAAGTGGCAAGGCAAGTGGATGGTTGATCAAACAAGAAACCAAGTGATAGTTAGGAAGGAATGGCTAGTTAATTATATAGTTAACTAGGGATGATCTCATCTCACCACAAATCACCAACACATGGCAAATGGTGAGATCATCTTCCACTAACTCCTTTGTTTATTATTAACCTAGCAAAATATCAAGACAACCCATCATTATCCACCACATTATTCCACCAACACAAGAAAGCAAAAGCATTTCCTCCCCCATTTCCATTGCTCTCGGCCAAAACAGAACCAGCACATTAAAACTGCTGTATCTCCTTCATTTCTCACTCAAATGTTGTGTTCTATAGCTCGTTGGAAAGGTATTGAGATGACCTACAACTCTTGTTCACAAGTCTTGTCCAAATAATCAAGGTAAGACCCTCATTTGTACAGTTCTTTCAATCGGACTTTTAGAAACTTCAAAGCCTAACTTTGTGTTCTTGATTTCTTTGGAAAGATCAAGCTTGTAGGAGGCTCCCTAAGGCTTCCTAGCAACTTAACACCTCCCAAGGAAGGTATAAACTTCAAAACCTAGCCTTTAATTTATTTGTTATTACGTTTAATGGTTGGTTTTGTGAAATGAGAAGCATTGATTGTGATTATTAGTAGTTTGGTTTGATTTGGAAGTGTTTTGGTAATTGAAGCTTGATTATAGTTCATAGGTCTTGATTGTGGTTGTTTGAGTTGAAAAACTTGGAGGTTATGGACTGATGTGGTATGGTTTAGGTGAAGTTTTGTTGTATTGATGGTTATGAGTTGGTTGGTGGTTAATTGGAGTAGTTTAAACATTGGTAATCGCATAAACATAGTCGTCGTAATGCCCATTTTTATTCAACTGCTTGTTCTTAGTGTTCAGGAAAGAAAACTTAACAAACAATCTGTAAAATTGCCATTTTTAGCTAGAGTGTGTCGTAAGCTTCGTTTTGATATGTGGATCGCTTGGTTCCGATGTACAGTTTAGGAGAAACGAACGTTTTAAGTAACGGCGTTTCACGAATGAATCTTTACCCCTCGCTTTACTTTGAGACCTTGTTTAAGTCCCCTAAAAGACTAATTGGATTACGAAACAATTATGTAAGGTAGATTAGGAAGTTGGTAGGGTACTCACGAAAGATTCGCCTTAAAATTCATAACGATTAATTTATTAAAATTGGTGGAGCCCAGGGTGTGCGAACGATTAACGCAAATCGTTAAGCGTATAAGCGAACGTTAGGGTCTAAGTGGATAAAGTCTAGTTTCTTAAGCGACCGTGGTTTAATTCCGGCTTATGTTGTTGTTCATAGGTTACTGGACCCACTCTAAGCTTAAGTCTACCCCAGAGCACTCAGGCAAGTTTTCTACCCGTTATACTGTTGTTGTGATGTATATATGTATATGCATTATCTTGTGATAAGTGCATGATTGTGATTAGCAAATCTTGCGATATATTGGAGCATGCTGATATGGTATATATGCATGTCTGTTTCGTAATCTTGATATCTAATTATTGATTCAATTGCTTATAAGTTGCATAATACCTATGCTAGAGATAAGCAGTAGTTGCGTATACCCTTAGTATAGGGGACCCAAAGGTGAACATATTTCTAAACCGGGAGTCGATGTTCCCGAGTATAATATATATATATATATATATATATATATATATATATATATATATATATATATATATATATATATATACAGATATAGTTTTCAAAACAATTAATCGAATAAGGTTTATTCGATAACTTTATTTTATTTAATGAATATTATTTTGAATATTTATTCGAGGACTTATGACTCCGCTTATTTTATCTAATGAATATTATTTTGAATATTCATTCGAGGACTTATGACTCTGCTTATTTTATTTAATGAACATTATTTTGAATATTCATTCAGGACTTATGACTCCGCTTATTTTATTTAATGAATATTATTTTGAATATTCATTTGAGGACTTATGACTCCGCTCATTTTATTAAATAATATTCTTTATTTTATTAAAGAATAATGTTTTGATAATCAAACTTATTTTCGATTATTCAAATAAAGATCGTACTTTCGTATAAGTATATCTTTGGTTATTTATTATTCATTTCAAGTATGAGTTTTAAAACTTCTACTTCAATTATTTTTATAGAGATTATCATTTATGGGAATATTATTTAAATAATAATATTCAGATATTTTCTAATATATCGGGACTGATTTATTTCATTAAATCAGCATTACTCCAAACATTCTTAAAAATGTTTTCGAGTCTTCAAAATGATTTTTAAAGGTTAGAGCGGATACCAAAACTCGTTTTCAAATTTAAGATCTTCCTTTTTGAAGGGGACTTGAATACTCGCTCAAAAATCTAAGGGATCCGGCTCTGTGGTGTATTTTATATTCGCAACGAGGTTGCTGTTTTGATAAATGAATTGATTACTTACCCAACGTTCGGGAAGTAAGTCCATCTATTTGAGTCGGCATAAGCAACATGGGCTCAGTGGGCGTCCATGAAAGTGTAAGTGGCTCAGTGGGAGTCCATCAATATGTAAGTGGCTGAGTGGCAGTCCAGCATAGGTCCTAATGCGGCCAGGGTGATGACCAGTGGGGAATTCGTCCATCTACTAGTAGAAAAGGTTACTTATTGGTATCTTTGCCTGATCAGCAAGATATCAGGTTTATGCCAAGGTTTTCTTCTTTCCAAATTCATTGAATATTATAACTCTGTTTATATTTTTCATAACAGAGGTTTCTGAGAAAAGTATGAGATATATATATAGGTGTATATATCTATATCAGGACTTAATGAAGTATCCCGTAACTTCATTTCTTTTGAATGATATTTCAAAGATTGAATCTATTCAAATCTTATCTTGTAGTCTCATCTATGTGATGAACTTTTGAACTGGTTATACCTTGAACGGTGGTAGTTCAAGTAGTATTCGGAAAAGATATAAGTATATTGGAGTATCTTGTAACATCATCTTTTCAACTTATATCTAGTAAATGATTATCTTATGCATGACAAAGATTTTCAGAAAAATGTTGAGACAAGGTTAGATATATGAGATCACCTTGTAACGATATTTTATATAGTTATACACTGGAACTCTGTGTGTATTATGCATGAAAGAGGACTTCCAAGATTTGGGAAGTATATATGTATATATATACTTAATATTTTGCGACTTTGTCGCATTAAGATTTCAAACTTGGTTCATTTCTTCTTGACCAAGACTTTCATGAGTACTATGAGAATGCTCATATATTGTAAATTATTATACATATTATTTCAGTGGGCTTGTTGCTCACCCTTGCTTTCTTCTTTCATCACACAACAACAGATAGACAAGATGAGCAGGACCAAGCTTCCAATTCGTGAGCGGATAGGAAACGTTCCGCAGTTTCCTGTAGGCGTTGATGCCGTTGTGGCTGAGGTAGGAGCTACCAATAGGCTAGGCTTTCAACTTTTGATTTACCAGACTTATGTATATTATGAATTGTAATAATGGCAAAGAATATGTAAATTTATTCAGAAACCCTTTTGAGGTGTATTGACTTATAATTGTGGAATAAAATGGCTTGTGTTATTTTTGGTATTCATCTCTGAGACTATAACTTGTGGTGTGTGTGTGTGTATATTGTGGGGTCACAGTACTCAGTAGTTGGTTGACTGTTAAGATTAAGTATTGATAAGGGAAATGGAACTCGTGACAACCCAAATCCCCGACCCCGGATTTGGGGGTGTTACAAAAACGTTCCAATTTAAAGAGTCGGCTTAGAAGTTAAGCTGTGGTGTCGGCCGTCAGGTAGAACGGAACCCATCCTAATATGGAGTTAAAGAATATAAAATGTGAATTATGTGTGATTGAATGAAATGAATGTTTAAATAAAGTATTTCGTCCTAAGTGACGTGTTGATTGATAATGATAATGAGAAGCGTAATTGAAACGCTGAGCGTCGGGCCGTCAGGCTGAACGTGACCCGGTACGCGTAGAAAAGGATAAAAGATTAAAGAGGGATAAATTCTATGATCAGACCTGAGTCATTATGTGATTATATATGTGAGATTGTTGTCTGTGCATGGCTATGTGTTCTGTGACAATATTTATGAATTTTAAAGGGATTATGTGATTTAAATAAAGGTTTAATTAACCTTCGCGCATTTTTATAAAGTCATCCGAGTAAGATAAAAACATGGGATTTGTTCTGATATCTTCCTAGTAGTCCCAGAGACTTTTTAAAAATGATGAGTGGATTTATTTGATGGTCTTTGCATTTTTAAATTAATTTTATGTGGAAAATGTTATTATTAGAGCGAGCTTGCAATATTCATATAAAATCAACCGTATGCTCAAAAATCTATTATAAGTAATGGTTAAAAAGCTAATTTCGAGGCCTACGTATTAAAATTATCATTTTCAATAATTCTCGACTTCCCGAGAGAGATATATTTTATATTTAAATTTTGTTGCATTTGAGTAAAAAGAAAAGGGACAATGAGCATAAAATGGAATTAGTATATTACAAGTTTGCCCTTGTTTTTAGTGGTATATAAACCCACTTCCCTTCCCCCTTTTTTTTCTTTTTCCTCCCGTGCACCCACTTTCCCCTTCTCTTTTCTTTTCTTTCTCTCTCGAACACTCTCACTCTCTCTCCCGGCTCTCTCCATCTCTCATCTTTCTCACTTGCATGCAACCCTCAAAACTTACTCAAACTCAAAGATATTGCTACCTTTAGTCTTTATCTTCAGTATACTTCTTGATTCCCATTTGCATGTAAGTTTTTGTAAGAGGTTTGTTGATTAATCACTATGGTAGTGTTCAAGGAAAAAGATTTCTTGAAACATAACTATAAGAGTGATTTCAAGAGATTTTTGGGGTCATAAACTCGAGAGGAGACCCGTTATGGGCTCTCTCAACTTCGACCACCACCGGCTATGATCCAAAGGAGAGCCGGTGGATTTTCCATGATATGATAATTTGATTTTTCAGCTTTGCATGTTATGGTTTCTTGAAAGCTTGAAAAAGGGTTTTGTTTCTTTTGTTGAAACTCGAATGTGTGATTGATAAAATGGTTGCATTGATTGTTTTAGGAAGTAAATGGATGTGTGTAAGTGATTGTTGTTTAGAAAATCAAAAATTAAGGTTTGCATGTGAGTTTTAATTCGGCTTTATGCTAATTAGAAAGAGGAATTGGATTTGATGAGTTGATCTTAGTAAACACTAAGCTTATATAGCCTAAAAAGTGATTGCATGTTAGTTTTAAAGAAGATCAAGTTGTGCATGTCAATGTTTAGTCCTTGAGTTGTGAATTTGAGTCTTGACGAATGGAAAATGAGTTTAAAAAGGGATTAATTTGATGATTAAGTGGATGCATATTGATTGAATGGATTGATTAAGTTGAAGTCACTAGGTAATGCATGGTTTGGTGTTTAAATGAATGGAATTATCTAGTAAAGGATTAAAACAAGTGGGAAATGTGATATATAACCTTGCATGTCAAAATTGATTCTTGCATGTTTGATTTATAGAAAACCCGAATGGGTCTTAGGAGTAAAAAAACAAAGAGGAATTAAGATGGTTTTTTCAATTATCTTAATGGCTAGTGAGAACTTGATTGCATGATAAAGATTGAGTGGTTTTTATGTTCGAATTTTGATAATTAAAAGAAAGTGTTGATTTCGATTTTTAATGTGTTATGATTCGGATTTTTGATAAAAAAAGGATGAGGTTAAGTGAGTAAATGACTCTTGTGATTTGCATTAGTTGTGCATGATTATATGAGATTGAAATTGAATATATATGGTTGTGTTTTGTATGTATGGTTCGAATTAAGGAATAAAAGAAAAAGGAAATTAAATCGTTTGTTATTAAGAGCTATAAGGGATAGATATGGTCGTAAAAGAGTTATATTAGTGTGATTTGAGAAATAGCTAAGGTTAAGCAAGTTGGCTTTGATTGTTAAGTGTATAAGAATATAAAAGTTGTGAGAAAAGGGTTATGTTATATGCTATGTGCTATGTGCTTATGTGTATAAGCTATAATCGTATATTCGAGTCAAAGATATAATCGAGTTATCGTATTGAGTGATCGTTCCGGGAACGAGAGTTGAGAATCTGATTAAGGTTTTGGTTTTGGATTGTAGATTCGGAGCGTGAGGGCATTCAGGCTAGGAAAGGAAAGGATATACTAGGTGGCAATAGTTCAACCTTCAGAAAAGCAAATTCAGGCAAGTAACTCTGATTACTTGTGTAAATGGTTATAAAGAGAATGTTATTCATACCATGTAGAGTATTGAACTATTTAATTATGAAACTTTGATATTGATTTGAGATACCCTGCCCTTGTTCTTGATAAACTGTTATTGATAAGCTTAATGATTCAACCCTTTAATAATCTGTTCTTTCTGTTCAAGTTATTTATTAAGCCATGGATTATATTGAACCCTCTGATTATCCTTGTTAACCCTGTTTAATGATACCCTGTTTTCCTGATCACCCCATCGATCCTTAAACAGATGTTGATCCTTCTAACTTAAGTGCCTTGTTATCCTTGATACAAAATCCTTATGAATTGTTCCTTGTTTATCTTTGAATCACTCCCTGAACTTTGTTTCCTCTAAATCTGACTTAAGAATGAGTTTCGACTTGAAAGAGTCTGAATGATTTCATATTCTTGGTAATGATAAAATGAGTTTTAGAAAACCTATTTATTTTTCCAACTCAAGGTTTCCCAAATGAATTCCTGATGAATTGGATTGGGACGTAAGAGGCTAGTGGGACTAGTCCAGTCATGGTAAGAGGCTAGCGGGGCTAGTCCAACTTAAGGCTGAAATTATGTCGATTGGTACCTTAAAGACCGGATGGAGGCCGGTACGGGCTGATCACCCTTATTATAATAAAATGGAAAGATAGAGTGATCCAATCAAGGGTTCTAATTGGTTATTTAAAAGGGAACTGAAACTTTCTGTTCAGTAAATTGATTCTTGAAAATGAAAATGGTTTTGAAAAGAGTTGATTATGTTAATGTGAAGCTTAAAGCTCAAGAACCCTGATTCTTGCATTTGTTGATCATATGATTGATTCCATATAATGAAATACTGTTGCTTTCCTCTATTGAAAGATCTATTCTGATCCTTTAATGATTTGTGATGAATGTCGGCTTTCGTCCTGCTTTGAGCCTTGTTCCTTGAAAGCCCCACATTATACTTCAAAACCTTTCCTTAACCCAAAAGCTGGAAATCTGCCACCTAGATCAAATAAAGTAGAATGCCCTGAGATTGGTAAAGCATATTGTGAATTGATATTATAGAACTACTATATAGTTACTTGCTGAGTTTTATACTCATTTGTTTTGTTTTAATCTAACCATGGCAGTTAAGCAAGAAGATGGCCAGGCTTAGGCACACTGCTCGTAAGAGCATACCTGGTGGTCCCTACCGTGTTGAGGGCTTCCGGTTGCCAGAGCAGGTAGTGGTATTTATGAGTGAGCTCGCGCCTAGAAGGAAATGTTTAAAGATATAATGGGTTATCTGTCGGTTCCCAGCCGGAATCGATATTGTTTATTTAGTAATATTTTGGGTTTGTAAGTTATATGTTATGATTGGTAGTTGTAATCTTGTCTCATACTTTGTCATGTTGATCCTGTTAGTAGTTAATCGGGGTTTATGCTTATTTAATTCTAGATTAGAGGTGTGTGAGTCCTCATTCCCTAACCCCGAGATTGAGGACGTCATAATATGGCAATATCAATCTGGGGAATGTCATCATTGAAAAAGTAGCTCTTGTCTCAGGACTTAAACATAATTTGCTCAGTGTTAGTCAAATCTGTGACAGATGTTATCATGTGGATTTCTTTGAAGAACACTGTGAAGTTATAAGCATATCTACAGGCAAACTTGTTCTGAAAGGATACAGGCATATTAACATTTATGAAGCCAATCTTTCAACAAGTACTGATGGTTCTATAATCTGTCTGTTAAGGAGAGCATCAATTGAAGAAAGCTGGAATTGGCACAAGAAACTCTCTCATTTAAATTTCAACAATATAAATGAACTAGTCAAGAAAGATCTTATGAGAGGTTTTCCAAAATCAGTATTTGCTCCTGATGGCCTTTGTGATTCCTGTCAAAAGGCAAAATAAAGAAAATCTTCATTCAAGAGCAAGACTGAATCTTCAATTCTTGAGCCTTATCACCTACTACATGTTGATCTATTTGGTCCAGTGAATGTCATGTCTATTACAAAGAAGAAATATGATATGGTCATAGTGGATGAGTTCACCAGATACACAAGGGTGTATTTCATGCACATAAAAAGTGAAACTGCATCTATTTTGATTGATCATGTCAAGCAACTTGATAAATTGGTCAAAGATTCAGTGAAGATCATAAGAAGTGATAATGGCACTGAGTTCAAGAATTTGATCAAGGAAGGGTTCTACAAAGACCATGGAATAAAGCAGGAATTTTATGCTCCTGGAACTCCACAACAAAATGGAGTTGTTGAAAGAAAGAATAAAACTCTTATTGAAGCTGCACGAACTATGCTTGATGAAGCAAAGTTGCCAACCTACTTTTGGGCTGGAGCTATGCAGACTGCTTGTTTTACTCAGAATGCAATATTCATTAACAAGCATGGAAAAACACCATATGAGATGGTGAAGAAAAAGAAGCCAAATTTGAAGTATTTTTATGTATTTGGATGCAAGTGTTTTGTTCTTAAGACTCATCCTGAACAGCTATCCAAATTTGATCTAAAAGCTGATGAAGGAATTTTTGTTGGATATCCACTTTCCACAAAAGTCTTCAGAGTCTACAATTTAAGAACAAGGGTTGTCATGGAATCTATCAATGTCTCTTTTGATGATAAGAAGATTACAGGACTTGAAGATTTCAATGATCATGATCAGCTGAGATTTAAGAATAAAGTTTTAAATTCTGATACTGTAAATCCTGACAGCCTAAATCCTGATATTGCAAACTCTGATGGATTAAACTCTGATATTATTGAAACTGTGGTGACTACGCCAAAGGAAGATGCACCTGTGCAGGGGGGCATACTAAAGGTACAACCACATCTCAAGAAGCATCAGAACCTACAACAGGCTCTTCAAGTTCTGATTCATCAAGTTCTGATGGGCCAAGTTCTGATAATTCTGGAAACTCAAATTCTGAAGGGTCCAACTCAGAGATCATAATTTCAGGGGGAGCATCAGAAAATGTTGATGAAGATAGCATGGATCATGGGGGAGTATTTAGTTCTATAGAAAATCTTCCATCTGCAAGGAAGTGGACTAAAGCACATACACCTGACTTAATTATTAGAAATCCTGATGCAGGTGTCAGAAAGTCTGGACCCTAGTGCCAAGACCAAAAAGCGGATCTTTGTTGGTACAAAGTGGGTGTTCAGAAACAAAACTGATAGTGATGGCATAATTACAAGGAATAAAGCAAGGCTGGTTGCAAAAGGATATTCTCAACATGAGGGAATTGATTATGATGAAACATTTGCACCAGTTGCTAGATTGGAAGCCATAAGGATATTTTTGGCTTATGCTGCTCACAAAAAGTTTACAGTCTTTCAAATGGATGTAAAAAGTGCTTTTCTCAATGGATAACTGGAAGAGAAAGTATATGTTGAACAACCTTCAGGTTTTGTAGATTCAAAATTTCCTAATCATGTCTACAGACTTGACAAAGCACTTTATGGCCTTAAGCAAG
Organism: Apium graveolens; assembly: GCF_009905375.1. NCBI lineage: Eukaryota > Viridiplantae > Streptophyta > Magnoliopsida > Apiales > Apiaceae > Apium > Apium graveolens. Next base: position 193,765,097 of record NC_133647.1, read on the forward strand.
CTCCAAGAGCATGGTATGAGACACTAGCTCAGTTTCTTCTAGAAAGTGGATTTAACAGAGGGACTATTGACAAAACATTGTTTTATCTCAACCATGGAAAGGACTTACTTTTGGTGCAAATATATGTTGATGATATCATTTTTGGTTCTAGAAATGACAGACTTTGTAAAAATTTTGCCAAGCTGACGCAGTCAAGATATCAAATGAGTATGATGGGAGAACTTAGCTATTTTCTGGGCTTTCAAGTCAAGCAGAATGAAGAATGCACTTTTATTTGTCAATCTAAGTACACCAGAAATTTGTTGAAGAAATTTGGAATGCAAGATTGTTCAAGTGCATCCACTCCCATGGCCACTGCAACAAAATTGGATAAGGATACTGGTACATCAGTAGATATTACTGATTACAGAGGTATGATTGGCTCACTACTCTATCTTACTGCAAGTAGACCTGATATCATGTATGCTACCTGTCTTTGTGCAAGATTTCAAGTAGATCCAAGAGAACCTCACTTAATAGCTGTGAAAAGAATTTTCAAGTACCTTAAGGGTTCAGTTGATCTGGGATTGTGGTATCCTAGAGAATCAGACTTTAAGCTAATAGGTTACTCAGATGCAGATTTTGCAGGATGCAAATTGACAGGAAAAGCACAAATGGAAGCTGCCAATTTCTTGGAGGCAGATTAGTTTCTTGGTTTAGCAAGAAACAGAAGTCAATTTCCACATCAACTGTAGAAGCAGAATATATTGCTACAGAAAGCTGTTGTGCATAGATTCTTTGGATGAAGAATCAGTTACTGGATTATGGGTTAGAATTTTCTAAAATTCCTATTTACTGTGATAATCAAAGTGCTATTGCTATGACAGGTAATCCAGTTCAACACTCAATGACAAAGCACATCAGCATTAGGTACCACTTCATAAGGGAACATGTGGATGAAGGTACAGTGGAATTGCATTTTGTTCCAACAGATCAACAACTAGCAGATATCTTCATAAAACCACTGTGTGAAGCTACTTTTATAAGATTGGTAAATGAACTTGGAATGGTTTCAGGTTCTTTCTCTAAATCTGCTTAGTTTATGTTCTGATACATCATACTTTATGATCAGTATTTACAGATATTACTATCTTTGTGTACTATGTGCTTAAATTGAAATTTGTTAAAGTGTTGATTGTTGTCTGATGTGAATTTCTAAACTCTGATAGTGATATGAATGTTTTTGTGACTATTCAATCCAATGAGGATAACTGTTCTAGATATTGACCTAGTAGTCTTTAATATACTAAAGATCCCATGGTTGAAGTAATTGTTTATGTGGAAATCTTTTAACACAAGCAAATTCTGATATTGAGCTTAGTGAAAGTTTACTTTATGTATCTTGTTACTAAGTCAAAAACTAGAATAGTGCTTCTTATCTGTTAAGTTCTGATGTTGGTAAATCTGATGGATGTACTAAGTGCTGATAAGCCTCACTTATCAAAAGAAAAAGAAAAGAAAAGAAAAGAAAAATCAGGTACTCCTTTGAGATTTAGAGTAAAAATGTGGAAGGGAAGACCCAAGTGCATTGCTGGTATTAAGTTATATGCATTAGAAAAGAAAAATGAAATTTTCTTGGTGATTTTTCACATTCTCTGATTACTGGAGAAATACTCTGATAATAGCATAAATTCTGATAAGCAGTCGTGACTCACTTACACTGAGAAGCCACTGTAAAATGGAATTTCAAAAGATGCATAAAATGAGCACAAAACATTTGAGGTGGACTCATGCATGAACTCATTCTATAGTAGACTTCAGAATAATGACAGATTTTGAGCAAAGTTCTTAGTTATGCCTTATTTCTAAGATATACTGAAGTGAATCAGACTTTAATCTTTATCTGATATTTAGCTTACTGCACACACATACACTCCATATGAATGATGACAATTACTGTGGTGATAAATGTTATTTTAGATGAACAGTTCAAGTGTCAGTTGCATAAATTCTGAGGACATGTTCTGATGAAAGTTCTGATGATTAAGTTCTGATAAAACCATATCAGTACTTGTGTGAAGAATTACAAAAATAGATATTCACTTTTCGAGTTAAGGAGCCATATTCTGATGACTCTTAAATTCTGATAATAATCAAGTTCTGATGCTGATGTGGTAGTATTTATTTACTTGGTTTATTTTTGGTCATTACTTGAACGGTCATATTTTACAGAATATTGGTTTATGAGAGATAAAGCAGTAATAATCATTTATTTAGTGGGAACAGTTAATTATTTGATTAATGGGATTACTTGGTTAGTGGGGCGGTTTTTCTCCTTGAAAAACTTCATGTGATAAGTAATGATTACTGAATACCCGTGCCCATTCATTATTTTTTACTGTTGCATGCCTGACAGGTGTCCAAAGACCTTTTATATTCGTCTCAACGGTTATCTTTTACCATGTATAAGTAAAAGAGAGATTGTAAAATCTTTTATTCACTTTTATACTCTATCTCTCTCTTTTTACTCTTATACTCTCACTATTTTCTGACGATTTATCACACAGGCATTTTCTCGAACACCTTTCAGACACTCAAAATTTTCACTGATTTCTCAATGGCACCTAAAAGTATTATCTTCAATGGAGCAAAGTTTGTTCCTAATAACTATGCTGCCATTCTTTCCACGCAAGAAGCTCCGTCAGAACTTCACTTTGTTCAGGACTTCTTAGCTAATAGTGAAATCGGATACGCTTTGACTCAATCATCAAGTTTTTCTGGATCACAAGTGCTGACATTCTGGAGAACAGGGGTTTATGATGATGGTGGTAAGCTTGGATCTCCTAGTATTGTCTTTACAGCAAATGAGGAGGATTATGTTGTCACTCCGACAGTGGTTCACAGGGCTCTCCATTTACCAGAAAATGTTCAATTTAGTGCTGCTGTTGAGGAACCACTACTTCAGGGAATGATGGTTGATTTAGGCTATGAAGAAAGTTTAGCAAAAATGGGTCAACTCAAACGTGCACACATGCGCCGAGAATGGAGCTTTTTCTTTGACTGCATCACAAAGGCATTTGGTAACAAATGTACAAATTTTGATGTCATTCCAATCTTGTCTCAACAAATTGGGTATGCTCTTCTCCATCAGTCTCATTTTGATTTTGCTAGAACTGTGTTATGCTTTATTGGTGACAGAATGAAAGAGGATAGGAATATTGTCTATTTTGCTAGATTCTGTCAATTAATTTATAGTCACTGTACAGAAGATGAACATATCTTAGCCAGTGACCTGTTAGAATCCTTTAAGATAGCCAAAAGGGCTTTTACTGATTTACTAAATGCTGATAACAAAAAGGCAATTTTGAGACCTCTTAGAATTCCCTTAGTTGTCAAACAAGCCCTGGTAAATGCTGATGTTTCCAAATACTCTATAATTTATCCTGATGTACCACAACCACAACCTCAACCACAACCATCAGAATCTACTCCTATCCCTCCTCAAACACAAATATCAGAATATGCTCATTATCCATCAGCACATACTACAGTGCAGCCTTCTTCTGCTAGAGCAACAGCATCAAGATCTAAGAAAGTTTCACAGCAGAAAAGAAGGAGGATCATCTTGAGAGATGAATCAGATGATGAGGCACAGGTTCAACCTACAGAACCTGTTGTTCCTATGGCTGAGAAAGTCTCTTCTCAAAAAGATATAGAGACTGGGAGTTCTAGGTCCCTGAAAAGGCCTAAAATAATTAATTCTGATGATGCAGCTCCTACAGTCTCTTCAAAAGCAAAAAGATTTAAAACATTGGCAAACATGCCTGCAGATTCTGGTAAAGGAATGGAAGCAGCAGCTAAGGAAGTTTTTCAAGCCTAACTTTGATCGTTTAGCAAATATTGAAAAGTCTCAAGACAAGCAGCAAGCTCAAATTTCTGATCTTTTACAAAATCAAACTACTCAACAAGTTCAGCTTAATGAACTTCAAAATTCTGTGGAATTGCTTGTCTCTCTGCTTCTTCCTGATGATGCCAAAAAGGGGGAGAAAGTAATTAAGTCCAAATGCAAGTCTACTAAATCACAGAAAGAAAAAGATGATGAAAATAAAGATCAGGGAAACTCGGGAAACTCTGAAAAGGGTGGAGGTCAAAGAAAAAGCAAAGGCTCTTCATTACAGAAAGACAGAACTACAAGTCAAAGGCTAAGTTCTGATGCTGGCAAGAAATCAAGCTCAGGGAAACAAGTTCTAGTCAATCCTGAAGATCTTGATGAAGAGATCTCAATGAAGCTGTTTCTTAAAGAAAATCCAGGGATGGATCTTGAAATGCTGGAAGAAGAAGAAGCTAGACTGGAAGCTGTAATTGATAAGTCACAATCTAAGTCTAAAGCTTCTGCAACAGCAAAGAAACCTCCACAGGCTAAAGGCATTGTGATTAAAGAAAGAACAAGTGTTGAGGCATCTAAAGCCAAATCACAAGTGGAGTATGATCTAAAGTTTAAGGGCAAAGGTAAAGTTGATGAACCTGTAAGGGTTTACATGCCAACTATGGATGAACAAATAGATGCTGATGAAGATACTGATTTGATTTTGAAGAAAAAGAAAGATTCTCAAACAACCTCTGACAGAGCTCAAGTTGTTCAAAGTCAGGAGTTAGTAAATTCAGATACTACAAGGAAGCAAGCAACCTCTGACACAGCTCAAGTTAGCTTGACATCAGGAGATAAGGGAATAACCTCTGACATTGCTCATGTTAAACCTTCAACTACTCTACCAGGATTCACCCAAGCTAAACAATCTGCTCAAACTCTGAAGAGTACATCAAGAGGTATTCAGAGTAGATTCCTTCTAGGAAATGAGGCAAGAGATAAAACTGGTTTGGGAAATGCTGATGAAAGAAGAGTAAGCAACATAACTGTAGATCCTACATCTCCGTCTGAACCAGTAATAGGCACAACTCCTGAAAGATTGGATCAATTGGAGTCTGTACAGATGGTTTACCACTATGCACTGAAAGAACAGGTTATGTTATATTTCATGACAGATGGGAGGGTATTCCAGATTAGGCAGGATGTTATTAACTTGAAGTACTATGAAGAACTGGAACATGTGCTATATTTGCTTCAAGTAAAGAACAAGTCTACAGATGATGCTGTCAAATTCTTAAGGTCTAATATTGAGAGACAGAAGAAACTTTACAGGATAAAGTCTGACAACTCATACTATCCTAAGTACAGAGCTCATGATGGAAAGATTGTTGAAATGAAGCCTAACACTACAAAGATTGTTACTACCTTTCTGGGTTATAGGGCTGTTGAATTCAACATAGAATCAGACAAAGCCTAGTATATCATACTTAATGAGGATATAAGATAGGCAAAGATCAATGATCTTAGAGCTACTATCTTTCAGATAAGTGAAGATACAGCTGAGCTAAAAGAAGCCAAATGAAGGATGTTGAATGAACTTGCATATGCTGAGAGATGTCTTTTGAAGAATTATCTCAGGAAAACTCCTGATATTAAAAAGATCACATAATGAAGCCAAGTCAGGGACTGCAACTGCTAAATTCTGAAGAACATACAGGCTAAAGCTGATATCAGACTTTAAGGATGGTAAAAGCTACAAGTACTGTAAGTTGTAGTTTCTTAGTCAAATTCTCATGTGCATTTGTACTTAATATTTTTGACATCATCAAATATATATTGAACTTGTATATTATGCTAATTTACAAGTTGGGGGAGATTGTTATATATATTTGAGATGTCATGTCTAATGTGTTTCATGTTTAGTTTTCAGATCTTAACAAACAGGAAATATCGGTACCTACTGAAATCAGCACTTACTGGAAGTCAGAACTTAAGGATATCAGTACTTAAATTATCAGGAGATAATTATCAGAAGATGGATATCAGAACTTAAGTGCGGAAGGACGAATAGTTAAGGAAAGGTTGATTGAAAGGAAAGAAGATCAAGGCTAAATAAAGAAGAGATATGCATGGAGAAGATTTATATGGATGATAGAAGACTTGGAAAAGAAGATATCTAATTGATATATTTTAGGATACAGAATCATATTCAATATCAATTAGAGATTATCTTGTAACTGTGTAGTATATAAACACAGACATAGGGTTTACACTATATGTGTTATCATAATCGAAGTTATTATTTAGTGTAACCCTAGCAGCTCTCGTGATAAGTTGTTCATCACTGAGAGATGACAGTTCCATATTGTAACGGATTTTATTGTGTTGAATAAAATCTATTTTCTGTTACTTGTGTTCTTATATTCGATTTGATTGTGATAAACACTGTATTCAACCCCCTTCTACAGTGTGTGTGACCTAACAAAGCTTTTGTTGAGTTTAAAGATCTTATTACTAACCTTGAGACTAAGTATTCCTTTAAGCTCAAAACAATTCGTAGTGATCATGGAGGTAAATTCTCGAAGGATTTCATAACCTTCTACAAATCAAGAGGGATTACTCATGAATTTTCAGCTCCTCGTACTCCTCAACAGAACGGAGTAGTGGAACGTAAGAACAGGACACTACAGGAAACTGCGAGAACTCTACTCCATGAGAGTAAGCTCCCAAGAAAATTTTGGGTTGAAGCGGTACACACTTCTTGTTATGTTTTTAATAGAGTACTTATTCATCCTATTTTTCTTAAAACTCCTTATGAATTGCTTAAGAAAAAGATTCCTAACATCAGTTATTTTCGAGTATTTGGTTCAAAATGTTTTATTTTAGATACTCAGAATAATCGAGGTAAGTTCGATCCTAGATCGATAGAAGGAATTTTCTTAGGATATTCTACAACAAGCAAAGTGTATCGTGTCTACAATCCGGACAAGAACAAAGTGGAAGAATCTATCAACATTGCTTACAATGAATCTACTTGTAAATTCTCTCAAATTGAAGAAGATGATGCAGATATGTCGTCTCATTCTCAAATGAGATAGCCTCTTTCTCAAAAGAGTCAGTCTCTTCCAGACAAGTCTAACAGTCAAGATTCTCCTAGTACATCTCGGTCTTCTGGTGATTCGCCAGGTTCTCCTCAAGGTTCTAATGATTCCTCTGATTCTCCAAAGACTCCTGATGATTCTCCAAGCGTATCCACTACTTCTCAATCGGATAAATCTTCACAAGCTGAAATGAGACTGTCTCATTCAAATGAGACAACTCCTATTCAGTTTCAGGCAGACAATTTGAATGAAGAAGAAATGAGTAACATCATCTTCCAAAGTCTTCCAGAACAGTGAAGAATCACCCTTCAGATAATCTTCTTACAAATTTGGATCAAGGAATCTCAAATTGTAGCATACTTCACAATTTGTATATATTATGTGCTTTTGTTGCTGAATTCGAACCAAAGAACGCTCAAGAAGCGGTTGCAGATGAACACTGGTCAGTTGCAATGCAGGAAGAACTTAATCAGTTCGAATGTTGTGATGTTTGGGAACTTGTCCCACCTCCTCGGGATGCCAAAATCATTGGTACTCGTTGGGTTTTCAAGAACAAGAAGGATGGAAATGGAAACATTATTCGAAACAAAGCTCGCTTGATTGCTCAGGGATATAATCAACAGGAAGGTATCGATTATGATGAGACTTATGCTCCAGTAGCTCGATTGGAAGCTATTCGAATCTTAATGGCTTTTGCAGCTCACAAGAAGTTCAAGCTTTATCAAATGGACATCAAGAGCGCTTTTCTAAATGACTATCTCAAGGAAGAAGTATACGTCAAGCAGTCCCCAGGTTTTGTTCATGAAAAGTATCCTAACTATGTTTACAGGCTAAAGAAATATGTTTACGGATTGAGACAGTCCCCTCACTATTGGTATGAGCGTCTCGGTCAATTTCTTGTAAACAATGGTTTCACTCGTGGTACACTCGATCCCACTCTCTTTATTTTTCATAAACGTGATCATTTTCTCTTAGTTCAAGTTTATGTAGATGACATTGTGTTTAGATCTACTAATGAATCTTTGTGTAAGTGGTTTTCTGATTGCATGCATAAGGAATTTGATATGAGTTTAATGGGTGAACTATAATACTTTTTAGGATTTCAAATTAATCAGTCTAATGTAGAAATATTATTTCACCAAGGCAAGTACATTAAGGATCTACTCAAACGATTTGCACTTGAACATGTTACACCTAAATCTACACCAATGAGTACTTCAGTTAAACTCACGAAAGATGAATAGGTACACCTGTAGATGTCACTAAATTTCGAGGTATGATCGGATCTCTTTTATATTTAACTACCTTTCGTCCAGACATTATGTACAGTGTATGCTTGTGTGCTCGTTTTCAGTCTCAACCTAAAGAATCCCATTTGAATTCCATTAAACGTATTTTTAAATATTTGAAAGGTACGAGTGACTTGGGATTGTTTTATCCAAGCTCCTCTTCCTTTGACTTAATCGGTTTTTCATATGCTGACTATGTTGGGTCACATGTTGAAAGAAAAAGCACAAGTGGTGCTTGTGAATTTTTAGGTGATTGTTTGGTTGCATGACATAGTAAAAAGAAAACATCTATAGCTCTTTCTACTGCAGAAGGAGAGTACATAGCAGTTGATAGTTGTTGTGCTCAGATTTTGTGGATGCAACAAATATTACGGGATTTTGGTAATATTGAGCTTATTTACGTATCTACTGAGAAACAGCGTGCAGATATCTTCATTAAACCTTTAGCTGAAGATCGTTTTTGTATAATGCGTCGTGAACTAGGTATGTGTTCCTTGTAATTTGTTACGTGATTTTATGTATGTTATTTTGTGATTTTAATTTGTTTTCTTATTTTCTTAATTCTAGTTCTTATTCGAGGATATCTTCTTTGCTCATTTATATTTATTATATATATGTTAATACGTGGTTATTGTGTATTTTTAGTTTAGTAATTATTTTATTATTAATGATGGCGTGTTTTACCGTGTTGCATGCAAATTATTTGTGATTATCTTTGACAAGACCTGACTTATCACTTCACTTCTCCTTGGTTTTCGTGCATGCCTTTTGAGTTCTATACATCTCCTTTTTCCTGTTAACTCTACACTTCGTTTCATATTCTACCTCTTCCTCTTCTTATTCCTATATATTTTTTTTTCTAATCTTTTCGGTTTCTTCACTGCTTTCACACATTCTCTCTAAAGATTTTACCCTTTTTCTCTTGATCCTCTACCTTCTCTCTAACCATGGCTCGCCAATCAACCCACTTTACTCGATCAAGGTCCGTAGCTCACCAAACCCCAACAGCTGGTGCCTCAGGCTCCAAGCGTCGCCGTGTTGGTAAACTTGAATCAGAAGCTTCCAGTAGAGCGTCTCACGACTCATTTCCATGACATGCAAAAGCAAGCGGTTTTAAAGTTTTATCCAAGCCGATTTTGAAATAAAGGCTCTGTGATCTCAAACTTCTCAATAGGGTTGGTGTTTCGTCTTTGTTTGAAGCCGTCAGTTGTGCATTGTTGATGTCGCCCCCAGATGTGATCTACCCTGAGTTAGTCAAGGAGTTCTATGCCAATTTTAGGATTTTATCTGATAACATTGTTTTCTCTAAGGTTCTAGGAAGTCAGGTATGTTTCAAGGCCGATCTACTTGCAAAGCTTACCGGTGTCTCAGATCAAGGTCTTTGTCCTTTCACGACTTACCAGGCTTTTGAAGAGATTCCAGGCCTTCAGTATGAGGAATAACTTAAGGCAATCCTCGGTGATAATTTTGTCTCAGTCTCTGTTAAACCCTCGGTAAATGATTTGACCCCTGTCTCTTTGTTATTGTTTAGGTTGTTTCATTCTAATGTTCTTCCGCGTAAAAGTGGTCGCGATAGAGTAACCTTTCAGGAATCTGTTCTTTTATATGTTTTTGTGAAAAAGATTCCCTGTGACATTGCTTCGTTGATTATTTCAAATATGAGTCATTGTGTTAAGCACGAGTCTATGCACCTCCCTTATCCCGGTCTGTTATCTCGTGTCTTTGAGTATTTTAGAGTGTTGACCCCAACTGTTGTTTCTGATAAGATTTCGATTATTTTTGACTTGTCTGTTTTGACCTTGAATGGTATCATAGTCTCTAAGTTTAATGAGCTTTTGTTTGATGAAACCCACAAGAGTTTTGGTGGACTGCCTAAGTAACCAAACTATGCCTCAGACCCATTTAATCAGAACACAAATGTCTTGTTAAATTCTCTTTTAGCCAAACTTAATGAGAACTCTGAAGCCTTAGCATCCATGAACCAGCATTTCGCATCAATAGAGTCTCTTTCTTCCTTGACCTCTCAAGTGAGTATGATGCGAGCATCATACAAGCTGTTTAACAAACACGTGTGTCAATCTCTTGATGGTATTAATGCCAAGCTTTCTGTTTTATATGCTCATGACAAAAAAATTGCTAAGACCATTGACCTTGAGTTTGGTTCTTTACAAGAGGGTATGGTTTCAACAGCAAAATCCTGGGAGAAGGAGTTTGTGAAATTATTTTTCCAACTCGGTTCAGAAACAAAGTTTTTGTCATAGCAATTACTAGCCATGCAGGATAAAGTTAAGATGTATTGGCATAAGAAGAAAAATTGGATTGGAGATTTTACACTTGAGGAAATTACAGCGCCTCTTCCGCTTCCAGCAGTTTCGCCTCCATCTGTGTTTGGCATGACCAGAGAAGAGTATAATTCGAAGATTTTTGAATGGATGAAGGAAAGAGATGGAAAAGCTCCTGATCAAGATTACTCTGAGAAGCTGTTTTCTGAGTATGGAAAGGCTCCGGTTTATCCTCAATCAAAGGACAAGTCCTCAGGATCAGGCAAAGGCAAGGGCAAGACTCAAGTGGATCTCTCCTCTTCTGATGGCTCCGATTGAAGACCCCTTTTATGATGAAGGGGGAGAAGTTTTAATGTTTTTAAGACGTTGTCTCAATTGGGTTTAAGAACTATGTTATGTTTGTGTTGCTGCTTGAACTTGTTTTTTGGATGATTTGGTTTATGTGTTTAACTGATATGTTTTTATGCTACAACTGGACACCCTGGTTTATGGGTGGGTTGTTTGTTTGAATTGCTTAATTAAGGTGTTTTTATGAGACTGTTTCTTTCATTCATATTTATCTATTGTCTCATTCTTATTATTGTCTCATTCATATATCTGTTGCACTTATATCATAAACTGCAAAATATTTTTTGTTGCCACTAACTCTTTTACAGGCCTTAAAGTGTTTTTGAAAGGGGGAGCTTTTATGTTCTCTTCGTCATCATCATTAAAGAGGGAGAATGTTGGAACACAGGTTTATGATGATATATTTTCAAGCAACAAATAATCAGATATACTGTCCGAGCAAAGCTTGGAGGTTCAGACAACTTCAGGAGTCTGCAGTTTACTAGGATAGGTTTGTTAGGATTTATGTAAATCGTGTTTAACTGGATAACTCTCATCTTAAACAAACCCTAATAAACTTAGTTTAAACTATTCAAACACTTATCTTTTACTAAGTTTATCTCTTTCAACAAACTAACAGATTATTCTTTCAAAGACTTATCCAAATTGTTTTCAAACAAACTAGTTTTCATAATATCTTATCCATTTGTTTGAATAACAAATGTGTTAGATCTTGTAGCTATTTATACAACTCATGATTTCAGAATTGTAACTAATGTTTTCACGTCTAATCTCCATCTGAAATACATCTTTCTTGTTCTCTATTCTTTCACTCGAATATCTAGTTGAACGAGATAATAGTTTTGAGTTGTAAATTTCATATCTTTACATTGTAACGTGTATTCATATCAACTTGTGCCGGGTTGTGGTAAAACTTGATTCCACAAGGATAGCAAAGATAGTCAGAGGACTAAGGTATAGCAGGTGTGCTAGGTAGCAAGGTTTGCTAGGGAAATAGTTTCTTTCGGTGCTATCCATTTGTAATCAAGCAAAAAATTGTAAGTTCTTTTATTGAAGTTGATATAATACATTATCTATGCTAGTTTGCATAGAGACTTGGATGTAGGCCATAGACTAGGTGTATGGGCCGAACCAAGTGAAAACTCCTGTATTTTTACATTGTTCAATTTCCATATTACTACATTTATATTTCAGCAATTTACATTCTACAGTTAATTGAGAATGTCTTATTGTCTGTCTCATTAGTAAAGGGTCTCTCCCATTTACATAGGAGACTGTCTCATTTGTCATATCAGTTAGACTATTGTTTATTTCGATTGGGCCTTTGAATTTCAACTTTCAAGAAAAAGAAAAAAAAATTACTGGTATGAAACTTATTTATTTGGTGGTGCTGGTGGTGCAGAATTTTACAGATCCATCTTTCTTCAAGCCTGCCACCTGATACAAATACAGCAACACGCCAACACATGTTATACTGGTTTACTAGTTCCATAAACTCACTTGAGAAAACAAACGGAGAAAAAATATTTGTCACTCAGAAAATGCACTTACATTTAGTTATGGAACTTCCTCCAAAACAAAGCAATGGCAACTGCTATCTTGTCGAAGACTTGCTCGACATGGTGAAAGTAAAATACCTCCAAGACTTAATACAATGCAAACAAGCGCAGAATCCTAAAAAGCCAACCAAGAGGCCAGGTCCTATCCCAGCCTAAAACCATATGCGCTCATCATCTGAATAAGTATCAGCTTTACTGTTGACTTGAAAATCATGTGAATCCGTGTCACTAGGGCAGGGCTTCAGGATAGGTCTACCACAGAGCTGATTGTTGCCAACATAAATGGAGGGATCGTTTAGGGTCTGGAGTTGGTTTCCGGATGGTACTTTACCCGAAAATCATTGAAGGAGAGGTTCAAACGGCTTAAAAAGGTCAAAAATGACAGGCTCTGTGGAATAGGACCATAAAGTTCATTTCTGGAGAGATCAAGAAATTCCAGTTTCTCCAGTTTCCCAATCCTGTCTGGACTCCTTCCGGAAAGATTGTTACCAGCTAAGTTTAAACTCAATAAACCGCGGAGATCCATCAACTCCTCTGGAATCTCTCCACTGATTTGGTTATTTGATAAATCAATAGAGTACAGAGAATCGAGTGTAGAAGTATATGTTAGTTCAGATCCTTTCGGATCATCCACAATCATATCATCATAACTCAGTCTCATGTATGGTGGACTGTCATCAGCTTGGCTGTTATAACTTGTAATTATGACAGTAAAATTGCCGAAGCAAAGAGGAATGCTTCCAGTGATGTCATTTCTTGCCATGTTTAAAACTTGAATTAGTGGACTGTGACAAATATCTGTGGGAATTTCACCGTAGAAATTGTTGGACCGAATTATTAAATACCTGAGAACCCGTAATTTCCAAGTCCACCGAGGAAGAGTATCTCTCAAATTGTTCTTTCCCACATCAAGTCCTATTATAGATGTCAAATTTTGGAAGGACAATGGGAGTTTGCCTTGAAAATTATTATTGTGCAAGTTTAAATACCTGAGAAGCCCGAGAGAACCTAAAGAAACTGGAATATCACCACAGAGGTTGTTATTCATGACAGAAAAGCCCTCCAAATATGTCAAATTTCCTAAGCACTGGGGGAGCTCTCCTGAAAAGTTGTTGTCGGAGACGAGGAGAGTCCTCAACGTTAGATTGCATAAAAATGCGGGAATATTACCGAACAGGTGGTTATTTGAGAGGTCTATATATGTCACACTTTTTGGAATAGCTAATATGGTATCTGATATGCTGGCATTGGTCATCTCAATGTAATCAAGTTTTCTCTGTGTAATGAGCCATTTGGGAAATTTAGGAACTCTCAAGGAGTCCATGTATATATCAGAAAGCTGAAACGGAGGAACCCATTGAGAACTCACATTTAACATTAAGTTAGACTCTGAAGAAATCCGCAAAAAATCAAGCTGAGTGAGGTTAACAAAGTGATGCTCCGATACAAAACCGTCCCATGAGTTTGAAGCAAGATCCATATTAATTAGATTTGATAGTTCTCCAATGCATTTAGGAATGCTTCCCCGCAGTTGATTATCATCGAGCCACAGTTCTGTCAACTTCGTCAGTTGGCAAAATGATTCTGGTAGACGAATACTAAACTGATTCATACTTATGGTGAGGCGTAAAAGTTTTGTAAGATTGCCAATCTCGGCAGGAAACGAACCATCAAATTTATTGTGCGTAAGATCAAACTCATGAAGTAATGTAAGGTTGGCAATATATTGAAGAATTGGACCTTGAAAATTATTATAATAAAGATCAAGATTAGCGAGAGATGTCAAGGCCCCTATAGATTTCGGGATTAAACCTTCAAAGTTATTGTTGCCTATACTATGTTTTGAAAGCTTGGACAAATTTCCAATGGATTCAGGAATCACACCATGTAGATTATTGTTTGAAAGATCAAGATACGTAAGAGATGTCAAAGCCCCTATGGATTTAGGAATAGTGCCTTCAAGAAAATTGTAGTACAGATCAACGAGTGTAAGAGCAGTCAAATTCCCGATTGAATTAGAAATCGAACCTGTGAATAATCAAATAATATGGTTAGGCTTGCGCTTTTCAGAACTACATTGATGCCTTGCAAATTCATTTCTCGATTCAGCTCATCGAAAGAAGTAGTATAATAGTCTGTACACTATGATGATAAGTCTCGAGTAATATAAAGAACAAAATAGATGTGAAAAATCCAACTATGCAAGGTGAAAAACCCAACCAGGAACAATAAAGAGACGTAGTCTGATAGATACTCCTCTCTCAAGATTTTCAAATTAAGCACAAAGAGATAGTATGATCACCTTTGAGATGACTATCTCCAAGATGAAGTTTGGTGACCTGGCCGGTTATTTTGTGGCACTCAATTTTGTGCCATGAACAACAATCATCTCCAACCCACGAAGACAAGAGATTTAACTCATCAACAAGGCCTTTTTTTAAGAGCAGCAAAGCTTGTTTCTCCCTGTGAATGCAGCTTCTATTCAGATGGTCTCCGATTATGCTCCCACAACCAAACTTTAAACTTCCTGCAACACATAAGGTGTATACAACTTGTAGTAAACTCATATGTTTTTGTATTTCCATAGCTACAATAAAAATATATTTGCAGTTCCCAGTACTTAATATCTATTCTTATCGAATAAATTTGTATATGTAGGTTCGTGAAGTCATGAACAACTTATAAAATATCATCGACGACATTGGATGTAGTCTTCAGGTCAGTCGTCGCCAGCACTACCATCTATGTCAACTTTTAGTCTCCCATTACTCCCACTCAGAGGAGAGTTGCTCTGCATTACTAAATAAACTTGCGTTTTCTGTTCTTCGTCAAGCTGACTAAACCTTGCCAAAGACTAGTGAGTGTTACTATGTTACTGCATCACTAATTATCATTATTAGATGACTTGTACATTTTCTTCCCTTGCATACAGTGTTACTCCAATGTCGTCGTCACCATCACCTGAGTAATGAGATTATTCTTCCTTGTCGTCGCCGTTAACTGATTGACTAGGGAGTCTACCACTAAGTGTTTGCAAGTCATTTTCTACATGGAATACATACACCATAATCTTAATTCCTTGACCATAAATATGAGAAAAATGAGACTCGCCTGCCCTGCTTCTTCAAAGCTTACTGTCTTTAAATGAATTTTCTATGTGTTCCCTCCCAGTCATAATTACTTATGAAATTCGTCATAATGCTATGCTTTTAAAATTTCTAGTTCTAGTCCAAGAAGATCATCAACATAACTTGAGGAAATATCTGTAGTTGAACGGAATTTTGAAGTTTGAATCACTTGTAGGTATTGAATACACCACTTAGGTCATACAGTACTCTCCTCATTATGACTTCCTAATACAGGTACAAAGTATCAAACGGAACATAGGGAATCAATGATAAGAACAGAGCACATGAACATACAAGTATTCGTCTTGATTGACATAGAGTATCAATAGTACTACGCAAAACACTGTTATGAAACTTATTCATATGAAGATGCAGAATTTTACAGATACGTGTTCCTCTGATCCCACCACTACCACTTGATATACGAACAACAGCAACACATGTTATAGTGCTTTACTAGTTCCATAATCTCACTTAAGAAAACATATGGAGAAAAAATAATTCACTCAGAACTGGCATTTACATTAAGTTAAGAAGCTTCTTCCATAACAAAGCAATGACAACCGCTATCTTGTTGAACACCTGTTCGACATAGTCAAAATAAGAATATCTCCAGGACTTAATAAAATGCAAAGAAGCGCAGACTCCCAAAAAGCCGACCAAGAGACCTGGTCCTATCCCAGCGTAAATCCACATGTGCTCATCATCTGAATAGAAATCAGCTTTACTGTTGTTTTGAAAATTATGTGAATTCATGTCACCAGGGCAGGGCTTGAGGATAGGTCGACCACAGAGCTGATTGTTGCCAACATAAATGGAGGGATCGTCAAGGGTTTGGAGTTGGTTTCCTGTGGGTATTCTCCCAGATAAATCATTGAAGGAGAGGTTTAAGTGGCTTAAAAAGTTTAAATAGGATAGACTCTGTGGAACAGAACCATAAAGTTTATTTCTAGAGAGATCAAGAGATTCCAGGTTATGCAGGTTCCCAATCATATCAGGGATTTTCCCAGTTAAATTATTACCGGCCAAGTTTAAATACAACAAGCCATGGAGATCCATCAACACTTCTGGAATCTGTCCACTGAGGTTGTTGTTTGATAAGTTAATGGAAAACAGAAACCCCAGTGAAGTGGTATATGCTAGATCATTTCCTTTAGCATCATCGATGACCGTTTCACCATCTACCCCACTCATGAAGGGATAAGTATCATCACTTTCACCTGTTTTCATGATACTAAAAGTGCCGAAACAAAGGGGAATGTTCCCTGTGAATTGATTTTTTGCCAAGTTCAAAACTTGAATTGATGGATGGTGGCAAAGATGTGTGGGAATTCTACCATAGAAATTGTTGGACTGCAGTGATAAAAACTTAAGAAAAGGTAGCCCACCGGACCAAGGGGGAAGGATATCAGTCAAATTGTTCTTTCCCACGTCGAGTGCCACCAGAGTTCTCAGATTCTGGAATGACAGAGGAAGTTTTCCTTGAAACTTGTTGTTGTGCAAGTTTAGATAAATAAGGGATTCCAAAGAACCTAAGGAAATTGGAATATTACCAGAGAGGTTGTTGTTCATCACATCGAAAGCTATCAAGGTTGTTAAGTTTCCTAAACACTGGGGGAGCTCTCCCCAAAAGTTGTTGTTGGGGAGTAATAGTACCCTCAAGGATGTCATATTGCACAAAGATGTGGGAATTTCACCAGACAACCTGTTGTTTGAGAGGTCTAATGTAAGCAAACCATTTGGAACTCCTAATAAGGCACCTGATATGCTTGCATTGCGCATCTTTATGTACATAATGTCTCTCTGTGTTAGTAGCCATTGGGGAAACTTGGGCCCTACTTTTACAGAGTCCATGTATAAATCTTGGAGCTGAAATGGAGGAATCCACTGGGAACTACTAATATTTAACACCAAGTCAGACCTTGAAGAAATATACAAGTACATCAACGTCGTGAGATTAACAAAGTGTTGTTCTGATACAAAACCCTCCCATGAATTAGACTGAAGATCCAAATTGTAAAGATTTGACAATCCTCCCATGCATTCAGGAATGCTTCCACTTAGCTGATTATAACTGACATCCAAGGTTTCTAACTTTGACAACTTACAAAATGCCTCGGGTAGACAACCAGTTAGTTCATTTGAGTTTACCATAAAGTCTGTAAGTGCTGTGAGATTGCCCACCCCAAGTGGAATGGAACCATTAACTTTATTTGTCCAAATACGAAAATTAGTAAGAGATGATAAATTTCCTATGGACTGAGGAAGCAAACCTTGGAAATTATTAGCAGAAAGATCAAGAGAAGTAAGAGATGGCCAAGAGCCTATAAATTCAGGGATTGGACCTTTAAAATTATTTTTGGATAGATCAACTTCAGAAAGAGCAGTCAAATTTTCGAACGATTTGGGAATAAAACCTCGCATATCATTGAATGAAAGATCAAGAATGCTAAGAGATGTCACCGTCCCTAAAGATTTAGGGATGTAACCTTCAATCAAGTTATCATAAAGATCAAGTTTCTTAAGAGCAGTCAGATTTCCTATTGATTCAGGAATTAAACCTGAAAAGTTATCAAATAAAGTAGTTAGGCCTAAGATCATTACCGTTAAAATTCAATCATATTCTGGTCATTTAAAAGGTTAAAAGAATTTAAACTATCCAAGTGATGCTAGCAAAGAAGTTATGTATTTTGCATTGATAATGGTTAAGCTTTTTCTTATAAATTCAACTGGTTTTAAGTTAATAGCTCTTAATATTACCATTACATTAAGATTAGAGTAAAGAAGAAAGCATTTGATCACCTTTTAGACTACAACTTCCAAGATTAAGATGGATAATGTGGCCGGTTAGGTTGTTGCATTCAATTCCATCCCATGAACAACACTCATCACCAGTCCACGACGACAAACAATTCGCCCATGAATCATTTAGACTCTTTTTAAGGAGTAGCAATGCTTGTCTTTCCCCCTTGATGCAACTTTTATTCCGGTGTCCTCGTATAATGTTCCCATAACCGAATTTTGAACTTGTCAGAACACCTATAACACAAACAAGAAACAATAAACTCACAGTCTTTTGCATCTCCATATATACCTAGTATAGATTAATAACTATAGTTGTAATTAATTTTGTGCTGCAAGTATCTAAACATGTACATTTCTATCAAACATTTGGTTGTACATATATGAGCAGGTAAAAGAAATTTTTCAAGTCATGAACAACTACTAGAAAAAGTATCAGCTCATCTTTAAACTTCTAGTCTTCCACTAAACGAAGACTTCATCTCTACAACTGAATAGACTTTGCTTTTTTTGGTTCTTCATAAAGCTGATTAAAACCTAGTCTAAAATTTTACATTAATTAATCGTAACTATTAGTAAAACTATGAAGTTAAGAGCAGGAAATTGAGGAAAATATCATATTTAAATATCGATATATGCATAAGGGAAAAAGGAGACTTGCTCTCCCCTGCAGGCTGCATCGATAGTTGCTATCCCTTGGATGATTTTACCTCTACTTTACTCCAAGGTCGATCTCGGTCCGCCCTGAGATTCCGGGGACCCTAGTCAAAATCAGTTTATGAGATCCTAACATGCATATATCATGCAACTTCGTACATATTTACTTAAAAGAAAAGTTGAAATTTCTGGGGGCCTTGAGTGTAGGGCTCAGGCATAAGTCTTGCTCCCCTGTAGACAAGGTCACCCTCGCCTTTGTGACTTGAATATGCAGTCTACCACTAAGTGTTTGCAAGTCAGTTTCTACATGACAGAAATATAGCATAATGTTCATCCCTTGACCATTTGTGAGCAGTGGATACACCACTCAGGTCATACAACTCATACATGTCCTCATGATGACTTATAGATATTCCATTAAAACTTGTCATCTTTAAACTACAGATGATTTAGAAAGCTACTAAAATGTACTAATATTATGATCTTGAACATAGGAAATAAATAATAAGAACAGAACATATGAACGTACAAGTATTCATCTTGATTGACATATAGTATAAACAGTACAAGCTTTTTCTCATTCTCAATGCAGCTTCTATTCTTATGGCCTCCGGTTATGCTCCTGCAACCAAACTTTGATTATGTCGCGGCACACAACGCATATACAAGTAATAAGCTCATATGTCTTGGTATTTCCATAGCTAGAAATGAATAGTAGTCGGTGATGGTGTGTTTGTGTTTTCAGGTTGTGGTCCTTAAGGTGTTGTGTTGATTTTCTTTTTAATTGTCTTGTTGTGTTTATTCTCCTTTTTATTTCATATATGACTAGCCCCTCTAGTTTGGTAGGAGAGGTGACTATCATAAACTATTTGGGCACGTGGAGGGTAAAGAGAAGAAGGGGATATGACATGGTACTTTGGTGAATGACACGTGTAAAAGTTTAGAGGATAAGGTTGAGTTGTGGGGCATACGGCTTACGAATATTCAGCTTTCGATGATAATTTCTTATCATTCGTGATCTTTAGATACTATACCTTACGAACTCCGAAGGCACGTCATGCCTACGGGGTCGTAGGCTTTTTATTATTAATAGGTTTCTTAGATCCATAGTGGAAATGGAATGAGAGAGGCCACATTTTAATTTAGGGTCCTTATGGCTACAACCATGGGGAGACTACAAATTTGATGCCATCAGTCGGAAATTTTGCTTAAACTTGCTTAAACTCTATATGTTTGTAAGTGAACATAAATTTTATTATAGGAAACGTCATGAACAAATAGGATTAGGAAAAGTCTTACCATCAGGACGAAGAAGTTAGTAGGATCAAGGATGGTATAGCAATATTGTAAAAATTAAAATCAGCAAATCGGAGGATAGACTTTTAGATAATCAAAAATTACTAGCAATAAACTATCTAAGAACTTTGTAAAGACCGCAGGTAATATCAAATTTAAAAGATTGCATGTCATTGACCAGTTAAAGATCATTTGTGAATTGTCAAATTAAAAGATGATAAAATAAAGAGAGAATTGTATTTTGCACCCCTTATATTTGGCCAAAACTCAATTTTGTATACCTATTTTCATAAATTGCAGTTTGCATCTCCCTAGTTTGAAATCCGCTTCGACATGCACCCTTTTTGCCTATTTTTTTAGCCCTAATTGTTGTCTCCAACAATATATCTCATCTTTTATCTTCAATAATAGATTATATATGTTGTTGAAAATAATAATTTGGGCAAAAAAATTGACAAAATTTGGCAAAAAGTGTGCAACTTGAAGCGGATTTCAAAGTAGGAGGATGCAAACTGTAATTTATGAAAATAAGTATACAAAATTGAGTTTTGACCAAATATAAGGGGTGCAAAATGTAATTCTCTCTAAAATAAATTTAGATGAAAGAGTCATTCCTGGCAAATGCTCTTTCTGACTGCAATTTTTGCACAGGTGAAATTCCCTTTTCGGAAACTTCCAATAATCATTAGCAGATGCAAAGAATTACAAATTTTAATTATGTAGTTGTATAAGACGAAGTTACAGAATATATAATCATCCAGTCACTGTGCCTTATTATTATAGATAATTACACGTAGAAACAGAAACAAGAACATATGAACATAGAACTTCAAGTACAAATAATATATAAAACAACTGGAAATACTTTTCCTTGTAGGCTTCTATTTCATGGTCTTCCTTCGAAGCTATGGCTTGATGAGGAACTTGAACCACTGTCGGATGTGTATCAATAACATCAGCGTGTATCATAGTCGCTTGACAAATTTATGAAACTTCCAGAGCTCTGAATTCTAAAATTTAAGGGGAAAAAAAAAGATATCAAATAGTCTCAGAAGTCATTTTTTTATCGAGTTTTATTGCGTGTGCAATTGTCAGTTATCGAACTTCCTCCCCCCAAAAAAATGTGAAACTGTTATATAGCTAAAGAACTCTTTAACAAAGTATGAGTGAGAGTACCTTCAAGAGTGGATGAAATGCAAAAACACGAAGAATCCCAGAAAGCCAACCAAGAGACCAGGTCCTATCCCAGCATAGAACCACAATCGCTCATCATCTGAATCAGCTTCATTGTCGTTGTGAACATTTTGTGACTCTGTGCAGGACTTCAGCATTGGCCGGCCACAGAGCTCATTGTTGCCAGCATAGATGGAGGGATCATCAAGCGTCTGAAGTTGGTTTCCTGAGGGTATTCTCCCTGATAATTTATTGAATGAGAGATTTAAGCGATTTAAAAAATTTAACTCCGACAGACTTTGTGGAATGGTACCATAAAGCTCATTTCTAGAGAGATCAAGAATCTCCAAATTTTTCAGGTTCCCAATCATGTCAGGTATCCTTCCAGATATATGATTACCCGCTAAATTTAGATTCAACAAACCACTGAGATCCATCAATTCTTCTGGAATCTCTCCACTGATACTGTTATCTGATAGATCAATGGAAAACAACAACCCGAGTGTAGAGGTGTACTTAAGTTCATTACCTTTCGAATCATCTATTATCGATTCACCATATGGAAAAAATTCTGAATCACTGGTTTGCCTTTTCATGGAGCTAATATCACCGAAACAAGGAGGTATATTTCCAATGATATGATTTTGTGCCATGTTTAAAACTTGAATTGATGCATGCTGGCAAAGCTCTATAGGAATCTCACCATAGAAATTGTTGGACCGAAGTATTAGATACTTGAGACTAGATAACTTCCGAGTCCAAGGAGGAAGAATGTCGCTTAAATTATTTTTTCCCACATCAAGTGCAACCAAATTTGTCAAATTTCTGAAGGACAGAGGGACTTTTCCTTGGAAATTGTTGTTGTGCAAGTTTAAATAATTGAGTAATCCTAGAGAACCCAAAGAAACAGGAATATTACCAGTGAGACTGTTATTCATCACATCAAGATACTGCAATCTGCTCAAGTTTCCTAAGCACTGTGGGAGCTCTCTTGAAAAGTTATTGTTGGAGAGAACTAAGGTATATAAGGTTGTGAGATTGCATAAAAAGGCAGGGACTGCACCTGACAAGCGGTTATTTGATAATGCTAATGTTTGCAGACCATTTGGAGCTCCTGAAACTGATGCTAGTTCCCCGTAAATATCATTGTCAGATAGATCAATAGAGTAGGCCTGAGACAACAGCACACTCACAAACAAATCAACTGGGATGGTATCCGATATGCTTGTATTTGGCATCCTAATGTGCTTAGCATGTTTTTGCGTTAGAAGCCACTGGGGAAATTTAGGGCCCACTTTCACGGAATTTATGTAAATCTGTTCAAGTTGAAATGGGGGAACCCAGTCATAACTAACATTGAAAACCAAGTTAGACTTTGAAGAAATATCCAAAAACGTGAGCCTTGTGAGGTTAGCAAAGTGATCCTCTGATACAAAACCCTCCCATGAATTCGAAGAAATAGCCAACCTCACTAGATTGGATAGTCCTCCAATACATTTAGGAATGAGGCCGCTCAGTTGATTATGCTTGATGTGCAAATGTTCAAGCTTTGACAGTCGGCATAATGCTTGTGGTAGACTGCCACTTAATTCATTTGAGCTTATATCGAGGTATTTTAGTTCCATGAGCTTACCCATCTCATGTGGAATTGGATCATTTAACTTATTGTTCGAAAGATAAAGTTCATTAAGTGATGTCAAATTTCCAACAGACTGAGGAATCATACCTAGGAGTTCAAAATTATTTGAAAGATTAATCACAGAAAGGTCAGACAAACTTCCAATCGATTTAGGAATTAAACCTTGAAAATTATTGAATGAAAGATCAAGATCTCGGAGAGATGTCAAAAGGCATATGGATTCAGGAATGTGACCTTGAAACTTATTGTTGCATAGATGAAGATTTCTGAGAGATGTCAAATTTCCAATGGACTCCGGAATTGAACCATTAAAATTATTAAATGAGAAATCAAGTTCAACAAGAGATGTCAACCTTCCAATAGATTCAGGAGTTGGGCCATTAAAATAGTTATGCCCGAGATTAAGATGTTCAAGAGCACTATTGTTATTAATCCATAAAGGGAAAGAAGAGTTAAGCTGGTTGAAACCAAGATTAAGTGATATAAGAGATGTTACATTCATAAAGGTGACATGACTGATGATTTTGCTGGGTAGTTGACAAGATTGCAGTTGAAGTACTGAAATTGAATCAGGAAGCATGTTAATAGCCGGAGACCAATCAAAGGCGCTAGAAAGATCAACAAAGGAGAGATCGAGGTGTTCCAAGAAAGAAAGCGTAGATAACCATCTCATGCTATCGATGCTTAATGCAGATTCATCTAAATTATAACTCAAATCAAGGTACCTTAAGTTTGAAAGGTTTCCTAAATGACGTGGAACTAAACCCTGGAAACTAGAATTAGAGAGGTTGAGATAAGTCAGGTCCTTAAAGGACCCAAAAAATTCAGGAATTTGCATCCCGTTAAACTGGTTACAACTCAAGTCTAAGTAAGTCAAATACTTCAAATCAAGCAATGAAGAATTTATGTGATCACCTCTTAAATCACCATTGCGAAGATCAAGTTGCATGACATGGCCAGTTATGTTGTTGCAACGAATTCCATGCCATGCACAACAATTATCTCCAGCCCACGACGACAAGTAAGCCGAGTTGTCAACGAGGCTTTCTTTGAGGAGTAGCAGAGCTTGTTTCTCGGTCTCAATGCATGTAGTCCCGCAAACAAATTTTGCACCTGCAAGAATAGCTATTGTGTACACAAGTACGAGTAAACTCATATTTTTTTGCATTTTGGTATGGAAAAGTAAAGGAAGATTATAGAATGTCTTATTTTCCAGATGCATCATACATGTAAAAATAAAGGAACATGAACACTGTTTGATGTACGCGTAAAAAAACAGGAGACTGGGAAAAAGTTGAAATGTTGAAAGATAAGTTGACGTCGGTCATCTATCTGTGGACTCGCCCGGAGCACTGCGTAGATAAGGTTTACAATGTTAGAGCTATGGCCTGCGCACACCAGTACTTCATTTCCAAACCCATTTTTCAATATCTTTTAGAGTAAATTATGGATGTATTTTACCTCGATTTTCAAAATAGTTGCCAAATTTTCAAATTTTCAAAATAATGGCCAATTTTTTGTTCCGCATATCAAAAAAATGGCCGCCGTCGACTCTCGTTAAGTTTTCGCCGTTAAATAATATATTTAAAGCGTAAATTACAGAATGGTGATTGTTTTTCATTCTTATTTTCAAAATAGTGGTTAAACTTTTATAAATTGTTAAAATCATTTTTCACCTTTTAAAAGAATGGTTTCGTCAAATTGTTACCCGTACTCACATCTTTATCGTCACAAAAAACATATGATATCGCTAAACAAATAGGTACAAACACAACTTAAATAATTATCAATTTTTTCACTTTTTCTAATTTAATCAAGTGCCTGACTTCTATATTTTTTCAACCTTCTCACACAAAAATATGAATAAAATTTTTAGCTAAAGTATAGAGAAGAGTATCCACCCATCGGAAAAACTTATAACCAAAGTGATAATGATTTGTTAATCGACACCTAGCACTAGGATCAATCTGGGGAAACTCTTTAAAACTCTTCCTACAATGAAAATTTAAAAATGTCATTATTTAAAAATTTTAAAAATGTAGCCACTAATTTATAATTAAGTGTGAAATGCGGCCACCAGTATGCAATTTACACTTTAAATATATTAGTTAACGGAGAAGATTTAACGGGAGTTGATGGCAGCCAATTTTTTGAAAGGCGGAAAGAAAAGTTGGCCACTTTTATTGAAAATTTGAAAATTTGGCCACTATTTTGAAAATCGGTGTAAAATACGGCCATCACTCTGTAATTTACTCTATCTTTTATAGTCGTGATTTTTAATTTTTAATTTTTTTTGTTTTGCAAAAATACACAAGTCCTTTCATAAATAATTAAGCTTACATGATCTCTATACAATAAGAGGCAAGTCTTTAACGTCAAAATTATCTCATCGCGTAATACACAAGTATAGTTTATGATTGTCGTGTCCAAAAAAAATATACAACTTATGATTGTCGTGCCCCAGCAAGATTATCTTCTCTTGTTTTAGGAAAATAAATCTCAATATAATGTAAACCTGACCATTCATTTGTGTCATTGTCGTCCCTCAAAGCGATTATATGTTCTCATTGATGTGCCTTCTTTGTTCAATATGCAAGTATTAAGGAAGAAAGTGAAGAAAACCAACTCAGGCAAAGTGAAGTAAACACAGTCCAAGTCAAAGCATTGTAATTAGTTTAAGACAGCAAGGTCACTTTAGTAATTTTGTATAGATTTGTATTTGGAGGGAAAAGTTGTTAGATCATTCTGATATATAATCTGTAATCATCTCTTGAAGAATTCAGTTAGAGAAATGTAATTGTGATCTTCTATCTTTCTCCCTCTCTCTATTTCTCTCTCTCTGTGTGTGTTTCTCTCTCACATTCTCCATCTCTCTCACACAAGAATTGTTCATATCTCTGTACAATTCTACATGGTATCAGAGCTTCTATTGCTTCTGCATCACTTCATACATCGTCATATATAGTTTGTAATTGATTCAATTACATCGATTGAATCAAACAAGATCTTAGATCTGTAACAAGTTAGGTAACGCATATTATCAAACATCTTGATGGCGTTAACAGGTGAACATACAAATAATCAAACCGATTCTCAAACACGAACGCAATCTGAGAAAAGTGCATCATAGTTTGATGGCGAGTTTAGCACAGTCGTTTTGGAGTCAAATCATCCATTGTACCTTCATCCTTCAGATCATCCAGGTCAAGTCCTTGTATCTGCATCATTGACAGGCGACAATTTCAACGAGTGGAAACGATCAATGTCTCTTGCACTTTCAGCCAAAAACAAGTTAAGATTTGTAACTGGTAGATATAAAACTCCAGGTATTGATTCTCCCTATTTTGATTCATGGAAAAGATGCAACGACATGATTATCACTTGGATGTTGAATTCCATAACCCATGATATTCACTCTAGTCTAGTTTATGTGTCTCTTGCTTCTGAGATATGGAGTGATCTTCAGATCAGATTCACTCAAAACAATGGACCTAGGTTGTTCGAAATCAAGAAAGAACTATCTGAATGTGTTCAAGAAAGTTTGTCCATATCTGCCTATTACATAAAATTTAAGAAGCTATATGATGATATGTTGAGTGTCTCAAATATACCTAAGTGTTCCTGCATGTGTACTTGTAAGGCTAAAGGAGAAATTGAACAATATGAGGAAACTATGAAAGTAACTCAATTTCTGATGGGACTTAGTGATAGTTTCACTAATATCAGAGGTCAACTTGTTAGGTCACACACACTGTAGAAGGGGGGTTGAATACAGTGTATAGCACAATCAAATCGAATTCAAAGAACACAAGTAACAGAAAACAAACTTTATTAAACTCTGTTACAATGTAGAATTGTCATCTCTCAGTGATGAACAAATATCACGAGAGCTGCTAGGGTTATAATGAATATTATTCTCGATAATGATAACACTTACAGTGCAAACCCTATGTCTGTGTTTATATACTACACAGTTACAAGATAATCGCTAATTGATATGGAATATAATTTTGTTTCCTAAAATATATCAACCAGTTATCTTTTCTTCCAAGTATTCTATTCTTCATAGAATTTCTTCTTCATGCATATCTCTTCTTGCGTTTGTCTTGATCTTCTTTCCTTTCAATCAGCCGCCTTCCTTATCTGAAAGTCTTATTTAAGTCCTGATATTATCTCCTGATAAATATCTCCTGAACCTTAAGTACTGATAACTTAAGTTATGTCTTCAATATAAGTGTTGATATCCAGTTAAGTACTGATTTGTCCTGTTTAAGTAAGATCTGAAAACTAAACACAACTAATATTAGACATGACATTATCAAATATATCTAACAATCTCCCCCAACTTATAAATTAGCATAATATACAAGTTTAACAGATATTTGATGATGTCAAAAATATTAAGTACAAATGCATGAGAATTTGACTAGATAACTACAACTTACAGTCCTTAAAACTTTACCAACTTTAACTTCTGATAACAACTTCAGCCTGTACACACATCAGAATTTGAGCAGTTGTAGATCTTGACTTGGCTTCACTTTCTGATCTCTTCGATGTCAGGAGTTGTTCTGAGATAGTTCTTTAACAAACATCTCTCAGCATATATGAGTTCATCAATCATCCTCCTTTTAGCATCTTTAAGCTCTGCAGTATCTTCACCAGTTTGGAAGATAGCATATCTGAAATCATTAATTTTTGCTTTTCTCAACTCCTGATCTAGTCTGATGACATAGGCTTTGTCAGACTCTAGATTGAATTCAAGTCCCATAATACCAAGATATGTTCTGATCTTTGCAGTATTAGGCTTCATCTCAACAATATCACCCTTGTGATCTCTGTACTTGGGACAGTATGTGCTATCAGACTTAACAGAATAAAGCTTTTTATGTCTCTGAATTTGAGTCTTCAAATAATTTGCAGCACTTTTTGTTAATCTGTCCTTCACTTGAATTAAGAATAAAACATGTTCTAGTTCCTCAAAATACTTCAGTGGTATAACATTTTCCCTTATATGGTAAACCCTTCCATCTGTCATGAAATATAACAAGATGTGTTCTTTCAAGAAGGTATGGTAAACCATTTGTACGGATTCAAGTTGATTCAATCTTTCAGGAGTTGCTCCAACACCTGGTTCACTTAAGGAAGTTGGATCATTGGTTGTGTTTTGCACTCTTCTTTCATCAGCACTACCCAATCCAGATTTATCTCTTGCTTCCTTTCCAGTAACCACTCTTGCTTCAAAACCACTTGTTGCAGTCTTCAAAGGTTGAGTCTGTTTGGCTTTAGTGAATCCTGGTAGGAGTAACTTTGAGGATTTAACATGAGCAGTGTCAGAGGTTTCCTTTGACTTATCTTCTAATATCAAGCCAACTTGAGCTATGTCAGAGGTTGTTTGCTTCATAGTTATATCAGAACTAACTATATCTTGACTCTGAACAACTTGAGCCATGTCAGAGGTTGTCTTAGAAATCTTTCTTGAAGTCAGAGTAAGATTAGCATCTTCATCAGAAATTTCTTCATCCATAGGAGGCACATAAACCTTTACAGGTTCACCAACTTTTTCTTTGCCCTTGGACCTTGGATCTATCTGCAATTGTGATTTGGCCTTGGTTGCCACAGGATTTGTCCTTTCTCTTATCACAATGCCTTTAGCCGTAGGAAGTTTCTTTTCAACAACAGAAGCTTCAGATTTGGAGATGACTTTTTCTAACTTAAGTCTAGCTTCTTCTTCCTTTAGACTCTCAAAGTCCATTCCTGGATTTTCTTTCAGAAATAACTGTCTTGAAATTTCTTCATCAAGTTTCAAAAGTTCATCAGAACTTATCCTTTAACCAGTATCAGAAGTTATTCTTCTCCTGGTATCAGAACTTGTTCTATGACTTGTAGTTCCAGCTTTTCTTAATGAATGATCTTTACCTTGACCATGACCTCCACCCATTTCAGAGTTTCCCGGGTCATTATCATCCTTTCCCTTCAGTGTCTTATCAGGTTTGCATTTGGACTTAATTACTTTCTCCCCCTTTTTGGCATCAGTAGGTAAAAGAAGAGAGACAAGAAATTCCACTGAGGATTGGATCTCATTGAGTTGATCTTGCTGAGAAGCTTGATTTTTCAAAATTTCATCAATCTGAGACTGTTGTTTCTCTTGGGTTTTCTCAATGTAGGCAATTCTGTCAAAGGTAGGTTTAAAAAACATCTTCTTGTCCAGCTTTGCAATTGTATCTTGCTGATTCAAGGATTCTTGAATCTTGTCCACCTTGGCCTGAGTTACAGATTGTTGACCTTGAAGGTGCCTTGTACTAAGTGAAGTAACTCTTAGCTGTGTCTTGAAATCATCATTGACTAGCATCTCATCAGCTTTTGCCAAGTGCTGAGCAAGAATCTTTTCAGAAGGGACAAAACTGACTGAGTTCCATTCTTTAGTCCACTCATGTCCTCTAGGAGTTTCAATCCAAGGGACTGGTGCTTCCCCTGTAACAAACTTCTTGACTATCTCAGCTTTTGAAGGAGCTTGTAGAGGTGCATGTCCAGAAGGACCAGCTGCATCTGCATTTGTAGCAGCATTACCAGTATCATCAACATTTGCAGCATCAGAACTTATAGAATCAGCATCATCAACATCCTCTAATAAAAGAATAGTATGAGAGGCTATGGAGGCTTCAACATCATCCTCTAAGTGCTGATCTCCAACTAAGTTCTGATCAAAAGCCATATTCTGATGCTCACCTAACATCTGATCTTCAGTATCTAAATGTAGAGAAGGTGTTGTAGGCAATTCTGGATTAAAATCAGCATCAGGAATTGGTGTTGTTGGTGGAGTGACATGAGTTGGTGGAGCTTCTAGATTCAAAACCTGAGGCACTTCCAAGTTATGTATGTCAATTTCATCACTTGGCTCCTTGGTATCAGCATGAACTGGAGATTGATGAGTTGCATGAAGGTCTAGATCAGCACTAGGAGAATTGTGAGCTTCAACAGGGTCTTGTGAGATCAGAGATTCCTGACCCCCTTCCTTAGCTGCTGCTTCCGTTCCTTTACCAGAATCTTCAGGCCTTTTTGCCAATGTTTTGAATCTTTCAGCTTTTAAGGAGACTTTAGGAGCTGTATCATCAGAAATACGCTTTCTAAGCCTTTTTAGGGGCCTAGAACTCCCAATATCAACATCCTCCTGAGAAGAGACCTTCTCAGCTTCTCTAACAACAGGTTCTAATACAGGAACCTGTTCCTCAGCATCTGATTCATCTCGCAGAATGAATCTCCTTCTCTTCTGTTATGTCTGAGGTACTCTCTTAGTCCTCTTAGGTTTGGAAGAGGAAGGCTACACTGTAGGTTCTGAAGTTTGAGGTGGAGAAGTTTGAGGTGATTGAGTAGAGGTGGTAGGTGCTGATGGATGATGTGCAGACGGTTGGACATCAGGATATAGTGCAGTGTATTTAACGGGATCATAGGTTATTAAGGCTTGTTTGACAGATAAAGGAATTAAGAGGGGTCTTAACACAGCCTTCTTATTATCAGTAGATAATAAGTCAGTAAAAGCTCTTTTAGCTATTCTGAATGATGAAATTAATTCACTAGCATTTCGGGGCTTATTATCACAACAAAACTATAGATAAGCTGACAGAATCTAGCAAAATAAATAGTAGATCTATCTTCATTCATTCTGTCCCCAATGAAACCTAAGACAGCACTTGCATAGTCAAAATCAGTTTGATTTATGAGAGCATACCTGATTTGTTGGCTGAATATGGGAATTGCATCAAAATTGGAACATTTGTTTGCAAAAGCCTTGGTTATGCAATCAAAGAAGAAACTCCATTCCCTCCTTATGAAAGATCTCTTCAACTGGCCCAGCTTTTCCAATGTCCTCTCATATCCCAGACTGGCCATCATGTTTTGAAGAATTGGCTCGTCAACAGTAGAATAAACACAGTTCTCAGGTAGCTGCAGTGCTTGTCGAACCGTAAACAATGTCACAACATACTCATCCTCCCCTGATGAAAAAATAATACTTGGGGACCCTTGAGCACCACCATCATCATATACACCGCTTCTCCAGAACTCCAGTACTTGAGTATCAGAGACTGCTTCGGGTTCAGTCAGAGCATACCCAATATCAGAACTAGCAAGAAAGTCCTGAATGAAGTGAAGTTCAGAGGGTGCTTCTGACTTGCTAAGAATAGCAGAGAAGTTATTAGGAACAAACGTAGCTCCATCGAAAATTATGTCCTTGGGTGCCATGAGAATTTGTGAGAAAGAAAATTGCCTGTAAGGTGTTTGATAGAATGTCTGTATGAAAAATCGTCAGTAGATGAGAGAGAATAAAAGTAAAAAGAGAGAGATAAAATATGAAAGTAAATAAAAGATTTTACAATCTTTTCTCTCTTTTACTTATACACGATAGAAAAAGTAATCGTTGAGACACCTGTCAGACATGCAGCAGTAAAAGATAATTAATGGGCACGGGTATTTAGTAATCATTACTTATCACATACAGTTTTTCAAGGAAAAACCGTTCCACTTACCAAGTAATCCCATTAATCAAGGTCGTTCAGTTTTATTTTAAATTTTAAAACTGTTCCCACTTAATAAATTATTATTACTGCTTTACCAATTTTCTGTAAAAATATGACCAATGAGAGAATGATCAGAAATAAACCAAGTAAACAAATACTGCCACGTCAGAATCAGAACTTGATTTGCATCAGAGCTAAAAAAATCATCAGACTATGGTTAGTATCAGGATTTATAATATTATCAGAATATCAAACGACTCAGAGACAAATTCTTGCATAAATATAAAATTTCATTAATATATTGAGCAAATACATTTCATGAAATTTAAATTACATGCTTAAAATTACAAGATTGTCCTAATCCACAAATCCTAACATCAACAGCTTTAGTCTTAAGCTAAGAAGCCAGACAAAGATGACGGTGAAGAGAAACAGATAGCTGCAATTATTTCTTTTTCCTACTCTCAACAAAGAGAACAGCAAGACGAATGATTCGCTCCTACTATCGAAGAGCTTCTCTCCTTTCTTCTTCCAGACGCTCAAGATGGCGATGATAGTCCATATAGAAGAACAAGAGGTCTGTGAGAACCTCTTTGGGAACTGAGTCCCAGATTTCATCAGGAATGGCAACGACATGCCATTCCTGCTGCCATTCAGTACACCTCAACTCGATAGTGAAAGTGTCATAGTTCAGAACTAAGTTGAAATGAACCATGTTTTTTATGAGAGAAAAAAAATGAGTTTGAGAGAAAATGAGAGATGTGTTGGCTGGAATAAGGCGTTGGTTTATATAACCAATAGAATATCAAGAGACGCAAGGAAAATTGAATGGTTACAGGTAGAAATAATTATACCTCGTCTCCCTAGACTGATGAGAATAATAACAGCCATTGGAAGCTTAAAACAGGATTTAATGCGCACACGAAACAAGTAAAAATTACTGTGCATAGACGAGTACCACTAACCCAAACATATTCTGATTTTAAATAAGACTGTTTTAGATTTTAACCACTAATAAGTCAAGTAAAGAATCAGAATTTAATATCAGAACTTAGACTTATATCAGAACTTAACAGTCATCAGAGCATGATTCCTTAACTCGAAAAGTGAATGTCTGTTTCTGTAATTTTTCACACAAATTCTGATTTCGTTTCTTCAGAACTTAATCATCAGAACTTCCATCATTACTTGTCCTCGGAATTTATGCAACTGACACTTAAATGTTCATCTAAAATAACATTTATCACCACAATAATTTTCATCATTCATATGGAGTGTATGTGTGTGCAGTAAGCTAAATATCAGATAAAGATTAAAGTCTGATTAACTTCAGTATATCTTAGAAATAAGGCATAACTAAGAACTTTGCTCAAAATCTGTCATGATTCTGAAGTCTACTTTAGAATGAGTTCATGCATGAATCCACCTCAACTGTTTTGTGCTCATTTTATGCATCTTTTGAAATTCCATTTTACAGTGGCTTCCCAATGTAAGTGAGTCACGACTGCTTATCAGAATTTATGCTATTATCAGAGTATTTCTCCAGTAATCATAGAGTGTGAAAAGTCACCAAAAAAATATTTATTTTGCTTTTCTGATGTATATTACTTAATACCAGCAATGCACTTGGGTCTTCCCTTCCACATTTTTACTCTAGATCTCAAAGGAGTACCTGATTTTTATTACTTTTTTCGTTTCTTTTGATAAGTGAGGCTTATCAGCACTTAGTACATTCACCAGATTTACTAACATCAGAACATAACAGATAAGAAGCATTATTCTAGTTTTTGACTTAGTAATAAGATAGACAAAGTAAACTTAACTAAGCTCAATATCAGAATTTGCTTGTGTTAAAAGATTTCCACATAAATAATTACTTCAAATATGGGACTTGTTAGTATATTAAAGACTACTAGGTCTGCATCTAGCACAATTATCCTCATTGGATTGAATAGTCACAGAAACATTCATATCACTATCAGAGTGTAGAAATTCACATCAGACAACAATCAGTACTTAAGCAATTTTCAATTAAGCACAAAATACAAAAAGATAGTAATATCTGTAAATACTAATCATAAAGTCTGATGAAACAGAATCATAAACTAAGCAGACTTAGAGAAAGAACCTGAAACCATTCCAAGTTTATTTACCAATCTTGTAAAAGTAGCTTCACACTGTGGTTTTGTGAAGATATCTGCTAGTTGTTGATCTGTTGGAACAAAGTGTAATTCCAATGTACCTTCATCCACATGTTCCCTTATGAAGTGGTACCTAATGCTGATGTGCTTGTTCATTGAGTGTTAAACTGGATTACCTGTCATAGCAATAGCACTTTGATTATCACAGTAAATAGGGATTTTAAAATATGTTAACCCATAATCCAGTAACTGATTCTTCATCCAAAGAATCTGTGCACAACAGCTTCCTGCAGCAATATACTCTGCTTCTACAGTTGATGTGGAAATTGACTTTTGTTTCTTGCTAAACCAAGAAACCAATCCGCCTCCAAGAAATTGGCAGCTTCCACTTGTGCTTTTCCTGTCAATTTTGCATCTTGCAAAATCTGCATCTGAGTAACCTATTAATTTAAAATCCGATTCTCTAGGATACCACAATCCCAGATCAGCTGTTCCCTTAAGATACTTTAAAATTCTTTTCACAGCTCTTAAGTGAGGTTCTCTTGGATCTGCTTGAAATCTTGCACAAAGACAGGTAGCACACATGATATCCGGTCCACTAGCAGTTAGATAGAGTAGTGAGCCAATCATACCTCTGTAATCAGTAATATCTACTAATATACCAGTATCCTTATCCAATTTTGTTGCAGTAGCCATGGGAGTGGATGCACTTGAACAATCTTGCATTCCAAATTTCTTCAGCAAATTTCTGGTGTACTTGGATTGACAAATAAAAGTGCCTTCTTCATTCTGCTTGACTTGAAGGCCCAGAAAATAGCTAAGTTCCCCCATCATACTCATTTGATATATTTACTGCATCAGTTTGGCAAACTTCTTGCAAAGTCTGTCATTTGTAGAACCAAAAAAGATATCATCAACATATATCTGCACCAAAAGTAAGTCCTTTCCATGGTTGAGGTAGAACAGAGTTTTGTCAATAGTTCCTCTGTTAAATCCACTTTCTAGAAGAAACTGAGCTAAAGTCTCATAACATGCTCTTGGAGCTTGCTTAAGGCCATAAAGTGCTTTATCAAGCCTGTAGACATGATTTGGAAATTTGGAATCTACAAAGCCTGGAGGTTGTTCAACATATACTTCCTCTTCCAATTCTCTATTGAGAAAAGCACTTTCCACGTCCATTTGAAAGACAGTAAACTTTTTGTGAGCAGCATAAGCCAAAAATATCCTTATGGCTTCTAATCTAGCAACTGGTGCAAATGTTTCATCATAATTAATTCCCTCATGTTGAGTATATCCTTTTGCAACCAGCCTTGCTTTATTCCTTGTAATTATGCCATCACTATCAGTTTTGTTTCTGAACACCCACTTTGTACCAACAACAGATCTGTTCTTTGGTCTTGGCACTAGGGTCCAGACTTTGTTTCTTTCAAATTCATTTA
The DNA here is from genome assembly GCF_009905375.1 of Apium graveolens. Lineage (NCBI taxonomy): Eukaryota > Viridiplantae > Streptophyta > Magnoliopsida > Apiales > Apiaceae > Apium > Apium graveolens. Next base: position 193,800,314 of record NC_133647.1, read on the forward strand.
ACTCTTCCTGCATTGCTTGCACCCAATCAGCATCTTGAAGAGCTTCTTCCACTTTCTTTGGTTCAGTCTGAGAAAGAAAAGAATTATAGAGACATTCATTTGAAGTAGTTGTTCTAGTTCTGACACCTGCATCAGGATTTCCAATAATTAAGTCAGGTGTATGTGATTTAGTCCACTTCCTTGCAGATGGAAGGTTTTCTCTAGAACTGGATGCTCCCCCATGATCCATGCTGTCTTCATCAACATTTTCTGATGCTCCCCCTGAAATTATGCTCTCTTAGTTGGATCCTTCAGAATTTGAGTTTCCAGAATTATCAGAACTTGGCTCATTAGAACTTGATATTCTTGTTAATGAGTGTAGCATTCTGAGTAAAACAAGCAGTCTGCACAGCTTCAGCCCAAAAATAGGTTGGTAGTTTTTCTTCATCAAGCATTGTTCGTGCAACTTCAATAAAAGTTCTATTCTTTCTTTCAACAACTCTATTTTGCTGTGGAGTTCCAGGAGCAGAAAATTCCTGCTTGATTCCATGGTCTTTGCAGAACTCTTCCATGATTAAATTCTTGAACTCAGTATCATTATCACTTCTTATGATCTTCATAAAATCTTTGACCAATTTATCCAGTTGCTTCACATGATCAATCCAGATAGATGCGATTTCACTTTTTTGTGTGCAAGAAATACACCCATGTGTATCTGGTGAACTCATCCACTATGACCATAGCATATTTCTTCTTTGCAATAGACATGCCATTCACTGGACCAAATAGATCTACATGTAGTAGGTGATAAGGCTCAAGAATTGATGATTCGGTCTTGCTCTTGAATGAAGATTTTCTTTGTTTAGCCTTCTAACATGAATCACAAAGGCCATCAGGAGCAAATACTGATTTTGCAGTCCTCTCACCAGATCTTTCTTGACTAGTTCATTTATATTGTTGAAATTTAAATGAGAGAGTTTCTTGTGCCAATTCCAGCTTTCTTCAATTGATGCTCTACTTAACAGACAGATTGCAGAACCATCAGTACTTGTTGAAAGCTTGGCTTCATAAATGTTACCATGCCTGTATCCTTTCAGAACAACTTTGCATGTAGATTTGCTTACAACTTCACAGTGTTCTTCAAAGAAATACACATGATAATCTCTGTCACAGATTTGACTAACACTCAGCAGATTGTGTTTAAGTCCTGAGACCAGAGCTACTTCTTTAATGATGACATTCCCAAGATTGATATTGCCATATCCCAGTGTTTTTCCAATATTTCCATCTCCATAAGAAACACTTGGGCCAGCTTTCTCCACAAAGTGTGATAGCAGGGCTTTATTTCCAGTCATATGTCCTGAGCATCCACTGTCCAGAACTAGGATGTTTTTCCTGTTGCCCTGCAATCACAAATACCACTAATGATTAGTTTTAAGGACCCAGACTAGCTTGGATCCTTTGGCCTTATTAAGTTTGTTAACATTTGCAGCGGATTTAGCATCAGAGTTTATGTTAACAATTTTCTTATCAGCATTTACACTATCAGACTTTGTATCAGAACTTACACTAGAAGGAACAATGCTAACTTTCTTTAAAGAAGGTTTTATTTGATAATAATCATATTACAAACTATGATATTCCTTACATGCATAAATGGAATGCCATAAACTACCATAATGAAAACAAGGATTTTGTGGCCTATATCTAACAGACTGACTCTTAACTCCTGACTTTGAAGGTAAGGAGTTTATTTTCTTATTCTTCCTGCAAAAAGAAGCCAGATGATTAGAACTTCCACAGTTATGACATGTTTTTCTAGGGGCATTAGGAACAGGCTTATAATCATTGCTTTTATTCACACCTTCCTTTACATTCCTATTTTTCCTAGGTGACTTTACCTTGTTTACATTCTTAACATCTTTCAGCTTATGCTTAAGCTGCTTATTTGTCATTAATCCTATGTTAACTTCAGTTGGCTTTTCCTGTGTTAGTTTGTCAGAAGTTTATTCCTCTTTAACTTCTGATTTCTCAGTTTCAGACTTTACAGCTACAAACTTAACAAGTTTTACCTTTGGCTTTTGTTTAACAACTATAGGCTTAATTTCTACAGTTCTTTTATCATTCTTATCATCTCCATAACCTAAGGCCTCTTTCTAGTTTCCACTACTTAACAAATTCTGAGTTGTTCTGCCAGAGTTAGTCCAAGTCCTGATAATCTCTTTTTCCTTTTCTAACTCAATTTTTAGAGATTCATTCATTTTAAGTACTTCATCCCTAACATAGAAAGCATCATCTCTATCTTTCTGAGTTTGATGGAACATGACTAACTCTTTTTCTAAATAATCATTCCTCTTTTTACAGGCAAGATTTTCAGAAGTTAATCTTTCACATGTTAAAGTTTGATCTTTATAACTAATGGACATGGTTTTAAGATATCTTCTCAACTCATTAATATCATCAGTATGAAAGGCATAAGTAGTTTGAGGTACCTTTAACTCAGCAGCTTCAGAACTGCTATCAGCATTTGCCATCAAGGCATAGTTCACCTCACTTTCAGAATCTGAAGTGTCTGTCTAGCTTTTCTTCTTTGTGACAAAAGCCTTGCCTTTGTCACTCTTCACTTTCTTGCAATCAGGAGATATGTGGCCTTTCTCACCACAGTTGTAGCATTTGACATTTGTGTAATCTCCTTTGTCAGACTTCCCTCCTTTGCCTTCAGATTTTCTGAAACTCTTCTTATTAGAACTTGCACCTTTCCTGGAAAATTTCTTTCCCTTCCTGAATTTTCTGTATGCAATCCTTGTGATTCCTTTCACCATAAGAGCACACAGCTTCATCATCTCTTCATCAGTATCCATCTCAGGCAAGCTTTCAGTTTCTGAGTCATCATCACTATCAGAACTTGATGACTCAGTATCAGACTTTGTGATGAGCGTTTTTCCCTTGCCTTTCCTTGAGGTAGCTGCTTTGGGGGATTCTTCCTCAGCCTTAAGAGCAACTGTCCTTGACTTTCCTCCTTTCCTCTTGCTTCTTTGTTCCATCTCAAGTTCATGAGTCTTGAGCATCCCATTAATTTCATCAAGAGTTGTTTCTTAAAGATTATAGTTGTCTCTTATAATTGTGGCCTTCAAATCCCAACTTTCAGGAAGAGCTAACAGGAATTTAAGGTTTGAATCTTCAAGATCATACTCCTTATCAACTAGTGACAAATCATTCAAGAGTTTGACGAATCTGTCATATAGATCAGTCAATGACTCATTAGGCTTTGAGTCAAAGTGTGCATACTCTTGAGTGAGTATTGTCTTCCTGTTCTTCTTAATCGAATCAGTTCCCTGGCATCTTGTCTCCAAGGCATCCCATATCTCCTTTGCAGTTTTGAAGTTAATTACCCTGTTTGACATTACATTATCAATGGCACTATGCAGCAAGTGTCGTACCTTAGCATCCTTAGCAATTGATGCGATATCTTCAGCAGTGTAATCACTCTTCTCCTTTGGTACAGACTTTGCTGCTTCGCCTGCAACTACAACAGCGAGTTTGGTTGGCTTGTGAGGTCCTTCATTGATTCTGTCAAGATATTCTGGATCTGTAGCTTCCAGAAACATAGCCATCCTCACCTTCCATATGGGATATTCAGATGGTTTCAGTATGGGAAATCTAATAGCCTCATATCGACTATGGATTTGAGTCTTTGGAGGTTCTTCAGTTTTGGTGGGCTTGGTTGGAGTTTCTGCTTCAGACATGATTGTTTTTAGATCTTAAACTGTTTGTGTGTTAACAGATAGGCTCTGATACAACTTGTTAGGTCACACACACTGTAGAAGGGGGGTTGAATACAGTGTATAGCACAATCAAATCGAATTCAAAGAACACAAGTAACAGAAAACAAACTTTATTAAACTCTGTTACAATGTAGAACTGTCCTCTCTCAGTGATGAACAAATATCACGAGAGCTGCTAGGGTTACAATGAATATTATTCTCGATAATGATAACACTTATAGTGTAAACCCTATGTCTGTGTTTATATACTACACAGTTACAAGATAATCGATAATTGATATGGAATATAATTCTTCTTCCTAAAATATATCAACCAGTTATCTTTTCTTCCAAGTATTCTATTCTTCATATAATTCCTTCTTCATGCATATCTCTTCTTGCGTTTGTCTTGATCTTCTTTCCTTTCAATCATCCGCCTTCCTTATCTGAAAGTCTTCTTTAAGTCCTGATATTATCTTCTGATAAATATCTCCTGAACCTTAAGTATTGATAACTTAAGTTCTGTCTTCAGTATAAGTGTTGATATCCAGTTAAGTACTGATTTGTCCTGTTTAAGTAAGATCTGAAAACTAAACATAAATCATATTAGACATGACATTATCAAATATATCTAACATAACTTTTGATGATGGATACTATGCCTAAACTTACTCAGATATTAGGGTTACTTCAACAAGATGAGAGACAAAGAAATTACTCTCATCTGCACAATGCACCTCCTGAATCTGCAACACTCATGTCAAGGCATGTGACTGGAAATTTTAGTAATAGATTTGCCAAATCTGAGAACAAGAAAGTTGTGTTCAATTCTGAGAACAAAACCAACAGGTATTAAGGGAAGAAACCAAGCCTTGAGTGCACTCACTGTCATGGAACAAATCACACAAAGGAAAGGTCTTATCACATAATTGGATTTCCTCCAAGGAACAAGCCTAATTCTAATTCTCAGAGGATCTCTAAATCATCTACTGGTGTTGATAACAAGATGGTGGCTCAAGTACACTGTAGTAATGCAGATACTGGTGGTGTACACTCTGAAGACTCATGTAAGATCAATACCAATGCCAACAATGCAAGTTTAAATCCTGAACAGCACCAGCAACTCATGTCACTACTGAATCAAGCAAACTCCACTCCTATGTGTAATATCTGGGATATTGCGTGTAATTATTTTTATCGATAAATGATTATTATGTGATTATTATGTGACTTTTTGGTGAATTATTTGACGATTGGTGTTGTTATGTGGATGTTGATATGTGGTAAAGTATAAGTATGTTAATTTTATGTCCAGAATAAAATTTAGATAACTAAGATATTTTTCTGGTAATTTTTGGACTGTCATATGATTTTATATTAATTTATGAACTTATTAATTATTTTCTGAATAATTACAAAATTATTTTATAAAGCCGGGAACCGTCCAACTTCAACCGTTTTTACTTTTTTATAACCCGGAACTTTTCCGAATACTCCTTCCTAACCTAATCTGGTAATTCCGGACATTTTCCGTGTTTTGACTTTTTCAATCCGGATTACAGTTTGACATGTGCGTGGCCCGACGCAAGATTTTGGATATAGTAATCATTTCGGTGAATCAACAAAACCCGTATTCTCGAAAAGACAGGATATTATTACATTATTTTTGTACAAAGTGTTATATAAAAAGCCCGGTTTGGATAATTATCCAATACGGGTATCAAATCGGATCGTTTTTACAGTTACTTAGCGGCTAAGTAACTAATTTATCGATTCAAAATGATCCAAAACGAACCAATATTCCATAAATATATATAGTCCTTTTATTATTTCATTTTATTCATATAATCATAATCGATCAGTAAAAATATCGAATTTATAGAGGAAAAACCTTAAAAATGTTACGTTCTTGAGAATCAAACGCATGAATGAAGGCGTTATCGAACTCCGATCTGGGCATGCAATATATCAAAACGAAGCTCTCGAAAATACCTTTCTGAATCAACCATCCATTTTTATGCAGAAATCAAGGTATTTTTCTGATTTAATTATTTTAATTCGAATTATTTATGGATTAAATTAGGAATTTTTGTTCTTGATATTTTTGATATGATTTGATAGCATAATCATGTAGATCTTTTTTTCCTGGTCATTTTGGTATATTATATGTCAAAAATCGAGTTCAATAACATGCTCAAAATTGGGTTTGATTCTCGGATTGTTAAATTAAGGTTTATAAGTGATGAATGTTCTTAATTGAGATTTAGGATTTTCTGATTCGGGGGTTATGGATTAGTTTTGATGATATAAAGAGTTTCCTGGCATCATTTATATTCAATTCAAGTATTTATTTGTATAGAACGATACTCGGAAGTGGTCAGTCAAGGTGGCCGGATTTCTGACCAGTTTTAATGGAGATATCGCCGGATTTTATATACGGGCACAGTCTGGGGTTGTTATTGCAGTAATTGGATTTCTGTTAGGATGTTGATTGAAACACAGTCGAAAGGAAGGCCAAATCGCGATGTTTTGACTGAGATCGGTGCCTCGCCGAAGCTCCCAAGTGTCGCCGGATTCTGGGTTTCAGCCGGTGGTTCTTGGCAGCCCCGACCCGGTTCTTCCCAACCCGTTTGGGTTCTTTTCCGACCCGCCTTCGATCCAATTTCCCTTAACTCTGTTTCTAAAAATCTGTTTCTACAGATTTTTATTTAAAAATTAATTCAAAATCCTATTTATAAATTCTAAAAATTCATTTTTAATTCTAAAATTCATTCCAATTATTTATTAATTTCAAAAATAAATCTGATTTATTTTATTAATTAATTTTAATTAATTTTTAATTATTTTAATTAATTGATTAATTTAATATTAATTGATTAATTAATTTAATTAATTATTAGTTGATTTTAATTGATTTAATAATGGGATTTAATTATTTAATTGAATTTAAAAATTCCAAAATGTAGTTTCGAGCTTTAAAATATTATTTTAAATTATTTTCAAGGCTCGATAATTATTATAAAATTATTTTAAAGTCAGATTCGGGTGTTCGAACCCTATTATTTAATTATAAAATGATTCGGAGTCCCGTTTTAATTCCGAAAAATGTTCCAAAATTCGTATTAAATACCTGGAAAATCATTTTTGACCCCGAATCTTCTTTGAAAAATTATTTTGATCGAATATCTTGCGTGCTATGTGCTACGTGCTATCTGATTGATGTGTTATAAGCCTATGTGGTTGTTGATTGGCGGTTTTTGCTATAACTTTCAATCCGTAAATCAGATTTGGGTAAAACGAATGGTAGATAAAAGCTTATAACGTCTATGTGACGATTAGAAAGATATGAGTGATAAGTGGCATTTTATACCACTTAGAACGTCTTATAATGGCTTGAATTGGTGTCTTGAAATCAAGTATTTTGTGTATTTGATGCGTTTTTCTAGTGTTTGTGCATTTCACGGTATTATTTGCATTTGTGGAGAGATTTCATCAAGAATAAGCCTTGGCATGTGTTTGGCATTGCAAGCAGGAAGATAGGAGCCAGAATGCAGCAAGAAACGGGAGAAAAATAGAGCATTTTCCAGAAGGGGTCTGAGCGCCCGCTCAGGAATGCTGAGCGGCCGCTCAGGGACGGAATTTTAGAATAATTATTTTGGACTCCTGATTCTGTTTAACTTCCAACTTCTGAGTTAGCTGGGTTTTATGGGACTCCTATATAAGTAGTTTTCAGAGACGTTTCACAAAGGTTGGATCGTAGTATTAATCGAAGAGCGAGGAGATAAGGAAGAAGACCGTTTTAGCACACCGCAACGAAGAAGAAGCATATTTTCTTGTGATTCTTTATTTCGTTGTAACGTTGGATGCTAGTTTTCTTTACTTTGAACCTATTTACTCTTGTGACGTACTCTGGTTTAATATAAGTAGTTTTAGTTATTATTCTCGTGTGTTATTATCATGTTTTTATATGAACCCATGATGACGATGAGTGCTATCATGGACTAATCGTGATCATGGGGTCGTAACGGATTTACTATGGAATTCTTTAGTTAGTTGTTTAATACCTTAGTGTGTGATGATTGTATGATATCTAGTATTGGTTGTGCTTATTCGTCTTATGTGCGTCGCGAACATATAAGATAGGGTGTTAATCTCTTGTGAAGCGATGGTGGATCTTGAGATTTAGAACTTGTCATGCTAGCATAGGTTCATGTACGAGTATGCATGATTAGTGGGCAACTCTAACCGTTTTACTTGCCCTATGTAATCAAAAGAATAACTTGTGCTTAAATCGTTATGTTGTCAATTTCTGTAGACATATAGGAACTCAACATAATTGATGCCTATTCAACTTCTATCTTAATTGTGGATGCTTGGTAGAATGGTATTAGTACAATGAAAGTTGGCTTTTATCAGTTTCGTGTTGTTCGATTAATATCATCACTGTTGCATGCTAAGGGTAATAACCATGACTATTGAAGGAAGTAGTAATGAAGTTGTGATCTCATGTGTGTTTAAATATTGTTAATTAAGTGTTTAATTCTCGTAGTTAATTGTAGTTAATAATTAGTTAATCAATTCTAAGTGTTATTGCCTTAACATTGAGAAGTAATCATACATTGGTGAGTGAGAGTTAGTTGAACATAATTGGTCTGAGTCTCTGTGGGAACGAACTAGAAAGTATTCTATATTACTTGCGAACGCGTATACTTGCGTGTATTATTAGCGCGTGTTTTCGCCCTAACAAGTTTTTGGCGACGCTGCTGGGGACTCGACGTATTTGTTTAGTTTATGTACTTACCATCAGTGGTCATTAGGACTCAGTGATTAAGACATGTTACTTATTGTTTCCGGTTGTGTTTCAGGTACTTTAGCGAGCGTTTATGTAAACCCGTTCTCGTACTCGCAAGAGGACTTTATATACGGCTGAGGAGACAGACGAAGTTCTTGATATTCCGGAGAAGATAGATTTTGAAGATTCGGATTCAGGAAGTGAGCAGAAAGAGCCAGTAATCATGGGTGATCGTATAGTTTCGGCTGATCCAGCTCTTATGGACTTTTCTCGGCCTAAAATTGATGACATTCAGTCTAGCATCATGCACCCGGCTATTGAGGCCAATAACTTTGAAATCAAGCCGGGCACTATTCAGATGGTGCAGAATTCCATTTCTTTCGGAGGTGCTGCGACTGAAGACCCCAACATGCACATAAGGAATTTTGTCGAGATCTGTAGTACTTTCAAATATAATGGTGTGACTGATGAGTCTATTAAGTTGAGGCTTTTCCCATTCTCACTTAGGGATAAAGCTAAGGACTGGTTACATTCTGAACCAGCTGGGTCTATCACTACTTGGCAAGATCTTGCGCAAAAGTTCCTGGTGAAGTTCTATCCAATGGCGAAGACTGCAGCTATGAGGAGTGCTCTTACTCAGTTTGCGCAGCAACCTACAGAATCTATATGCGAAGCTTGGGAGCGCTACAAGGAGATGTTGAGAAAGTGTCCACATCATGGTATGCCTGATTGGATGGTGATAACTGGTTTCTATAATGGTTTGGGGGCCCAATCTCGGCCTATGCTCGATGCAGCAGCTGGAAGCGCCTTGTGGGCCAAAAGCTATACTGAGGCTTATAATCTTATTGAGACTATGGCTGCAAATGAGCATCAAAACCCAACTCAAAGGATGATTCATGGGAAGGTAGCAAGTAGGATGGAAGTTGATGCAGCTACAGCTATTGCAGCGCAGCTCCAAGCGCTGTCTATGAAGGTCGATTCTCTAGCCACCTATGGAGTCAATCAGATAGCTATGGTCTGTGAGCTTTGTGCAGGTTCTCATGCTACGGATCAGTGTTCTCTTATTAATGAATCTGTTCAGTATGTGAACAATTATCAGCGACCGCAGCAGCCTGTGCCAGCTACTTATCATCCTAACAACAGAAATCATCCAAATTTCAGCTGGAGTAATAATCAGAATGCTATTTAGCAACCATATCAGCAAGGCATAAGTAAACAATTCAATCCACCTGGATTCCAGCAACCATAGCATTATGCTCAAAGGCAATCATATCCTCAACAAGGAGGTGCAGCTCCACCCTCTAGTGCTGATTTTGAGGAACCTAAGCTGCTGTGCAAAAGTCAGGCGGTTTCTATCAAGACCTTGGAAAATCAAATCGGTCAAATAGCCAATGCAGTGCTCAATCGTCAACCTGGCACACTTCCCAGTGATACTGAAGTGCCAGGCAGGAAGGAAGCTAAAGAGCAAGTCAAGGCTATTACCTTAAGGTCTGGAAAAGTTGTTGATGCTGAAAAAGCAAAAGAAGGATCAAGCTGAAGTTGGCGATGAAGAAGCTAAGCAAAAAGAGAAAACGGCGGAACCAAGGAAGACTACTGTTGAACACACTCTGCCTGAGGGTAATACAGGGGAGAAACAGCTCTATCCTCAACCACCTTTCCCTAAGAGATTGTAACAACAAAAGCTGGATAAGCAGTTCGGTATGTTTCTGGAGGTGTTCAAGAAACTTCACATTAATATACCTTTCGCTGAGGCTCTGGAGCAAATGCCTAGTTATGTGAAATTTATGAAGAGTATTCTTTCAAGGAAGGTGAAACTGGATGAACTTGAGACCGTTGCTTTAACGGAAGAATGCAGTGTTGTGCTACAACAAAAGTTACCTCCAAAGCTTAAAGACCCAGGTAGCTTCACCATTCCTTGCATCATTGGCAAGTTGTCTTTTGACAAGTGCCTGTGTGATTTGGGAGCAAGCATCAATCTGATGCCGTTGTCGATCTTTAAAAAGTTGAACTTGCCTGATCCAAAGCCCACCTACATGTCTCTACAATTGGCTGATCATTTTATTACATACCCGCGAGGCATAGTGGAGGATGTGCTAGTAAAGGTGGATAAGCTCTTCTTTCCTGCAGACTTTGTTATTCTGGATTTCGAGGAAGATAAGAAGATTCCCATAATCTTGGGGAGACCTTTCTTGGCAACAGGCCGTACCTTGATAGATGTGCAGAAGGGTGAACTTACTATGAGGGTGCAGGATCAGGATGTGACATTCAATGTATTCAAAGCAATGAAATTCCCTACAGAAGACGAGGAGTGCTTAAAGGTGAATTTGATTGATTCTGCGGTTACTTCAGAACTTGATCATATGCTAATGACTGATGCATTAGAGAAAGCCTTAGTGGGGGATTTTGACAGTGATGATGAGGATGGCAATGAGCAACTACAATATCTAAATGCTTCTCCTTGGAGGTGAAAGCTAGACATGCCATTTGAATCTCTTGGTACTTCTGACCTCAAGAATGCTGAAGGAAAGCTCAAACCATCAATTGAGGAAGCACCTACCTTGGAGCTTAAACCATTGCCTGAACACTTGAGGTATGCTTTTTTAGGTGATGCATCTACTTTACCTGTTATTATTGCATCTGACCTTTCAGGTAGTGAGGAGGACAAGCTCTTGAGGATCTTGAGAGAATTCAAATTGGCTATCGGATGGACTATAACAGACATCAAGGGGATCAGCCCTTCGTACTGCATGCATAAAATTCTGCTAGAGGAGGGTAGTAAGCCGATTGTTGAGCAACAGCGCAGACTTAATCCTATCATGAAAGAAGTGGTGAAGAAAGAAATTCTGAAATGGCTGGATGCAGGAATCATTTATCCTATTTCTGACAGTTCTTGGGTGAGCCCCGTGTAATGTGTACCTAAGAAAGGAGGTATTACTGTGGTAGCAAATGAGAAGAACGAGTTCATCCCCACTCATACAGTCACAGGATGGAGGGTATGCATGGACTACAGAAAGTTGAACAAGGCCACGAGGAAAGATCACTTCCCTCTTCCATTTATTGATCAGATGCTTGACAGGTTGTCCAGTCATGAGTATTATTGTCTTCTGGATGGTTATTCGGGGTATAATCAGATATGTATTGCACCAGAGTATCAAGAAAATACTACCTTCACTTGTCCATTTGGCACGTTTGCTTTTCGCAGAGTTTCGTTTGGTTTATGTGGCGCACCGGCCACTTTTCAGAGATGTATGATGGTTATATTCTCTGATATGATTGGAAATAATGTCGAGGTGTTCGTGGACGACTTCTCCGTCTTTGGACATTCGTATGATGAATGTTTGAATAATCTTCGTGCAGTACTCAAAAGGTGTGTAGAAACTAATTTGGTGCTCAATTGGGAAAAATGTCACTTTATGGTGCGTGAAGGCATTATTCTTGGGCATAAGGTTTCTAGCAAGGGTCTTGAGGTGGACAAAGCCAAGGTGGGAGTCATTGAAAATCTTCCACCACCTATTTCTGTGAAAGGAATCCGTAGTTTTCTTGGTCATGCGGGTTTTTATCGGCGTTTCATCAAGGACTTTTCGAAGATATCTAAGCCGTTGTGCAACTTGCTTGAGAAGGATGTGCCTTTCAAATTTGATGATGAATGCTTGACGGCATTCGAGACCCTCAAGAAGAGTTTGATAACTGCACCAGTTATTACAGCACCTGATTGGACAGAGCCTTTTGAGATGATGTGTGATGCGAGTGATTATGCGGTGGGCGCAGTTCTTGGGCAGCGCAAGAATAATCTCTTTCATGTGGTCTACTATGCTAGAAAAACCTTAAATGGAGCTCAAATGAACTACACCACTACTGAGAAGGAGCTCTTGGATATAGTCTTTGGTTTCGAAAAATTTCGATCTTATTTGCTTGGGACAAAGGTGACAGTGTTCACTGATCATGCGGCCATTCGCTATTTGGTTTCCAAGAAGGATTCGAAGCCTAGACTCATTCATTGGGTGCTCTTGCTACAGGAATTTGAGTTAGAGATCAAGGATCGAAAAGGTACTGAGAATCAAGTAGCTGACCATCTCTCTAGATTGGAGAATCCTGAGTCTACTTCACATGATAAGACATTGATCAACGAATCTTTTCCGGATGAGCAGTTGTTCGCAGTTCAGGAGGAAGAGCCATGGTTCGCAGATATTGTGAATTATCTTGTCAGCAATATAATGCCTCCTAATTTGAATACAGCTCAAAAGAAGAAGTTTCTGCATGAGGTGAAGTGGTATATGTGGGATGAACCGTATTTGTTTAGACAGGGAGCTGACCAGATCATCAGGAGATGTATCACATTCTGTGAGACGGAGAGGATATTACGAGACTGCCACTCCACAGTTTATGGTGGACATTATGGTGGTGAGAAGACGGCAGCTCATATTCTGCAAGCAGGTTTTTTTTAGCAGTCTCGTATTTCGCAAGCAGGTTTTTTCTGGCCTACTTTATTTAAGGAATCTCATCAGTTTGTTTTAAGGTGTGATCGTTGCCAAAGAGTGGGAAATCTTACGAGGAAGGATGATATGCCGTTAAATGTGATGCTTGAAGTTGAGGTCTTTGATGTTTGGGGAATCGATTTCATAGGGCCATTTGTCTCGTCCTGCAATAATCAGTACATCTTGCTGGCAGTCGATTATGTCTCAAAATGGGTAGAAGTCAAAGCTCTGTCGACGAATGATGCAAAGGTAATGTTGAATTTTCTTCATAAGCAGATTTTCACAAGGTTTGGAATGCCACGAGTAATCATAAGTGATGAAGGGTCGCATTTCTGCAACCGTAAGTTCACTTCTATGATGCAGCGCTACAATATGAATCATCGTGTTGCTACTACCTATCATCCGCAAACGAATGGTCAAGCAGAAGTGTCTAATAGAGAGAACAAGCGCATTTTAGAGAAGGTTGTTTGTCCGTCAAGGAAGGATTGGTCTTTAAAGCTCGATGAAGTTGTTTGGGCTTACAGAACAGCATATAAGACTCCACTTGGGATGTCCCCGTTTCAACTTGTGTATGGTAAGGGATGTCATTTACCTGCGGAGCTTGAGCATAAGGCTTATTGGGCGTTGAAGAAGTTGAAACTGGATCTAGATGCAGCTGGAAAGAAGCGAATGTTTTAGCTAAATGAACTTGATGAATTTCGACTCCAAGCGTACGAGAACAACAAAATGTACAAGGAAAAAGTGAAAAGGTGGCACAACAGGAAGTTATATCCTAAGTCATTTTTGCCGGGGCAGCAAGTTCTTTTATTCAACTCTCGTCTCCAACTTTTTCCTGGAAAGTTGAAATCAAGGTGGTCAGGACCTTTTATTGTCAAAACTGTGTTTCTACATGGAGCGGGGGAGATTTTTGAGAATGATCTGGACCAAGCATTCAAGGTTAATGGTCAGCGTTTGAAGCATTACTACGGGGATATGGCAAACCGGGAAGTGTTTAGTGTCGTTTTATTGTCAACTTGATTAAGGTACGCTACGTCAACCTAATGACGAAAAAGAAGCGCTTCTTGGGAGGCAACCCATGATTTGTTATTACAGGAACCCTTAGAAGTTAGTAACCTATCCAAAACCATAAAAAAAAATCAAAAAAAAACAGGGCAAGGAAAAAAAATTCCAGAAGACCCCTGAACGTCCGCTGAGCGGCCGCTCAGCAAGCTGAGCGTGAGCGGTCGCTTACCGCTCAGCTTTGCTGAGCGACCGCCCAGGGCCCGACTGGAAGAATTTTTTTAAGTCTTATAAAAATCCAAAAAAATCTGAAAAATCCAAAAATAAAACACAGCCCCATTACCCACGAATTATCTTCCCATTACCCACATTTTTAACCCTCAAAATCCACTCCTAATCAAATTTTACCCTAATCTATACCCTATATATACATACAACTATTCCATATACTCCCCCATACACTTTCAAACCTTAAACTCTCTCCCATATTCAAAAACACAAATCTTAAACACTTTTTCTCAGTTTCGATGGCACCCAAGAGATAAAGGACTATTGATAGCAGCAACACTGTTCCAACTGCTGATTCTTCGAGGGGTACTGCTGCTAGGCCTCGTTTGTTTGATAAGGCTGCTGAGGAGGAGTATACTAGGCTTCTGGGTAAGCCGATTTTGAAGGAGAGGGGATTCTTACCATCGGGGAGGGATGGTGAGTTGTTGCCAATGATTGCTGAAAAGGGTTGGATTGCTTTTTGTGAGTCACCAGAGGCAGTTCCGATGAGCGTTGTTCGCGAGTTCTATGCGAACGCGAAGGCTGAAACGAATGGGTATTCTATTGTGCGAGGGATGACGGTGGATTATCACCCTGCGGAGATTCGCCGTGTGATTAGGCAGCGACAGAGGAAGCCCGCGGAGGAGAATTGGAATGAGAAGACTGCTGAGGATTTTGACTTGGATTTGATTTGTGCTACTCTCTGTAGACCGGGCACAGTTTGGACCTTCAAGACTGGGACTAACGAGTATCGACATTTTCCGGCGATTGCGATGAATAGGTATGCCCGTGCATGGAATGATTTTATTTGCGCTAATATTCTGCCTACTTCACATGCACATGAGGTCACAGTTGAGCGAGCACAGTTGTTGTGGGGTATTTTGAATGAGGAGTACTATGTGGACCTTGGTGAGTTCATCTACCAAGGAATTCTGAAGTTTTTGAGGGGAGCTAAGCACATGAACATCCCTTATGCATCCACGGTTACAAAGCTTTGTCGAGCAGTGGGAGTTCAGTGGCCGTCTCACCAGCAGTTGCAGCTGCCGGCCGCTCCTATTGACTCCGGGACTCTGAATGCGATGCAGGAGTGGACTGGTGGAGAGCCTGAGGAGCATGGGCTGGGTTATCATCTTCCAAGAGGGCGTCCAGCACGCGGTGCTACCATGGCGAGACCAGGGCGTGATGAGGCTGGTTCTTCTAGAGCTCAGGAGGGTGCTGGGATGGCTGATGCCCAATATAGGAGGCTGTCGAGGAGGATGGATGCTATGTACGAGACGCAGAGCAGGTTTGCTCAGGAGCTCACCCCTTGCGCTTGGGACTGCGTTTAGGGGCCTTGGAGCTGACATCTAGTGGCCAGTTTTTGGTGAGGACTCTGCAAATCCGCCTCCTGATAAACCACCCTCTGAGGGTGATGAGGATGATGATCTCTCCGAGTAGGTATACCCTGTGTTCCATACTACTACCTTCACTGGGGACAGTGAAGATTTTAAGTTTGGGGGTGGTAGTTAAGGAATATTTTTTGTGTGTGTGTCATATAGTTGCATATTCATAATAGTTTAGTTCATATAATTGCATATTTTTGCCATATAGTTTTTTTTATAGCTTTATTTATCATGTCATGTAGCTCATGCATATACCATGATCCCTTTTGCGTTGCTTTGCCAATTGATTTGTGATGTTGATGCAAGTGTAGTGATAGCGTTAAAGTGAAGTTGAGTCTTGTAGGTTGACATGCATGCTAGAAACACTTGTAATTTCACTAAGTCTTAGAGAATGCTTAAGGACTAGATTGTTGTTATGGTTTGATGGTTTTCAAGGTTAATCTATTGATTATGCTTAAAATTTATTATAGGTTCTTAGTGATAAAAGGCATGAAAAGAAAAATTGGAGTAAAAAGTGGAATTCATTGCTAATTGTGGCTAGGCGTCAAATGGCTAGTAGCCGGCTCGTATTTTTATGCGAGTAGTCTAGGGTTGAGCAAGATGGAGCGAAACGCACTTGCTCAGAAATTTTGAAAAAAAAATATAAAAAAAAATAAAAAGAAAAAAAAAAGAAAAAGAAAAAGAAAAAAAAATAGAGAGTTAATGCATAATTGATCACGAGTGGGCTCTTTGGTATTCGAGTTATTAAGTTCTTAGGGGACTTTGTGCCTAGTGACTTAAGGCTTTTATAGTCTGGGATCCACTAACCTAACGCTCGCTACATGGATGCCATGGCATAAGTCTTTTGTGGACCTCACTCATTGCACGGTCAAATAAGCATTTGTTTGTTGTGATAAATAAAAAGCATGATTCCGTAATAAGCTCCAGTAATCTTGAAGTGTTATAAGTCATTTTGTGCCTAGAATTTTATTCTTCGTATAATCATGTGATTATCTTGAGGATAGTCGAGTTATGATAATTGATCTAGTTTCGAGCATATCTGTTAAGCATCCGCATACACCACGTTTCCGACTGTATGTTAGTTTGCATGGTTTGATTGATCTTTATTCGCCTAATTACATTTGTTGAGATGTCATAAGTTGGTTGGTTTGGTCGTAGTAAGGGGGATCGCTGTATTTCATATAGATTGCATTCATGCATGTTTTTGTTTTAATTTTGAGTCTGTGACGCTTGAGGAAAAGCATCGATTTAAGTTTGGGGGTGTGATAAGTGGCATTTTATACCACTTTGAACGTCTTATAATGGCTTGAATTGGTGTCTTGAAATCAAGTATTTTGTGTATTTGATGCGTTTTTCTAGTGTTTGTGCATTTCAGGGTATTATTTGCATTTGTGGAAAGATTTCATCAAGAATAAGCCTTGGCATATGTTTGGCATTGCAAGCGAGAAGATAGGAGCAGAATGCAGCAAGAAACGGGAGAAAAACAGAGCATTTTCCAGAAGGGGTCTGAGCGCCCGCTCAGCTCTGCTGAGCGACCGCTCAGGAAGCTGAGCGCTCGCTCAGGAATGCTGAGCGGCCGCTCAGGGACGGAATTTTAGAATAATTATTTTGGACTCCTGATTCGGTTTAACTTCCAACTTCTGAGTTAGCTGGGTTTTATGGGACTCGTATATAAGTAGTTTTCAGAGACGTTTCACAAAGGTTGGATCGTAGTATTAATCGAAGAGCGAGGAGATAAGGAAGAAGACCGTTTTAGCACACCGCAACGAAGAGGAAGCATATTTTCTTGTGATTCTTTATTTCGTTGTAACGTTGGATGCTAGTTTTCTTTACTTTGAACCTATTTACTCTTGTGACGTACTCTGGTTTAATATAAGTAGTTTTAGTTATTATTCTCGTGTGTTATTATCATGTTTTCATATGAACCCATGATGACGATAAGTGCTATCATGGGCTAATCGTGATCATGGGGTCGTAACGGATTTACTATGAAATTCTTTAGTTAGTTGTTTAATACCTTAGTGTGTGATGATTGTATGATATCTAGTATTGGTTGTGCTTATTCGTCTTATGTGCGTCAAGAACATATAAGATAGGGTGTTAATCTCTTGTGAAGCGATGGTGGATCTTGAGATTTAGAACTTGCCATGCTAGCATAGGTTCATGTACAAGTATGCATGATTAGTGGGTAACTCTAATTGTTTTACTTGCCCTATGTAATCAAAAGGAATAACTTGTGCTTAAATCGTTATGTTGTCAATTTCTGTAGACATATAGGAACTCAACATAATTGATGTCTATTCAACTTCTATCTTAATTGTGGATGTTTGGTAGAATGGTATTAGTACAATGAAAGTCGGCTTTTATCAGTTTCGTGTTTTTCGATTAATATCATCACTGTTGCATGCTAAGGGTAATAACCATGACTATTGTAGGAAGTAGTAATGAAGTTGTGATCTCATGTGTGTTTAAATATTGTTAATTCAAGTGTTAATTAAGTGTTTAATTCTCGTATTTAATTGTAGTTAATAATTAGTTAATCAATTCTAAGTGTTATTGCCTTAAAATTGAGAAGTAATCATACATTGGTGAGTGAGTGTTAGTTGAACATAATTGGTCTGAGTCTCTGTGGGAATGAACTAGAAAGTATTCTATATTACTTGCGAACGCGTATACTTGTGTGTATTATTAGCGCGTGTTTTCTCCCTAACAATGAGATTGAGTATTGATAGATACTTGTGATGCCTAGCAGAGTAAGAGAGGCATAGAAAAGAAAGCCAGTGATCAGTAAATAGAACTGAAGTGTAGAAAAAGAAAGCAAGTGATCGATGAATAGAAGCAAGGCATAGAAAAATAAGGAAAGTGATGGAAAAGTAAAACTGTTAGATGGGTACAAGTAAAGTTGGAAATCATCGGTGATAAGACAAGTACTTCTGAACCTTCTTCAAGATATATTGCAAATATTTTCGAGCTGTCTCATGACATATCGCTATTATTCAAAATAAGTCATGTTTTATATTGCAAACGCTTTAAACTATTTAACCTTGAACCCTGATTCTTATTGATCTTGAGCCATATATAAGCCTTATTCTTCATAAACCATTGATTGTTGAATTCTCATATACGAGCCAGACACATACGATACTACTCCACAAATACATATATACCACATACTGATTTCTGATATTGAATTGCTTGACATACCAACCCTTATTCCTTGTTTAACAGAAGACCAATCCTTGGAACCCTTGAACCCTTGGTAATATACTTTCGGATTCTTTCCTTGATTGAAAGGTAATCTTTTTGAATTCCCTGTTATACCTTCATGGTATTATGAAACACCCTATGCTCCAAAATAAATATTGTTTATGATTCAGCTTATTGAATTACATTGGTTATCATATTGAATTATTTTAGAATTGGATGGTTTTATAAATGCGGACCAGATTCGTGGTCGGACCAGATTCGTGGTCATAATAGGCCAATGCGTGCCTTGGATCCAGTATATAGAGCAAAGTTGGGAGCCTTGCTTGGGGTTAGTGCGTGACTGATCAGCAGCCTAACCTTGATTTTTAAAATAAAAAGTGAATATCCAATTATAATCATTGCTTATTTAGAAACTTGATTCTTCTGAATCATTTCAATTGGTTATTGTTTAATTTCAGTTATTATTATTATGACTTGCTGAGCTAGTTAGCTCACTCTTGCAAACCTTTTTATGTTTTCAACAGTTGAAAAGAAAATTATTGGTAACGAGGATTCCAATCCAGTGTGCGAGCTAGGACTCCAGGTTAAGTTGGATCGAGCTAGCAGGAGCTTTATATTCTAGATGAGTTATGAGAAATTGTAAGAACGATATCATTATCAGTTGTAAGTTGAACTAGTTGGAATTTGGTATGATGTAATAAAAGTTAAGGTTGTGGCTTGTTTTCATACTTTAACCTATTGCGATCCGTGGTTGTGTAAAGAAGGGTCAATACATAAAATATTTTACATACAGGTTTATATATTGTGGTGTGTGTGTTGTGAGCCCCAAACTTCTGACCCGGGTTTGGAGGGCATTACACTATGGATCTTCCTCAATCAGGTAGCATCTTCTCTATAAGCTCCTCCATGACTACAATCTGTATCACTAACTGTCATAGTACCACTGACTGGATATTAGATTCAGGAGCCACAGACCACATTACATGTCAATCAAATTTAATTCTAGATACCACTCCTTGTGATATTAAAATTAGTCTTCCAAATGGACATATTACTATTGTTCACTATATAGCAAGGTCATTTTGACTCTTGACTTAGTACTCACTGATGTTCTCCTTATTCCTGAATTCAATTACAATCTAATTTCAGTGAGTAAACTTTCAAAAACTCTGAAATATGAGGTTCACTTTAATGCTCATCACTGTATTATTCAGGCCCCTATGAAGAGGGTGATGGGGATTGGTAAGCTTCATGGAAACCTTTACAAGCTCATACTTCCATACTCTTCTAATCAAGCTTTGCTGCCATCCAACTATGTTTCTGCTACATCTCAACTCTTAAAGTCAAATGCTTCCAAAGCTCAAGCAACTAGTCAACTTTAGCATGATAGATTAGGTCATTCCCCTATGAATGTACTTAAGACTATTGATTGTCTGTCATCTCATATTTGTATTTCCAATAATGTTCCTTGTGACATATGTCAGTTTGCTAAATTCTCAAGATTTCCCTTTAAGACCAGTGCTCATAAAGCTTATTTTTGTTTTGAACTAATTCATTGTGACTTGTGGGGACCCTACAAGAATACTACATATTCTACCTGTCATTCTTTCTTTACTATTGTTGATGACTATAGTAGAAGTACCTGGACATATCTGTTGTCTTCTAAAACTCAAATTTATGGAATATTCCAGAGATTCTTCAAATATGTTGCTACTCATTTTCACACATCTGTTCAATTTGTAAGAACAGATAATGGGTCAAAATTTTTCAACAAACAACTTGAAAACCTATTTCAATCCCTTGGAATTATTCATCAGCACTCTTGTTTTGAAACTCCCCAACAGAATGGGAGAGTTGAAAGAAAGCACGTACATTTATTGTCTGTTACAAGAGCTCTCAGATTTAGAGCATCTCTTCCCATTCATTTATGGGGGGATTGTCTGTTGACTGCAACTTATCTGATAAACAGAACACCCAGTCCTCTTCTTCAGCATAAAACCCCATATGAAATACTTCATAAGAAGCAACCTCTTTACTCTCACTTAAAGGTCCTCAGATGTCTCTGTTACTCTTCTACCTTGTCCAAGAGAAAAGATAAATTTTTCTCTAGAGCCTACAAGTGTGTATTCTTGGGGTATCCTCATAATCAGAAAGGGTATAGATCACTGCATATCGACACAAATCAAATATTTACTTCAAGAGAAGTAGTGTTTTATGAAAAAATCTTTCCTTATACTAAGAGTGGTAATCCAGCAAGCCCTGCTCTATTTCCTCCTCATGTCACATTCATAGATGATATTTCAGCTTGTCCATCTCTCACTGAACATCATACTCCTGACATCAATCCTCAAGAAAATGATTCTTCTCAACCAGATCAGCAACAAAATTCTCCTGACATGTATGAGTCCTCTAATACTAATTCAAATTTTAACCCTAGTCCTCCAGAAGAGTATGAGTCCTCTAATACTAATTCAAATTCCAACACTAGTCCTCTATAAGAACAACAGGTGGTCAGGTCTTCTAGACCCACTAGGACAAAGCAAGTCCCTTACATATTTTCTGATTATATTGGTCTTCCTTCCACATTAGTCAAAAACTCTGTAGGATCTGTTACCACAATAAACTACCCCTTCATTCTGTTGATTCTGTGACACATCTGTCTCAGTCTTATCAGAAATTTATAGCCAACTCTATGTAAATTCAATAACCTACATCTTACAAGCAAGCGATCAAAGATCCCTTGTGGTGTGCTGCTATGCAAGCTGAGTTAAATGCCTTAGAGGCCAATAATACTTGGGAAATTGTAAATCTTTCATCTAATAAAAGAGTTGTAGGATGTAAATGGCTATACAAAGTTAAATATAAGGCTGATGGCACTTTAGACAGATTCAAAGCCAGGTTAGTTGCAAAGGGGTTCACTCAGACTCTTGGTGTAGATTTTTTTCAAACCTATGCTCCTGTAGCAAAAATGACAAATGTCAGAACCCTCCTGTCTTTAGCTGTTGTTCAAATCTGGACACTTCACCAGCTGGACATAAATAATGCTTTCCTCAATGGAGATCTCCATGAGGAAATTTTCATGCAAATTCCACCTGGTATTATTGTTCCTCCTAACTTCTATGGTTCTCATCCTGTCTGCAAGCTCATCAAGTCTTTCTATGGTTTGAGACAAGTCCCTAGAGAATGGTTCTCTAAATTTTCTCAAGCTATGCTTACTTATGGCTTCAAACAGTCCAAGACAGATAACTCTCTATTCATACTTCATACATCTCACGCATTTACTGCATTGTTAGTTTATGTGGATGACATCATCCTAACAGGCTCTCAGTCAGTTACTATTCAAGCAGTATAATATTTTCTACTATCTAAATTTAAGCTCAAGGATCTGGGTCACTTGCATTATTTTCTTGGCATAAAAATTGCAAGGTCTTCCAAAGGTATCTATATTCATCAGAGGAAGTATGCTCTTAATCTACTCAATCAAACTGGTCTTCTAGCATCAAAGCCAAGCAGAATAACTATTGCAGCTCAACGCAATCTTCATACCAACTCTGGAACTCCTTTATCTGATGGTACGATATATAGAAGGCTTGTAGGTCAACTTATATATTTGACCATTACAAGGCCTGAGCTGAGTTATCTTGTACATATTTTGAGTCAATTTATGGCTAATCCTACTGATCTGCACTGGAATGCAGCATTGAAACTTGTAAAATATCTTAAACAGTCTCCTGGTCAAGATCTATTACTCTTTTCCTCCAGTTCTTTATAATTGCAAGTGTATTGTGATGCTGATTGGGCAGCTTGTCCTATGACAAGAAGATCTGTCTCTGATTTTGGAATTATGCTGGGGAATTGTTTATTGTCCTGGAAATGCAAGAAATAAAATATTGTTGCTAGATCCTATGATGAGGCGGAGTATAGATCCATGGCCAATATTCTCTGTGAAATCAAGTGGTTATATAATCTTCTCAAGAAACTACATGTCAGAGTTCCTACTCCAATTTCAGTTTTATGTGACAACACCTCTGCAACTAACATAGCTAAGAATCATGTTCTTCATGAAAGAACAAAATACATTGAGCTGGATTGTCACCTGGTGCATGATCATGTCAAAAATGGTTTTATTCAACCTCTTTATTTGCCTACTTCCATTCAACCTGCAGATCTATTCACAAAACCGTTAACAGCTAAACGGACTGCTATGTTATTGGGCAAATTCAGAGTGTGCAATATTTTTCCCCTCCTAATTTGAGGGGAGATATTAAGGAAGAAAGTGAAGAAAACCAACTCAGGCAAAGTGAAGTAAACACAGTCCAAGTCAAAGCATTGTAATTAGTTTAAGACATCAAGGTCACTTTAGTAATTTTGTATAGATTTGTATTTGGAGGGAAAAGTTGTTAGATCATTCTGATATATAATCTGTAATCATCTCTTGAAGAATTCAGTTAGAGAAATGTAATTGTGATCTTTTATCTTTCTCCCTCTCTCTCTGTGTGTTTCTCTCTCACATTCTCCATCTCCCTCACACAAGAATTGCTCATATCTCTGTACAATTCTATAGTAAGTCAGTTCATGTCTAATCCCTATCAACCACATTGGGATGCTGTTATTCGCATCTTACTTGTGCTCCTCCATAAGGTCTGCTTCTTAATTTCGCTGTTGACTTTTACTTTTTGAGCATATTTTTCAGAGTAATGTTAGAGGCACAAAAAAAATTATAAAAATTATCATAAAATGACATGGCATGGGTGATGCGACACAATGAAATAATTCAATTGTTGATATTAATGTAAATGCAGGGCTCATTTATATTTAGCCAACAAACATATGACATGTGGCATTGTAACTATTTTAGAGTATCTTCAATGGTAAAATGCAAATCGGTTGGCTATAATGATTGGCTTTCACCATTTTGTAAAATTTTAGCTAAGGGGTTTGATATACACTCCAATGATATTATCTATATTATGATTATGTAAAATTATATACCTAATGATTTTCTTGGTTGGCCAAATATAGCCAACTAAAAATGATTGTCTATAATTTTTGCTAAGAGAATACATGGTTGGAGTGTAATTTATTTTACATATTAACTAAATATGCCACACTTGACACCTAGATGTCAACTATTTTGTACCTCTGACATTTTCCTATTATTAAATATGTCAGAGTAAGTCCAACATCCTGCTACATGCAAAATAATAAAATATAATTTTTTAGTAATTTAAAACATGATTTTTGGATATCAACTCCAACCATATGTATCATAATTGTGCCTTATTATTAATATAATACTAGTTGATAACTCGTGCGACGAGTTAATTTATTTAAATAATTTTTAAAAATCATAATAATATAGGAACAGATATGTCAAAATTTCTAATTTTTAATCTGAAAACTCAACCTAAAACTATGTAGTGGTGGAAAGAATTGTCCAAAATACCCACTAAACACGGATGTGGGTAATACATCACGGAAATGTATGTTTTGTATATATCTAGGCATAAATATGTCGAAAATGTATGTTTTTATAATTTTATTTTAATATATTATACGCATTTTGAACATTCGTATTCAACAAATTCAAAACTTTAATTGCAGTGATCACGCATAAAAAATATGCGTATAGTTCAAATAAAATATTAGTACCTATAAGTTGGTCGGTATTTTAACCATTATCTCACGCTAATATGTATTTTCGGGAATTTAGTTTTAAAAGTGGGGTAATCCGTGTATTTTCTTATTATACATCATCATTATTAACTAAATATATTATTTATTATAGTATAATTAATTATTAAAAAATTACAATACAATATAGTTCTAATAATCATATTAATTTACTAAAAATCAATTTAGAATTGTACAAAATATATGAATCTAGAGGTGAAATAAATGTGAGAAGAGATCGCGAATTAAAGTTACTGTTAATTTATTTTTTTTATTTACAACTATTTTAAGAAAAGTAAAAAAAATATACATGTGGTAAATATATTATTTGCATTAGAATTATAATAAAAAAGATTATAATAATATAATTTTAAAAATTTTATTATTTCATTAAAAATTGCTACAAAGTTATATAGTCATATCGACAATAGGATTATCAAGCTGGAAAAATATAGAAATAATTACAATACGATTTCAACAATTTAGTTATTTCATTAAAAATAAAATAATATAAAGTTGTATCAGAAACCAGATGATTGGAGTCAAACCAAAATATGGGTTAGAACAAAAATATGGTGGTATAAAATTTGAGACCATTAAAAAAAGGTTTTCGCATATTAATAAAGATACGATATTTGTGTTATGATCATAATAAAAATATTATAATTATTATACAATTTCAAAAATTTTATCATTAAAATATACTATTGAGTCATATAGTAAATATAATTACTGAGTTGAAATCAATATAAGAATTGCAATTTAAAAACGGCCCGTAAAATGGTACATATAATGAATAATTCATATAGAAGTAAAAGAAAAATAAAAAATATACATTTAGAATTATAATAAAATTTAAAAGGGTGAAACCAAAAAAATGTGAAACCAAAGTATCAGTTAAAAGAGTGTTTCACTTATTAATGAAAGTTATTAATTATAATAAATAAAAAGATTATAATACGATTTCAAAAAAATTATAATTTCATTAGAATATACTATTGAGTCATATGAGAAATACGATTGCTGAGTTTAAATCAATATAAGAATTGCAATTAAAAAACAGGTAAAATAATACATATAATATTATAAGTCATACATAAATTAAAGAAGAATATGTGGGTGATACTTAGAAATCAAGAAGTATAATAAAAGTAGAATTCTACTAATTAAACTCAATCAAAACGGCTAAAAATAATATATTTTCAAATACGAGTATGTTACGATATCTATATTTATATATACAATTACTAATTTTTTTAAATCTACCATGTTTAAATCTAATTTGGACATAACTTCTCCGTTTTAATTTTTTTTTATTAGAGTGTACAAGAAAAAAAAACCCTCACACGATTAGTAATGTTGGGTTTTCAATATTTTTTTTAAGATTAATGGATTGATATTTTTGTAACTCGTATTAAATGGAACCATGCCCATATGCAGCCCTAACAATTAGGATGGTCACAATGTTGCTTAGCAATCAAAAAGTATAATTACAATAGAATTTTAATAATTATATTAAAAAAGTATATGATTTAAAAAAGTTAAAATAATATAAAATTATTTTTATGGTATAATATATTGCGAATACAAAGTCAAAGTCAAAATGATGAAACAAAAATAAAACCACAGTTCATAGAATAATAAGTTCATAGAATAATAAAATAAGTATAATTATAAGATAACAAAAATAAAAATAATAAGACATGTAAAAGTATAAGATAACAAATATAAAACCAAAATTAATATAATCAAAAAATATGTAAAAGTAATAAGGGTGTAACCAAAAATGTAATAAAATTAAAAAATATACTAAAATAAAATAATAAGATAAATGATAGTGAAATCAAAACTTGGTAAACTCAAAATTAATAAATATGTACATTTTAGAAAGAGGTTTCCTAAAGGTTATTAATACGATAAGATTTTAACACATCGACAACGATTTTGACTTTGTTCAAGAAAAGTTATTCTGCTTGCCTCCTGAGTTCTGGCTACTTCTTTTCCACAGCTCGCAGATGTTCGTATCAAACCTCTCGCTGGACTGAAAGATAAGTTGGGTATGCATAATTTCATTCTAACGGTATTTCTAATGCATGCATAATATGCATAATGATACACAATAAACACTAAATTTTATGAGTTTGGTGCATTTTTATTGATAGAATTGTTGTAAATGCAGGAGTCCATCAATATTTATGATCAGAGGACCAATCAAAATATATCAAAATCATGAGAATTGCTGCTTATTATGTGCCCTTGGGCACACATTAGAAGTATTTAAATTTTGGATCATTTTTATTACCAGTTCATTCACTGGGTCAGCCCTTTGGACCTTTTCTGCATTAACTGATTTTGGGCTTTGGGCCTTTTTATTATCATCAACAAGATAAACAACAAACGTTCCCGATAAACAAAAATGACAATTCGGATTTCAAAATTATTTTATTTGTGAAAATGTATATAATTACATTGGAAAATTTAGATATTCTATGTATTAAGTAATCTGAAAATAAAATAATTATTTGTTTAACTTATTTTTTGTTTCACAATCAGATTGTATAGTTGATCATTTAGAGGTTTGTTTAATGCTCTAATAAATTTTTCACTTTGTCATAGAAAAATAATTTCGTTTAGTTATAAATAACTTTTTTTCAAGAAGTTAAAAGTTCATATGTTAACACCTAGCTCCGAGTTTTTTAAGCGGAGAAACTAAATGAAGGTATATGGTTGTATTTACGTGTAGTAAATGAAAGTAATTTCATTTCATTAATATAAGAATAAGTCTAGAGATACCGAATTAGTGTAGTCAAAATGGTTCCCAAATATTATTTATCATGGTAGTCTCTGTATTTGCATAAATCTCTCAATCACAGTCTTTTAATTTGTCAAGTCACCATTGACACGTAACTTGGGACTAAATTTTGGTACCTCTAAAACAGTCTTGACATAATCTAAATTGGTAAATAAGACATATAAATGATTGTCAAATTATAATCATATTTTTAGATCTGAAAATTTATAATTTACTTAATAAAAATATATTTATATTATTAAGTTTTTCTAATTAAACACATTATTTTCACTTTCATTTTAATTTTGAAGTGAAAGTTTTTGTGAGAAAAAAAAAAGGAATTTTACCTCTCAAGTCTCAATATATTATTGGATTTTAATAAATTATATTACGTAAAGGATAAGGAATATTATCATACGTCATGGATGTACGTAAACATGAGTGTAAAAGCAAAAGAATGTGGAAGACAGCTTTATTAGTCAATGTTGGATTACAAATAAAGTATCCAATCCTCGTTCTTTCCTTGCTGTGGGAGGTTTTGAATCTCGAAAATGACACTGCAAATCCTCCAAAATGGCTCTGTTATTTCACCAACGCGGCAATCTGTTAAAGACATAAAGTCAGTATTTACAGGGAACAGCTTGACCCCAGGAGACCCTTCATTACTTTGGAAATGGAATCTTCCTCTCTTTTTTAATATTTGATCAATTCTTTACTTAATTCACTCACCTCAACTATTCTCTCCATAATTCAGGCAATCTCCTTTACATTGTATTTTGTATTATGATCCTGATTTCTCATTTCTGCATCAAGTTTACTTACTTGGATAGGAATAGGATGATGGTGGAGGACATCGATTTTTTACAATTATGCTGTAAATATTTTCAAAATATTTTGATATAGATTTGAATTTGATTTTATAGAGTTTTTCTTTCTACACTAAAGGTTCATTTAAAAATCATATAAATACACTAAAGGTTCATTTAATTAATAAAAAATTAACTAATAACAATACATCAACTTAGTATTGAAAAATGCTTTCACCGACGCTTTTGGTTACCATAACATTTAGAATATCAAACTATATTCATGAATATATTCAACAATTGAAGTATAATAAATAGAGAAAACTGGATTTTGAGTACAATTTTAAATGGGTGATTTTGTAATTTTAAGTCCACCCTTATATTTACAAAAATACCCCTAATATTATATGAGGAAATCTTATAAATTCAGATACAACCCATAAATCCCTAATAAATATCATTTCAAAGAAAAGATTATTAACCGAAAAAAAAAGGAGAAAAGATTTAATCAGTTTTTCCACAAGGGAAAGTGAAAAGGACTGGCGTAAAAAACATAAAACTGGCCCACCACAACCAGTTGACTAGGTATTGACGATCAAAACACTCTTCCTCACTTATGTTCGTGCAACTATTAAACACTTCCAAATCACACACAATCCTTTTGTATCTCTATTTATTTACTCACTCATTTTCTTGAATTTTGCACAGCAATCAGAGCACTCAAAGGGTCAGCTTCTAAATCTTTTTTTTTTGTTTCATATAATTAAAGTGTTAAACTAAACTATATTATCACAAGCCCATCAAAAAATGATCAAATTATATTATGTTAATGTTGATAATGCTTGTGTGTGTGTGTGTTTTGATGTTGTGGATCATGTTATTACTACTGCAATGCATTAGTGCTTGTTTTGTTTGGTTTTTAATATGTTGGTTGTTTTTAGTTTTAACCTAGTTGTTTACTGTATTACTGTGCTAGATTCTTGATTTAGTGTGAGGACATTTTAAGTTTTTTGCTTCTTTTTTTTTCGAGATTATGTTAAATTAGACGGCATTTGTTAAGATCTTTTTGTTATTGCTGAGGTGCGGGGAACTAAATAGAAGTAAATATTATGTTGGAATTCTAGTAGATACAGAGTAAATTTCCGGTGCTACTTACTAAATAAGCTTGCGCTAGGATTAAGGGTGTCAATTTTGGGTTCTAGATTGTGTTTGTAAATGTGTCCACTGTCCAGTCTGAAAATTAAATGGACTTGGATAAAAATTGAATGTAGAAGCTAAAAAGAACAAAAAAAATGATGAACCGGGTTATTTCGGGTTAATCAAGCTGTATTTGTGTTGTTTTCGTGTTCTAATATATGTAATTTTGTCGGATAATTGAGTAAGTATTCTCTGTTGGCCGGCCATTTGTTATATATGGAAAGCTGGTGATTTAAGTAGCCGTGCTTGATTAAACGTTCTTATAGATTGTCTCTGTGTAGTAAATTTAAATATAACTAAGAGGTTGTTTTATTAAGAATCAGGTACTTGTTGATCCTTCTATGTGGTTATAGAAGATAATACTCCATATTTGTTAATGTTCTACTAAGAAGGTGTCAAAAGATACTAATTTCTACATGGGAGATCTTTTTATACTAGCCTATATAACATGATAAATGTTCTAAAGTTACATGGAACAGAACAGCTGACGAACTGAAGATACTAAAAGAGGCAAAGAGCCTAACATTCGCTTTTATAGCTCTACTTTTTTTAAAAAATTGGGGTACTGTTTTATGTATCATATAAATATGGTTACTTAAATTATCTTGATGAATTCACCTAACGTTATGGTACATTATAAAGAATATTATTCATAAGTATGAAGTAGTAATTATTCTTCTGCTAAAATTGAAATGGTTTATTGATCCGATCGTGATGCATCTAATTGGCTCTTCTGATTATTAATAAGTAGAGGTGATTTCACATATTTGTGTGGCATCACTACAGGTTAAAGTTGCCTAGGTTTCATGGGAAGGACAATTCATGTCTCGGGATTTCGCAATCTGGTGCCGGCGGAAGACTTAAAGGCACTTCTTGAGAATTATACAGGCAAAGATACTGTATATGCTGTAGAAGTTAAAGAGAGTCGTACACGAGGTAATGCACCATACGCTAGAATTCAATTCATCACCAGCCAATATGCTGAGTATATTATAGTGTTGGCTAGTCAGCGACTCCTTTGGTATGGAACCCGTTATTTGAGGGCATGGGCCAATGATATAGACATCATTAAAAATCCGAAAGTAAGGACTGCTGTGGATGAAATGGAACATGTAACTCTACATTTTGGTTGCCAGATTTCAAAGAAGAGCTTTTCTATCTTCTGGAAAAAGACTGATGTCAATGTTCAATTCGGGTCAGGACTACATAAGTTTTATTTCTATTTGTCCCATGAATCTGTTGATTATAAGCTTCAGCTATCCAGTGAAAATATTTGGAAGATTGAGCTACGTCATCCACGCAGTCAAATTAAGAAGTTTATCCTCATTCAGGTTTTCTTTCTAGCTAGATACATTTTGTTAAATTATAGCAAGGCTTTGTCAATTTGTCCACTCATAGTCAATCTCTTTTCAAAATTATGTTGCATTTAACATTCTGGTATATCTGCATTCTGCACACAAATTTATATTCATGGGTCTGGTTTTTGGGTCTTGGCGTGCAAAACCGCTCGTCATCGGCATCTTAGATGAGTTTCATACATAAAATCGATTGAGTATTTATTTTCACTGTCCAAATCCGCACATACACGACTTTCATATGGACAGATTAAATTCAATAGTCAAGTATCTCATAAAAGTAGAGTGCACAATATAATGTAAATATTCCTAGATGCTCACAGAAGTTAATAACAAAATGGTCATATTTACTTGTATCAGAAATGCGTTGTGTCACTTGAGTAACTGCAATACATTACGTGCTACCGTTTTTAAGATAATTAACTTCTCATTTAGTATATATCAGTAAGATCAACTTTGTGTACAGATGTAAAGATCAATTTTATTTTGCTTATTATTACATAGCTATCAGGTGCTCCAAGGATCTTTGAGAAACTACAGGACTCCGTTTTCAGTTTTGTTCTTGAGACTTCTGACGATCACTGGGTCAGGACAACTGATTTCACCCCTTCACTTGCTCTTGGGCACTCTTCTGCTTTATGTCTTGAAATTCCACATGATACTGATACTCCTGACTTCGGAGAAAGTGTCATTTACCAGCAAAATGATGGCCAATTTGAATTAGAGAGTGGTTCAACTTTTTCTAACAATTTGGATCTGGTCCCAATGTCGATTCCTCCCCGACGAGTTCAATTGTCATATAAAATATATTTCAAGATATGTATCTTAGTTCAGAATGGTTATATTCCTGGGCCAGCAATTGATGACAAGTTTTATCAGTTGGTGGGGATAAACGAAGCATTTACAGAACATGCTTTAGAGAAATTGAACAATTTAAAGGAGTGCTGCTACGATCCTGTGAAATGGTTTACCGAGGAGTACATAAAACATAGTACTTCTAGGCGACAGTGGAAAGCTGCTGCTATTACTTTAAATGCTGGATTGGTATATGTTCACAGGGTTCAAGTAACCCCCTCCAGAGTCTTTTTCTCTGGTCCAGAGGTCAATGTTTCTAATCGTGTCCTACGAAATTTTTCAGAAGATATAGACAATTTTCTTCGTGTTTCTTTCGTAGATGAGGAGTGGAATAAGTTGTTCTCTACCGATTTATATGCTCGTAAAAGAAAAACCGGAATCTATAAGAGGATATTATCAATTCTCAAAAACGGAATTGTCATTGGTAGTAAAAAGTTTGACTTTCTTGCATTTTCATCAAGTCAGTTACGGGATAATTCTGCTTGGATGTTTGCTTCAACAGAAAATCTATGTGCTAGTGACATAAGAAATTGGATGGGTGATTTCAGTGATATTAAAAATGTGGCAAAATGTGCTGCAAGACTTGGTCAATCCTTCAGTTCGTCTACAGAAACCTTGACGGTTCCTGAGAATGAAATTGAAATTATTCCTGATGTTGGGAACGGAACTGTACATGTATTCTCTGATGGAATTGGAAAAATTTCAGATGACTTTGCAAGGAAAGTTGCTATAAAATGTGGCCTTAAAAGTTCTACTCCGTCGGCCTTCCAGATTCGCTATGGTGGTTACAAAGGTGTTGTTGCAGTTGATCCCACTTCATCATGGAAACTGTCTTTAAGAAAGAGCATGTATAAATACGCATCGTCTAATATAGGGTTGGATGTACTTGCATGGAGTAAATATCAGCCTTGCTATCTTAATCGCCAAGTGATCTCACTTTTATCCACCCTTGGAGTCAAGGATCATGTCTTCGAGAAGATACAAAGAGAAGCAATAGATCAGTTGGATATGATCTTAGAAGATCCATTAAGGGCACAAGAAGCCCTAGATTTGATGTACCAAGGAGAGAATTCAAACGTTCTTAAGGAGATGCTTAAGTGCGGGTACATGCCTAAAGCTGAACCCTTTCTCTTAATGATGCTCCAAACCTTCCGGGCATCAAAGTTACTGGATCTGCGTACTAAATCAAGGATATTCATACGAGGTGGGAGATCAATGATGGGTTGTCTAGATGAAACCAGAAGTTTAGAATATGGTCAGGTGTTTGTGCAATATTCTGGATATGGACGTAGAGCGTTCTATGATGATTCTCTTATGATGCATTATGATGCTGGCCGTAAAAGTATTGCCGAGGGCAAGGTGCTTGTTGCCAAAAACCCATGCTTGCACCCTGGTGATATTCGTGTCCTAAAGGCTGTTAATGTGCCAGCTTTGCATCATATGGTGGACTGTGTTGTTTTCCCACAAAAGGGAACAAGGTAACATCAGGGTTAAATATTTTTTTTGTTTTTGTTGATGTGAAAACTATCATTTTTCTTCTCAAACTTGTTTAAATTACTCTTTCAGTATTTTTATGCATTAGCATACTAAAGAACTCCACGGATGTAAATGTGTTTTTGTTGTATACTCATTGGTTGATTTAGTTCTTGCTTACATGATTATATATTCATATGTTTTGTGCTAATTCTTCCAAATCAATTGCTGATACATGATCAACATATGTTAAGTACTGTATTTATATACCCTACTTATCCTTCTGCCTACCGTTAGGTCTGCACTTAGAATCGTAGATAATTAGATGGTTTAAAACTTGGTGTTCTATGACCAACTATCTTGATATAAAACAAATCCCCCATCACTTTTTCCATTCTCTTTAAATATATTAGTATCTTTTCCGAATAATATGTGTACTAATATACAAGCTTTTTTAACCTTGATAAGTGATATTCCTTCTCCCAATACAATTGTTCCTAATTGTTTTTCTTTGAATAAGAGCGGTAGTCGCACTATATTCTGATATTGAAATTACTTTGAATAATTTTGTTCCCTCTATATTTCTTTATAGGCTAGCTTGTATAAGTAAAGGCCACTTTGCTTCTCATATTTTTTTTATCAACTGATAACATGCTGACTATTTAATAACAGGCCTCATCCTAACGAGTGTTCGGGAAGTGATTTAGATGGAGACATCTACTTTGTATGTTGGGATCATGATCTTATTCCGCCAAAGCTAAGCCCGCCCATGGATTACACCTCAGCAGCTAGTATACAGTTAGATCATGAGGTTACCATTGAGGTACGAATTTCTTGTGGAATTTTGCTTAGGATCTGTGCATGGATCCTAATTGTGTGTATTTAGATGATGCTATCGAAGTCGTATTATAAAAAGCTGCCAGTTCTTCAATTGTATTTTATGAGTATATTCTTCTTCACGCTTAACCTAGCAATGTGATATTTCTAGAAACCCTATAATGCTGGCGGTTACCCCTTTTTTATTCCTTTCAAGTTTCTGTTGTACATTTTAGAGACGCTTAGATCGTGCCATCGTGGTGTACGACTGGAGGTTTTTTTATTAAATAGGGAAGAAAGCCATAATAATTTATAAGATGGAGGGTAAAAGAAAGTGAATGTAAATATGAGTGTTTTATAAAACAGATAAATTTTATTTATTATATATATATATATATATGTATTTCTACATTTTATGAACCTTGCTTTGAGTTACCTTGTTCCGCCATTTCACCTTATCGTCTTAAGCATTGCGTGTAAAATATAAATTACCAAACAAGTTTAATATTTCAACTTATAAATCCCTTAGTATTGTAATGGAAACAAGATTTCCTAAATGATGACCTTATATTTACAACAGTAATTCTCTATTGACTACAGTTCTGTTGAAGTTCATTGTATAGGCTCTTGTATAATACATTTATATATCTTGTATAATACATTTATATATATATATATATCCTGAGGAGAGCTTATGACGTCACGAGTCTAAATAGATTTAACCCTAAATGAAACATCACTTCTTAATAAGTCTAAATAGATTTAACCGTAAATGAAACACTACGTCTTAAAAATCAAACACCTGCACAATGAAATATTACGTCCCTCTCTGCAATTTCAAGTGAAACATTACGTCCTAACACTAAACAAGTTACACCTAAATACATATAACCCTAACTAAGAAATCAAAAGTAGTTAGTATTATATGTAATGTTTTTTTTACCATGACTTTATGTGTAATAAAATAATTAAAACAAACAAGATATAACCATAAATACATCTAAGTATATGCAAACTTAACCCCTTGCTCCCGAGTTTTAAAAATGAAGGAAAGCAAGTGAAGGGTGAGTAAATTAGTTTCACTTCCCTGCATAATCATGCTCCCGAGTTTTTAAAAGGAGCGAAAGTAAGTGTTAATAAATGTAAATTTCACAATCTTTCACTCCAAAACTTTCACTCCAAAAATGGGATGAAAGTACCTTACCTCCTAAACACTTCCCTCCTTCCCATTAAAAAACTCGGGAGCAGGCCCTAAATATTGGTCGTGAACCATATCCATAAACACAACAAAATATGAACATATAAAGCATGGTAGCCTAAAACCAATGAAAGGTTAACAACCAAAATGTCAATTATATATTTACGATACATAGATTGAAACTGATAATCGCACTTGGCAAAAAAAATGATAATCGCATCCGCTAAATAAAACTTCAAGACCCAAATTTGATAAACCTTAGTAATTTCATAAAACTTATTGGGGATCTGGTGAAGTGCAAAAGAATGATCCAGATTGCTTGAAAGAATAGAAATAGTGGAACTCAAGATAGTGATGAAAGAATCTAGGTCAACATCTAGACACATGATGACACCATCCAATAGAGTGAACGTGGATGGTAAGGATGAGACATGTGGAACGCGGGACATAGTTATTAATACTAAACAAAGATGGACTTACAAGAATTACTTATCTTTACCCTCTATTTATTGTTCTTCAATATCCTTTATTATTCACATGTGGTAAGATGTATATTATTAGAAGTACATATTATGTCGATTATAATAAGCGGATTAAAAAAAAGCAACAGAATGTCCCTCGAAGGGATTTCTTTTCATACAAATTTATGGTTGGTCTGGATGAAGTCATGTTAACAATATTTACTTACAATCTTACATATGATGCACAAAATTTATAATTTTTTAAATTATTAAATAAGTTTACTTATTATATACTCCATATCAAAGAAAAAGAAAGAAAAATTTGAACCAAAATCTTATAATGAGGTCTCGAAACTACTATAACGGTTCAATTATTTATACACTTTAATTCAAGTGTAACGGTTGATATTATGATACGAAATTACCTTAACCTACCTCATGCTAAACCACATTACCTAATATACTTAACAATTTTACTACAGAAATGTCTTTTTAATGACTAACACACGCCCACTATACTCCACACAAATGATTTTTTTCATATCTATTAAAAAAATTCTTTGCTAATTGGCTACTTACAAAAAAAGTATATTTTGACAAAATCTATAATACATTACAAATAACATTACAATCTATACCTACACATACACCAAAGCTGAATACGTGCATACCAAAATCACGAAAAATTGGAGATAATATTATTATGCAAAATATACTAATCGCAATTAAAACACCACAATCTCGAACTCATTATTTAATAAAAATAACAACATTGCCACAAAATACCAACTAACGTAGAACTAATCTAGACACACCTCCCCACTAACTAACGTAGAACTAATCTAGACACACCTCCCCAATTTTAAATTTCTTGAGCTCAATAGTACCAATAAAATGGTATATATTGGGCACATATCTCTTTTAGTACGTGTGCCATTTATGATGATTTACCAAATATCACCCAAACATATAGCCCCGCTGCATAGCGTGGGCAAACAAGTACTAGTATTCGTAAATAAGGATGTCTAATTTCTCGTCACTGGGGTAGAAATTACGAGCATTAAAATTGATGTAACGCATTTTAAGACTCATGAGACAATTTGAATAGATAAAAATTGGTTTGTGATTTGTATGGCATGGTTGATGATAACTCCAAGATGATAATCTTAAATTAACCGCAATCATTTGTCACATATAATGAAGCTGTATATATCTGATCTTCATTTTTTTTACTCACAGGAGATTCAGGAGTACTTTGCCAACTATATAGTTAATGATAGTTTAGGGATCATTGCAAATGCGCACACAGTCTTTGCAGATAGGGAAGATTCTAAAGCCATGAGTGAACCTTGTTTGGAGCTTGCAAAGTTGTTCTCGGTTGCTGTGGATTTCCCGAAGACTGGTGTGGCAGCTGAGTTACCACCTAATCTTCGTGTGACTGAATATCCAGATTTTATGGAAAAGCCTGATAAGACCACTTATGTTTCAGAACGTGTGCTTGGAAAGCTTTTTCGGGATGTCAAAAGGATCGCACCCGACATCATCAAGTCTTTTACAAAGGAAGTGGCAATCCAGGCATACGATTTCGATATGCAAGTTGATGGTTTCCGGGATTACCTTGATGATGCTTTTGAATACAAAAGTGACTATGATTATCAGTTGGGGAACCTAATGGATTATTATGGAATAAAAACTGAGGCTGAAATTCTTAGTGGTAATATAATGAAGATGTCAAAATCTTTTGACAGGAGGAAGGATGCTGAAGCAATTTCTTTGGCAGTGAAGTCGTTAAGGAAGACTGCCAGGTCCTGGTTTAAAAAGAATCATGGGTCGTCAGATGGAGGGATCGACAGCTTATATGCTAAAGCTTCTGCTTGGTACCATGTTACGTATCATCCTGATTACTGGGGTGTTTACAATGAAGGACTGGACCGTCCTCATTTCCTAAGTTTCCCTTGGTGTGTTTATGACATGCTCATCCACATTAAGAAAGAAAAATTGTCCAAGACAGCTAACCTTACTGCTATGCTTCAGCAGATCAGTATTTGGTAGTCCAGTGTTCTTATGATAAATCGCCTTAGTCTCCAATATGTATGTAGTTTAAATGCTGATACTGTGACATATACGGTATTGAAATGACCGCATCGGGTTTTTAGTTTTTAGTATTACATGCTATTAGAAACTCCTTTCAGAAGTTTCATTTCTTCCATAAGCTGTGTAAATGCAGAATTCTGATCATCTAGTAGATGTTTGGTGCAGAAACTTTGTGAGTTTGATATTAAATTGTGTTTATTAGCCTTGTAATTGAGTATTGTTTATCCTGAAACATTATCAAACTTTAGAATTGTGCAAAAAATGCTGCCTAGATGTCGATTTTTGATTGAAGTCGAACCCTGTTAAACTCAGATTCAAGTAAAACACCATTTTACTATTTACAGCTCCTGACACATTTGTTAGAGGTATTTCATAAATTATATTGTGTTACGACTGAAGCATTCACTTCAAGTATTTTGACTATAGAAGAATGACATGTAAAATAACAAAATGATGCAAGAGTACAAATGAGTAATGCTAATTGCTCAAGATCCTGGTTTTATGATGTTAATAGAACAAATGAAAAAACCTTGGTAGTAATACCAAAAAGAACATAAAAACTCTATGTATGTACTAATGGTTACTTAATTTAAGTAACCATTTCACTTCTGATCTTCTTACCTATGAATCAAAAAATGTTCAATAAGGAGAATTTGACATGCATGCAAATCTTTCCTTTCTCCAACTGCAACTGAGCCCCAGTGACCAACCAATGTCCTGGACTATCCGATGGCCCTCTACATATCTCTGACATATCCACAACTTTCAAAAGCTTCTTCGTTTGCACTGCCACCGGTGGTCCAGTTGGAAACAAACTCGAGTCAACCACGACCTTTTTAACATCATCTTTATCAGGAACTCCGCCTAAAATAATTGACTGGCTTATTGTTGAGAAGAATCCAGACTTCTGAGAAACGTCTGACTGACATTGCATCCAGCTTGATTGAGCAATGCATGAATTTGAAACCTTTGAGTAAAGTAGTCGAAGATTCAATGCTGTCTTCGAATTATCATTTATTGACACATATAGTTGGGCTCCTGTGACAATGAATGTAACATTTTCTCCTTCTGTACTCCAATTCGGGTCATATTTCACAGGGACGGTGTTTATATGAGAGAATTTTTTCCATTGGATGGGTTCCAAGTAATTATCTGAGGAGAAATCTTCTGATCCATGCCAGAAAGGGGTATCACTGAGCCTGCTCTGGAGGAACTGTGGTGTGTTTGATAAATGCTGGAGGTGTATTGCTAGCCTGCACAAATAAGTATAACAAATTTCTTAAACAACATTTCTTACTGCATAAATGACCTATACAGTATTCACAATAAGAACAAAATTAAAAACTGGACAAGCATGTAGACAAGAGTTGATGATGGACCTATTGCATTTCATGCCCTCCAGAAACAATCGCATTCCTGTTACGGGTCTGTTTTCCACTGTAACCTGATAGCACAAATCTTTCTTAGTAGTTGCAGTTAGAAAAATTTCAAGGGTTATCTAATTTAGCCAGCAAAAGCAAGAGTTCCTTTTGAGGAAATGAAATTAAGAAGTGTGTTAGGTTTACCTGAGTAGTGTTTACATACAACTTGGGACCCATTAGGTTAAACTGCAGAGAAGGATTTCGGGCCTTGTTTGATGCTGGTCCTAGAGTGAGTTCACTGTGAATTGGAGCCCATATTTTATGAGATTGGAAGTCCAAAAAATACTGTAAATCAGTCAATGGCGGCTTGTCTGCACATTGAAATTTACAAAAACACGCGTGTTATCAGCAGCAGCAGTACTCCCATTAATCACATGCTTTTCTTTGTGACTGTGTGTGTGGGTGTAGAGTGTGTTGAGTATCAGAATAGTGAAAATCTTACAACGGAGATAAAGGTTGATAGCATGCGATAGGAAACCATTGCCTGGAACGCCCTTAAGGAGAGAGGTAATGGGAATGAAGTTAAATTGAACAGCATCTGGCATTAAGGGAACTGTTAATAACCATTCACAATGTGTTGTTGCTGAAAGATC
Source organism: Apium graveolens (assembly GCF_009905375.1). Classification (NCBI taxonomy): domain Eukaryota; kingdom Viridiplantae; phylum Streptophyta; class Magnoliopsida; order Apiales; family Apiaceae; genus Apium; species Apium graveolens. Next base: position 193,839,912 of record NC_133647.1, read on the forward strand.
TCCACCCCTCTTTGAACATATTACATTGATTCCCTGAAATTAACCAACATAATATCGTCAATACAATAAATTTAATGTAAAACAGAAACAGAATTTTAACAACATAGAATCTAAGATAGGATGCGTCTTTTGGTTCCCAAACTAGATAAAATTTAATAATCTTTTGTTAGAGTAAGTATCAGATTTGTTTTCAATTCTAGGTTTGTTTCAAAAAACTACGCGTCAGAGCTAGGTTATTTCAAAAAACTACGCTCCAGAGCGAGGTTAGTTACTGAAACTCCAACTTACATTTTTTGTCTTGACGGATGATAAGCTACCAAAGTACGATGACTGATGATCGAAGACATTAAAAGCTGGTGGAGCCTGAAATTATCAATGGTAGCTGATTAGTACCAAGTACTTGATTTAAGAGAGGATCATATATTTCCTGTAGTACTCAGTCATAACAACGAACCTTGTGCTTTTGGTTTTTGGGAGTGAAGCTGCAAGTCCCATTAAACAACTGATCTCCAAGTTCATCTAAACTCTTTTTAAGTTCCGATGCCTCCAAGTCTGATGTTTTATCTTGCCTTACCACCACAGTATCCTGTCCTCCTATTCCCAATCCCACTATGATGTGAGTCCCATATTTCTCTATGAACCTGTCAAATATAAGGTTTAGCTTAGTCATGTCCTGCAATTTTTAATTTCTCTACATTTTACTTATTTGTTAACCCTGTACAATTTCTGACAGATTATAGCTATACAGAGTTTACAATATAGATTATGAACTATAATTGGCCATATTTAATTCTCTATTGAAAATAGCCATCATCAACTTCATCTGCTTTATCCAGAAGCATTAAATCTTATTCTTCTACAAAACCATCAGTAAAACATTCAATAATATTTTTTAAATATTACTGTAGGGTTAATTTGTACTCCTAAATGACTATATTCATTTAATGACCGCTCCATTGAGTGGTTAACTAGCTATTCTTTCTTTGACCTTGAACCCAAATGGAAATGCAGTGCCAGCAAACTACACAACTATTATTAACATAGCAGATAATATCTTTTGACATTTTCAACTACTGAACCATTTGAAGTTGATGCCACAAAAAAAAGACCAATGAATGCCAAATTGTCAAAGACAAAAAATTGATTTATCTAAAGCACCTGGTCTAAGTAAATTATTCAGGTCCAAAGCTGCCTGATGAAATTTCACATAAAAAGACCAAAAAAAAGACCATAAATTTTGAAGAATAACTAACATCCAACTATGTCATTACAATATTAAAAGCAACATTTATTCCAGAGCTGTCAAAGTAAACACTAGAAAATTGAGGATGATTGTAATTCTTCATCCACACACAATTGACAGTCTGCAAAGTTGACATGTACTAGATAACTTATGTTTGAGAGAACATATATAAGGAAATTAATATAAAATTTTATGAGATCATGAAAATGATAAACAATTATATTCATTGAATTAGTCACAAAGTTGACATACAGTAGATGACTTTTGATGGAGAGAAACAATATTAGAAAATCAAGAATTATACATAATGAGATCATAAAAAATGATAAATAAGTATATTTATTGATTTAGTCATAGTAAGTGGTTGGCTACCTGCTTGTGGATTTTGTAAGGTCAAACTTTAATTCTAGCAGCCCATTTGTATTCAATTATTCATACAATTTACAACCAGCAGTTCATTTTAGGCCCTGTTGAGTGGTGAGCCACCAGCAACTAACTGCATTTTAACATAGACACACTTTGCCTATTTCATCTTAATTTCTGTTTACCACTATTCTGCCCTTTATTAGGTTGAGTGTCAAGTTTGCATTCAATAAAGACTAAAAAAAGAGACTCATTCTAATTTCTGAAGTCTGCAACAAAATAGTACAAGTGAAACAAAAATGGGTACCTGGCAAGAGCAGATGGATCCCAGGTTGAAGGAACTGCATTCTTAACCTCGTCGCAAAGTTTCAGAGGATATCGATTAATATGAAGATCAAATAGTAATATATAGTAACCATCCAATCCTAAAAACTTTGTATTTGTAGCATCCCTTTCCCATGATTCACTTTCGAAACCAAACATAGAGTTAAACAATCCAGACGGAATCTTCCCGGGGACAGAGCACTTCTGGTTTATAAATTCAGACATCTGCAATAAACACATTCACAAAATTTAACAAACTAACAAAATCAAATTTTTACAAACAAATTGTTAGTGCAGTTGTCGAGGTCTTGCTTTCTCTAAGAGAGGTCAAAGGTTTGACTCCTGGTGATGATAAACAGATAAAAACATCAAAAATTAACGAAAACATACATGATTGAAGTCGAGAATGTCAGACTGATACCGAGTTCGATCACCTTTACCACATTTAATATCTTTCGAAACATCATCAAACTGTCCGAAACCTGGAACATGTAACTCATGTCTCTGATCTTGACTGAGATTAACTAAACTGTCTTTACCCTTGCAGAACTTAAGTCGAAAATCGGACGTTAAATCGAAACCTTTGCCTAGGCTGTTAAGAGCCCTTCTGACTATAGCATCACTGTTACTCATTTCAAACTCTAACATGAAAGAAGAGAAGGTATCCTTGCAAATATGTGTGTGATATATAGAAGAGTTTGGTGAGCAGAGGAGAGAAAATTAGAGTATGTGATTTATTGTAGGAGAAAAACAAGGGGGCAGAGACTTGAGTTATATATTATGATGATTCCTCTGTAACTTGCAAGTAAATGCTATAGATATGTTATTAGTTAATTACCATTTTTATGTTTGTGTTTTATTATAGGAAGATTCATATTCATTCTGTCTTGTTGTACAATGTTTGAAGCTTACCATGTTGTACTTTGACTGCTTGATTTGTTGTAATCGCCCACGCCTAAAACACGAACCGTATGCTACATGTTCTTTTTCTTTGTGAATCCAAATAGTAAAATAATTATTCTTATTTAACTATTATTTTATTTTATGAGATTCATGAGTTAACTTTCATGTTATTCCAATGATTGTGAAAGATCCACCGTTGTCTTTATTTATGGACTTGATTCATTGACTGCATGTTATTGTTATCAAGAAGATGTGAATTGATTATTAACAATTAATAGTTTCTTTTTTGAAAGGTATTAACAATGGAGTACTGATTCTACACAGAAGGTAAGGGAGATTAAGTAAAAATATAATTTAGTGAGAAAAAAATAAGAAAAGTGGATGTAGTGAAAAAAAAGAGTGGATGAATATAGTTAATTTTAAATTATAAAAATTTTCTATTTTTTATAATATATACAATTAAATGGGGCATTTCAAAAATGAAATTGCATATAAATGAATGAGACAAAGGAAATAACATATTACGGTCATCTTGCTGCTTTTTTAAATATTTAAAATTGTATACCTTACAAATAAATATTGTTTGCGATTAATAGCGAAAATTGAACTAGTAATCTAGTTACAGATAAGTTCGTATCACTTATATTTTTTTTTTTCTTTGATGAAATATATATGCTAACAAATATCCATTTGTAAAGTCGAATTAGTTTAATTTATTTTTAATATTAAATTATTTCGAAACTTAAATTAGTCTATAATTTTTTTAAAAAATAATTAATCTATATTATGCGAGAAAAAATATTAAAGTCTTAAATTTAGCTAATGAACAATAATAACATCAATGGAAAAGGGAGCTGTTTTTTGTCTTAGGAGAATCTAATTTTTTCCTGAGATTGTGATATGAATAGGAAATGGTCACGTTGACCTCTAGTTTCACCGTAAAAACGCGGACTCTTATTTAAATTTATATAATTTAATACTACTGCATTAAGAGTAGTAGCTTATCGCGGCGTCATTCTGGAAGTCGGTATTAGTTTGAACGAAACTGATTAATCCTGCATTTATCATAATTAATTAATTATAGTTTATTACAGAAAGATGGTATCGTAATTAATTATAGTTAATTACTACACCTAGCACGCCATAATGGCTGTTTTTATAGTTAGCATACTCTGGCAGTAGCGTTACTTGTAACGTTTTGCTCATTAACCATGTGTTAAACTGTTTAATTAGCGTACCGATATATGATATATCTAATGAAAGTAACATTCTCAATGGATAATTCAAGGATTAATGCTTATTTCTTGTTGTTCAGGTCAATTTTTCTTTGCCATTAACAAATGATCTTCAAGAACACTGATTTTAAATTTAAAGGGAAGGGATCCGTCAAAATTACATCACAATTTTTTTTTTGTTTTTTTTTAATTAAACACACTTTGCTCACACAAATCTTTTGTATCAATAATTTTCACTAAGTTACACCTTATCATTCACCTTTATCCATTTTTCAAAAAAATCTCAAAGTTTAAACATAAATAAATTTGTCTTAATCATTTTAACTAATTTAAATATATCCGTATTAAAAATCTAAATATATTTGAGTAACTTATTTTGTAGGAGAAATTCTAAAATTCAAAATATTTGTAAAAATATTTATCTTATTTTCATTGGAAATAATTTTCTTATCAATTATGTCTCATCGATTATTTATGAGTTTTTCTTTACAAGTATCTAACCCATATATCGCCTTTTTATTTTGAGTAGTGCTTAAGTGCGTGAATACTTTTACAATTTTTTTCTTAAAATTATTTGGAATTTTAGTTATCATATTTTAATTTTAGGGCGCATATGTTACTATGCATGTGCGCCAGGGGTGTAATCGAGCCGGATTAAATACTACGTAGCTCGATTGTTCGAACTCGAGTTTGACAGAACCTTTAGTTTCAAACTCGAAACTCGTCTGGTAAAAATTCAATAAGTTTGAGTTAGACTCGAAAATTCGAATAGATTTTATTAGATTTTAACAAAAATTCGAAATATAATTGATTCGACTCGAGTTTGATTCGATTAAATATATAAAATATAAATAAAATACTAAATATTTATATATAATATATTTAAAATAATAAGTATAATACATGCTCGATATTTAAATCATATTTTTGCAAATAAAAACTTTATAAATCCCATTTTTCAAAAAAAAAAACTCTTTTTCTTATTGCAATTTTTGTAGGTTTTTTTATTCTACTATAAGACATCAATATTTCATTATGAAAATTTCACAGGATACTTTTAATATTAGTGTTTGTGCCCCGAATATAGCACTATTATATTTTGTTTATGACATTTGGACTATTAGTATTTATATTTTATCAATTATTTATTTTATGATTTTTATTGTCTTAATTTACTACGATATAAAATATAGATTAATAAATGTCCTTGGAATATAATATGTATTTACATATACTAGTACATAACTTAAAAAAATGAGATCATAAGAATACTCTCAATATTTCTAAAGCTTTATAGTAGAGTATTTTATTCAAGAATAATAATAATATATTAAGACTGGTGTGTTTGTTGACTGATAATCAAATCTCATTGATCATATGAATAATAATATTAAAGTCGAATCCAATGTGAGATTACACATGTATATTGTGTCATGAGTAATTATCACAGTTATAATGATGTAATGATATTTAAACTTAAAATCACTATATTTTTATATTAGAATTAATGAATTTAGATTATATTAAAAGTTATCTTTGACCACGTATTGATAAAAATTTATTTCGGATAATTATGAATTGTATGAGAAATATTAATGATTTATAAAGAATTTAACCCTCATATTTAAGAAATGATATTATTGACCTCCTTGTGTGAGTTAAACTAGGTAATACGTGGATGCGCTTAATTGTTGATTTAACATGATATCTATTATATATATAATAGAGCAAATAGGGGGTTAGGTGAGACAATTTATTCCAAATTACTAATTTACCCCTCAATAATAAATACAAATAATTGTCAAATTTAATATCATATATTAATTACACTTAGGTCATTATTACTCCTTATTAACAAATATAAATAAATGTCATATTTAATAACATATATTAATTACACTTAACTCATTAGTATTAATAATTTTATATATGTTACCATTTATAATTGAATATTAACAACCTATAATTAGATATGTAAAATTTAACCGATGTAGTCCATTTTTCAATTTTCATAACCATTGGTTACTGACCTATCTATTAATATATTTATCATAAAAATGATGTATATTGAAAAATGTAATTATTTTATCAATTGTACAATATTATATTTAATATGTCGGCTTTCATATCCAATCATTACATTTTCTAATATGGAAAGTAAGAATTATCTCATATTCATTGTATTTTGTATCACTAATTGTACTATGTAAACAAATATAGTAACTCTTTAATTAACTTCGCAATATTTAATTCATTGTAATTATTTTCATGAGATATGTGTGATATAATTTGTATAATATTTTGATCGTATATTTCGATTTCATTGCTGCATATTCAATTCATTTTGAGAAAAAACACGTTAAGTACGATATCGATCTCAATTTCATAAATAGAGATATTTAGTTAATCGATACATCATGAAACAACATGAATATATCGTCGATAATTACAATTAAAATAACATCAATTCACGCATTAGAGAACATTCCCGTGCATTGCACGAGCTATAGAGCTAGTTATACATATAGATCAAGAAAACTTGGATTAAACTATTAACAGATTGACACATCACATATCTCGAGTTTTACCGATAATATGTGATAAACGAATTTATATTACATCACATTGTCGAAATATAAAAGTTTCGACTCGAGTTTGATTCGATTAAATATATAAAATATAAATAAAATACTAAATATTTATGTATAATATATTTAAAATAATAAAAAATAAAGTATAATACATGCTCGATATTTAAATCATATTTTTGCAAATAAAACTTTAAAAATCGCATTTTTTTAAAAAAAACTCCTTTTCTTATTGCAATTTTTGTAGGTTTTTTTATTCTACTATAAGACATCAATATTTCATTATGAAAATTTCACATGATACTTTTATTATTAGTGTTTGTGCCCCGAATACAGCACTATTATATTTTGTTTATGACATTTGGACTATTAGTATTTATATTTTATCAATTATTTATTTTATGATTTTTATTGTTTTAATTTACTACGATATAAATTTTAGATTAATAAATGTCCTTGGAATATAATATGCATTTTACATGTCCTAGTACATGACTTAAAAATATGAGATCATGAGAATACTGTCAATATTTCTAAAGGTTTATAGTAAGGTATTTTATTCAAGGATAATAATAATATATTAAGACTGATGTGTTTGTTAACTGATAATCACATCTCATTGATTATATGAATAATAATATTAAAGTCGAATCCATTGTGAGATTACACATGTATATTGTGTCATGAGTAATTATCACAGTTATAATGATGTAATGATACTTAAACTTAAAATCACTATATTTTTATATTTGAATTAATGAATTTAGATTATATTAAAAGTTATCTTTGACCACGTATTGATAAAATTTTATTTCGGATATATTATGAATTGTATGAGAAATATTAATGATGTAACTCCTTAGTTTTGATGATCACAACACAGCAAACCATCATGTTGTTATTTGAGAATGTTTGCAGGATATAACAGCTTGATATCAGTGTTGTTTAAGTATCATGACAGCAAGCTAGCATAAGACAGTAATCTATTTCAGCAAGCTATGATCACGATTGTCAGAATAACAGCAAGCCAAGATGCACAGTCCAGATTCAACAAGGAAGTCGAATTTCATGGAGATTTTATAGGATCTTCATATATATCAGTTGTAAGGACTTCTCTAATATAATATACGTGCATGATATATATAGAGCTCTTTTATAAAATGTTTTTAATCATTCATATTGATTTCCTAAAGAATAGGAGTTTGTTTCTCTTTCAAACTCTTTCTCTTATCTTCTTATTAAAACGTTTTATCCTCTACTAAATAGAAGAGATATTTTCTGTACGTTGGACACTTTCTTTCTCTTCTATCTAACGTACACATGAACGTTGGAAACCATCCCAACGATCTTACACGGAAGAATTGGATTCTAGCCGTTGTAATTTGTTGAGGCTGTTTTCAAACGTTAATGTGTGGTTATATAAGAGGTTTTCTTGCAGTTTTATAAGAGACGAATTTGCAAGCAAGAACACATACAACTCCTGATCTTTATTGTTTCTAAAATACTCTCGAGCTCTAAATATATACGCGTATTTTATTGAAGAGAGTTTATAGTTTGAGTTGTAAACTTTATCACTGATTTGTATTGTTCAAATTGTATTGATTAGTTGCTGGATAAGTTGGCTAGGGAAACAAGGGTTTAGTGGTACTTGCTAGAGGAGTTTGTACTACGGGGTAGTATAGTACTTAGAGAGCAGGTTCTTAAACAGGGTTTCAACAAGCCATTATCAGCAGCTGGGATAAAGGGAGATATATTGTTGTATCTTGTAGTTGTAACCTTCATTGATCAATAATATATTCTCTTACCAAGTTGGTAAGGGACCAGGACGTAGACCATAGGGGCTTAGGGGTCGAACCTGGCTAAAATTCTTGTGTGTTCTATTTACTTTCCTGCACATTATTTTCTGCATTGTATTTAGTCATCTCAGCTTACTATCATTGTCAGATTATAGTTCAGTTGGTAAAATCTCAGTAAGCTATTATCGGGTAAAATTTTAAAGTAATCCTAGTTAGCCATAATCACCTATTCACCCCCCCTCTAGGTGTAATTTCAGTTGGTATCAGAGCTTTGGTATACTAATCTTTCTGTAACAGGAATAGTATTCGATCGAAATGGCTGACAAATATCCCGAAGGAACCTCAGATTACCGAGCACCTCTCTTGCTTGGTACAGAAAACTATAACTGGTGGAAAGGTCGCATGGAAGTGTATCTATCCAGGGAGCCACTAGCTTTGAGAGTTGTTCAGAAGGGTCCTTTTGAGTTCAAGGACAAAGAAGGCAAAGTGAAAGACGTTGATGATCTCACAGAGGCTGAACTAATCAAATACAGCTTCAATGGAAAGGCTAGGAATTCTCTCATGAATGGGTTATGTCCTAGTGAATGTGATAAAGTCTCTTCATGCAAATCAGCTAAAGAGATATTGGATACTCTGGAATTGTATCACGAAGGATCCAAGAGTTTAAGAAAGGTGAAATTGAGTAAACTAATGAATGAGTTTGGAAATTTCAAGCTTCAAGATGGAGAAACTATTCGAGAAAGTCAAGCTAGATTCCAGATAAATCTGAATGCCTTAAAGCAGTTTGGCAAACATATCCCACAAGAGGAAATCAACATGAAGATACTTAGTGTTGTGCCATTTATCTATGAACCAAAGGTAACAGCTCTAGAATCCTCTCCAACTATAGATACTATGGATCAATTGGTTATTTTTTGCAGAATTGGAACAATTTGAAAGCAAAATCAAGGAAAGCCAATCAAGTTCTATGGAAGCTCCAGTTGTTCAAATGAAGCAATTAGCTCTTCACACTAATGATAGCTTACTGGAATCTGAAGATGAGTCAGACGAAGAACTAGCTTTAATATCCAGGAAGATCAGAAAGATGATCGAGAAGAAGAACAAGCTGAAAAGAGATAAAGGCAGATTTTCCAACAACAAGAAGCCCAACAAGGATTCTAAAGATCAGACATGCTTTGAATGTGGAAAGCCAGGCCATTATAAGCGGGACTGCTATAAATTGAAGTCAAAACAGCAAACTGTCTTCAAGGATAAGAAGAAAGCTAAAGCTCTAATGACTTGGAGTGATGATGACTCGGTTTCCAGTGATGATTCAAGTGGAGACATGGTCAATCTTGCCCTAGTTGGACTTGATGATGATTCTGTTCGAGGAAATTCAGAAAGTGGATACCTAGAAAGTGATTCAGAAGAAGATCAGAGTGAGGTAAACTCTTGTAAATATAATTTATCTTCTGAAAATATTATTTTGGAACCACTAACCATGCAGGAATGTAAGAATGTATCTATGGGTGAATATTATTCTCTTAAAGCTGAAAATAGCAAGCTAAAAGAGAAGAATAATTATCTCAAGACTATGGTTCAAGATTTGATGAGCAAAGTAGATACTTGGATTGACAAGAAGGTACCTACACAAGCTGACAAAGAGGCTGAAATCAAGGATCTTCAAGCTAAAGTTAGTCATGTGGAAAACTTCAACAAAATTCTCCTCAAAAGAAACAAGACTCAATTAATGGAGATCACAGAGTTAAAGAAGGAGATTGAAGCAAGGGATGAATGTTTGGAGCTGTTCAAACTCAGGGAATCAATAGATGCAACACCTTCAAATCAAGCAGAAGAACCATCTCAGCAAGCTGAAATCATAAGTCAGCAAGCTGAAAAGATTGATCAGCTCACAAAGGAAGTGGAGGATCTGAAAAAGGGCATGGGATCGTTTGTTCAAGGAGAAGAAAGTCTCAAATCTATGATGAACAACACAAATATTCCATTGGTCAGAGAAGGAATTGGAATGAATGCAAACAAGAAGGACAAAACTCTAAGATATGAAGGAAAACATGACATACCCTATGATTATGCTATGCCTTGGAAGATATGCAACAGATGTGGAAAGAAAGGGCATCTTGAAAAGCATTGCAAAGTTCAGAATGGACAAAAATCATACCATGGAGGAAACAAACAGAAAACAGCTTACTATGATCAGAATGGCAGAACAAAGACAGCTTACCATCATCAGGCTGGCAGAGTTAAATCACCTAGATTTATCCAAAAATGGATAAAGAAATCTGATTTACATGTTTTATATGTTTTATCTGCTAACCATGTCGGACCCAACAAACTTTGGGTACCAAAATGTTGAGTTGTTTTATGTGTTTTGTAGATGTGTCTTGCCGCTCGAGTCAAATCAACTCAATGAATTTTAGATAGCGGATGTACTAGACATATGAGTGGAGACAAAGCACAATTCTTGAGTCTTCAGATGAAAAAGGGTGGAAGAGTGACTATTGGTGATAGCAAAACTCTTCAAATTCTTGGAAAAGGTAAAATAGGTAATAAACACATTTCAATTGATAAAGTTCAATATGTTAAAGGCCTTAAATATAATCTGCTTAGCATAAGTCAGTTATATGATGATGGTCATACTGTTAACTTTGGTATTGATAAGTGTATTATTACTATTGGTACTAACAAAGTCCCCCTAGTTGCTAGAAGGGAAGGAAATATATATATTTTGGACTTTGAGTTGCAGAAAACAGCTTGCTGTCTTGCTGCAATAGATACTGATCCTTATGTTTGGCATAGAAGATTGGGTCATGCTCACATGGACTTACTTAACAAGCTTTCAAAGAAGAAGCTAGTCAGAGGTTTACCCAAAATCAAGTATGTCAAGACTGAGGTGTGTTCGGCATGCCAATTAGGCAAGCAAATTAGAAGTACTCACAAAGCAAAGAAAATGGTATCTACTTCTAAACCCTTAGAACTTTTACATTTAGACTTATTTGGTCCAGAAGCTTATAAAAGTATAGGAGGTAAGCAATATGGTTTTATAATTGTTGATGATTATTCTCGTTTTACATGGGTATTGTTTCTTAGAACTAAAGATGCTGCTTTTAATGAGTTTGAGAAACTAATTAAATTACTTGAGAATAAGCTCAATACAAAGCTTGTAGGAATAATGAGTGATCGAGGTGGTGAATTCCAAAAAGACTTTGTTACTTATTGTGAAGAAAGAGGAATATCACATGAATTCTCGGCTCCAAGGACTCCACAACAAAATGGTGTGGTGGAACGCAAGAATAGGTCACTGCAAGAGACAGCAAGGACTTTGTTGCAAGAAAGCAAGTTACCTAGAAGTTTTTGGGCAGAAGCAGTCAACGCAGCATGCTATGTTCTGAATAGAGTATTGATAAGACCTATTTTGGACAAGACTCCATATGAATTGCTCAAGAAAAAGAGGCCCAACATCAGTTACTTCAGAATCTTTGGCTCAAAGTGTTTTATGCTCAAGACAATTGGTAATGATGGTAAATTTGATGCTAAATCTTATGAAGCTATTTTTCTTGGTTATTCTATGAATAGTAAAACCTATAGAGTTTATAATTTGTTTAAGCATATTGTTGAGGAATCTATAGATGTTACTTTTCAAGAACCTAACAATGATCTTCCAAGAGACGAGGAAGATGATGCAGGTGAAGCTGGACAACAGCAAGCTGAAACAGAGAAGGCTACTCCAAAACAGCAAGCTGAAACAGAGACTGATTCTGGAAAACAGCAAGCTGAAATTGAAACTGCCTCAGGAAATCAGCAAGCAGAACCTTCTACTCCAGTTGATGATGCAATTGTAAAGATGGCAAAGATGACTCTTGATGGTCCTAGAGGAAATAGAGCAAAGGATAAAAAGCCAATCTATGATGGTGAAGACTTAGCTCCTCCATCTAAGATAAGGAAGACTTCACATGAAGATATTGCAAAGCATTCATTGCCAAAAGCTACACGGACAGTGAAGAATCACCCTCCAGAACAGGTTATTGGTGATATTTCTGATGGTCTTAAGACAAGAAAAGGCACTGCAAATTTTTGTGCTTATGCTGCATTTTTAGCTCAAGAGGAACCCAAGAATGTCAAAGAAGCACTTGAAGATGAAAATTGGATCACGGCTATGCAAGAAGAACTCAATCAATTCGAACGATGTGATGTTTGGGAACTGGTCAAGCCACCAAAGGATGCTTCAATCATTGGTACAAAATGGATTTTCAAGAATAAAGTGGATGAATTTGGTACTGTTACTCGAAATAAAGCAAGGCTCGTAGCACAAGGGTACAACCAACAAGAAGGCATTGACTTTGATCAAACTTATGCTCCAGTAGCTAGATTGGAATCAATTAGGATGCTTCTTACTTATGCATGCTACAAGAAGATCAAGCTACATCAAATGGACGTCAAAAGTGCTTTTCTTAATGGATTTCTGGAAGAGGAAGTTTATGTCAAGCAACCCCCTGGTTTTGAACATGGACAACATCCGGACTATGTCTACAAGCTTAAGAAGGCATTATATGGCTTAAAGCAAGCACCAAGGGCTTGGTACAAGAGGCTTAGTAAGTTTTTGATCAAAAATGGCTTCATTCGAGGTAAAATTGATCCTACTTTATTTACTAAGCAAAATGGTAATAATATTTTGATTGTCCAGATATATGTAGATGATATAATCTTTGGATCCACTAATGATTCTATGTGTGAGTGGTTTTCTAAGTGTATGAGTAGTGAATTTGACATGAGCATGATGGGTGAGCTCAATTATTTCTTGGGGCTCCAAATTAAACAATCTAAAGATGGAATTTATGTGCATCAATCAAAATATGTCAAGAATTTATTGACCAGATTTGGTTTTGACAATGTCAAGCCGAAATCTACTCCAATGAATCAAAATAGCAAGCTGACATCGGATGAAAAAGGTAAAGATGTTGATATCAAGAAGTATATAGGTATGATTGGTAGTCTTTTATATCTTACTGCTTCTCGGCCAGATATTATGTATAGTGTATGTGTTTGTGCTCGTTTTCAAGCTAAACCTAAGGAATCACACTTAAATGCAGTTAAAAGAATATTTCGATATTTAAGTGGGACTATTAATCTTGGGTTATTTTATCCTATTACAAGCACATTTGATCTTGTGGGGTATAGTGATGCTGACTATGCAGGTTGTCAAACTGATAGAAAGAGTACAAGTGGTGTTTGTACATATTTAGGACAAAGTCTCGTATCTTGGCAAAGTAAGAAACAAACTTCAGTTGCATTATCCACAGCAAAAGGTGAGTTGGTCAGGATCATTCCTACTCTACCTACTGAAACCCCTGTTGTAGCTGAGCCCTCAGCCTTTTCTCCAACTGCTGAGATGATGCACCTGCTTAAGGGTATTCAAGATGACAATATTCTGCTTTTTGGACATATGGATGCTACTATAGAGCAAGTGAATCAGCTGAAGACTGAGATTAAGGGATTGAAAGATATTATGCTTAACTTCATGTCTGCTGCAAAACCCTCGGCTTCTCAATCAAATGTTGTTTTGTAAACTGGACTAGATGATTTGGTAAATGCTGCTGGAAATGTGGAAAATGAAGATTAGCTAGATGCTTATTTTTCTCCAAAGGATGATGCTGTCAACACTTCTGATCAGCCTTCAACCTAGATCTTTTTGATGCTTTAAGGGGGAGAAATTTAGGAGACTTATTTTATGCTTATGTTTATGCCTGATTATTAAGACTATCTGTTGGCTTATGTTTAATCTGTGGTTTGCTACTTGGTTTATGATGCTACTTGGTTTATGTTGGCTGTTATTTAAGACTTAATTGTCTTTTAGTTTTTAAGAATTGATGTAATGATATAATGCTGCTATGTTGGTTATTTGGATATGCATATGTGTCATTTATATTAATTGCAGTAACATGTTACAAGTTTTTGAGATATGCATAGATTTAGGGGGAGTTTTTATAATTCTCCTAAATGTGTGTAATCATCAAAAAAGGGGAGATTGTAACTCCTTAGTTTTGATGATCACAACACAGCAAGCCATCATGTTGTTATTTGAGAATGTTTGCAGGATATAACAGCTTGATATCAGTGTTGTTTAAGTATCATGACAGCAAGCTATCATAAGACAGTAATCTATTTCAGCAAGCTATGATCACGATTGTCAGAATAACAGCAAGCCAAGATGCACAGTCCAGATTCAACAAGGAAGTCGAATTTCATGGAGATTTTATAGGATCTTCATATATATCAGTTGTAAGGACTTCTCTAATATAATATATGTGCATGATATATATAGAGCTCTTTTATAAAATGTTTTTAATCATTCATATTGATTTCCTAAAGAATAGGAGTTTGTTTCTCTTTCAAACTCTTTCTCTTATCTTCTTATTAAAACGTTTTATCCTCTACTAATTAGAAGAGATATTTTCTGTATGTTGGACATCTTTCTTTCTCTTCTATCTAACGTACACATGAACGTTGGAAACCATCCCAACGATCTTACACGGTAGAATTGGATTCTAGCCGTTGTAATTTGTTGAGGCTGTTTTCAAACGTTAATGTGTGGTTATATAAGAGGTTTTCTTGCAGTTTTATAAGAGACGAATTTGCAAGCAAGAACACATACAACTCCTGATCTTTATTGTTTCTAAAATACTCTCGAGCTCTAAATATATACGCGTATTTTATTGAAGAGAGTTTATAGTTTGAGTTGTAAACTTTATCACTGATTTGTATTGTTCAAATTGTATTAATTAGTTGCTGGATAAGTTGGCTAGGGAAACAAGGGTTTAGTGGTACTTGCTAGAGGAGTTTGTACTACGGGGTAGTATAGTACTTAGAGAGTAGGTTCTTAAACAGGGTTTCAGCAAGCCATTATCAGCAGCTGGGATAAAGGGAGATATATTGTTGTATCTTGTAGTTGTAACCTTCATTGATCAATAATATATTCTCTTACCAAGTTGGTAAGGGACCAGGACGTAGACCATAGGGGCTTAGGGGTCGAACCTGGCTAAAATTCTTGTGTGTTCTATTTACTTTCCTGCACATTATTTTCTGCATTGCATTTAGTCATCTCAGCTTACTATCATTGTCAGATTATAGTTCAGTTGGTAAAATCTCAGTAAGCTATTATCAGGTAAAATTTTAAAGTAATCATAATTAGCCATAATCACCTATTCACCCCCCTCTAGGTGTAATTTCAAATGATTTATAAAGAATTTTACCCTCGTATTTAAGAAATGATATTATTGACCTCCTGATGTGAGTTAAACTATAAAATACGTGGGTGCGCTTAATTGTTGATTTAACATGATATTATACACATAGATCAAGAAAATTTGGATTAAACTATTAACAGATTGACACATCACATATCTCGAGTTTTATCGATAATATGTGATAAACGAATTTATATTACATTATACATTATTCACAAAAAGTTTGAACATATCATCTATTTAATTATTATTAGTTGGCTATTAATGATGTATTACTATATGTCACTCATTATTTGTGATTTTAAATTAAATTTAAAAATCTTTGTCGACGTAATAACAACCTAAAATGTCACATAAAGAATGATTGGATGATATTTAATTGAAATTCAAATTAAATTAAATTTAAATAACTTAAATAATTTATTATTAATTAAATAAAACTTAATTAAATAAATAAGAAATTCGAATTTACCATTAAATTTGTAAATTATTGAATGAAACTTAATCAATACTAACTAGTATTTTCTAATTCATTAAAATTCTAAAATTATGTAAGAGTCAGAAGTTTTTTTCTTTTATCTATATAATATCTCATCGGTTTGAAATAGATAAAAACAAAAATAAAATTTCTAATAAAGAGAGACGTATTCTGAAGTTTGAGTGTTAGTACACATTCATCCTTCATTTGATCATTCATGCAGAAATCTTTACGGTGAAATTGCTCATGATCGGATACGTTGTGATCAAGATTACAAGAAACTCCATTAAACGGCTTTTACAAAAAATATATATATATATTAAATATTTAAATATCGAATTAAATATTATTTTTTGTATGGATTATGTGATTGTTTTCAAAAAATTTACTTTTGATAATTTTAATAATTATTTTTGTTATTTTTTATGTCTCAAAAGTCAAAACCCATCATTTATATGTTCTTCAATTGGTAAGTAAATTTTCTAAGTGTAAAATATTCTCATTGCCCGTTATATTTCGATTCCATTCTTCTCGTGAATGAAAGTAGATATCAAGTACAAAGATACCTCCAAAAAATAAAGTGAATCGACCTTGTTTTTGACCTTGCTTTGTTTCTATTATGTTGAAAGGGAAGAAAGACCGAAACAAACACCACAATTCCGAATGATCGGAAAACTAACACTAATTCACACCATTGTTGTCGGCTCTAATATTATGGCGGCTTGCTTATAAATTCATTTATTTATGAATTGTGATACTCACTTCATAATATGATACCACATATCGTATCACGAGCAGGTACGGTACATAATAATATCTTGAAATATCCAATTGCATCCAAATCTTGACACTAATCACATATTGCTGTATAAATTATAGTATTCATTCCTCATTACGTTACATATATTCAATGTAGACAAAACAAAGAGCATTCATATCAAGCCATGGCTCACATGAAGAATTAGAAGTTAGCTGGTCCTCTAAGTCACAATTTTAAATACTCCCACGGTCTCACCGGCATGTTTACGTTATTATTTGGTACGTATTTCGAGACTTCTATAAAATATAATTTTATAATATTTTTGTAAATTTTTTTTATGAATAAAAGTTTAAACATAAAATTTTTATTAAAAAAAATATTAAAAAAATATATTATGAAACTATACTTTAAACGAGAATTGAAAAGTATGCCGAAAAGTAACGTAAACAATCTCGTGGGACGGAGGGAGTATAGAATATCACGCGACAGCTTTTTTTTTTGCTATTCAAATTAAAATTTTATCCTGGTTAACGAAAATGAAAATTAAATTTTATTACAATAATATATTAAAATCTCATTTTTATTTGGAGTGATATCTCAGAATCTAAAAGATCCATGTATTTCGTCGAGACCTTAAGTGAGTCGACAGATCGGAAAGTTTATCGCTTGATATTTTTCTACGTTAATCAAAGTCTATCACGTGAACCTGTTAGTTTACGAGTTAGGACGTATATAATTTTGAAAATTTAAACTTATAACCAACAATTACTATAAAATACTACAACATTGAGTATTTGAGTTCCATAATTGCTGCATAATCCCATGAATTACTCTAACAAACTAGATAGGTTGAAAATTACGTGACTTTGATATATCATTTTAAATTCCATAAACAAGAATCTGAGATAATTAAATTTCCTTTGAAAAATCTTCGACCTTAGTTTCAAACTCCAAACCTAGTTTACAAATTCTTATAGCAAATAATCTTAAATTTTTGCGTGCACTCTAGAGCACTCTCATAATTTGTGTACACCAGTGACTTCTTTAGGAATATTACTAGAAAATTCAAAATGTATACATATATTCGCACTTACACACAGGTTAATCTTATTATTAAAAATATTTTCTTTTTGGATCTCTAACCATTTATCTTTTTTTTTTTTAATATTATCATATACTCCTACACGTACGTCCCATTCTCTAATCCATCCCCACCCTGCAACCCTGGTCCCTAAGGCCCCAATTATGCGAGTTCAGAACTCTGTGTTTGAAGCTTCGAGCTAGCTTACTAATTACAAGTTACTCTTATTATTAGTTATAATCATTTTTAAGGACCAAGTCCCCACAAAAGCGTGTACAATCATATGAATACAAAACATGTCGGAGGGTCCTTGCTGACTCGGACTCTACCTTGACGGACTTTGTATACACACTTGATCACTTACTAATCCTACTTACATTCACATTCCGATACAAACATTTTTGATCAAATAGTTAATCAATTTTTGTTTTTAGTATGCCGAGTACGCCTGACAAGATTAGATCGATCTAAATTTATATTTATATTTATTTATTTTAAAAAAATATATGAAATAATTTGTTACGATCTTTGTAAACAACATTATTTTATCCTCCCTAAATTATATTCATCATTCGGCCCCCAGTTACAGACAATAGAAGGAGTGTTGAGAGGGCAGAGACTCGAGCATTAGCGGTGTGAAAATGGATGAAGCATCAAGAAATAACTGTACTATAACCAGTACAGTTACTTGACTAAGTGTGAATCTTTATTATATTGGTCACAGGGGCTTGGCTTTACGTATGGGACAGTTCAAATAAAGTGGACACTTGATGTTGAGGTTGAACTCGACATGCACAAAAAGTCCGGATCCGAAAATTTGATCCGGTCCGATCTGGACAAATCCCGGTCAAACCCATTCCGATCAAAATTCGGCCCGGGCTTCGGGCCTCGACGGGTCCTATATTTTTAGGCAAAACCCGGCTCAGCTCGGCCTGGTAAAAAATCCGGGCTTCGGCTCGGCCCGATAAAAAGCCCGAAAAAACCCGGTTATAATCTAATTATTCTAATATATTTTCTTAAATATTTATAAATTCACATTTTTTATAAATTCACATTTATTATAAATATAAATAATACTTTAAACACATATATATTAACATATTTGTGATTAATAATATTATTTATATACTTCGTTGCATAAATAATGAAAGAAGATATAACAAGTACACTATATATATTTAGATATCATTGTTTTCATAACAATGATAAAACATATTATTCTATAAATATGTTTATTTTTTGCCGAACTTAAATATTTTCAACGAAGTAATGTTTTCGTAAAATATTACATGTAAACTAATACATTTTAATGATGATCTAGTTGCTAACATATGTATTCTTCGGAATCTCTAATAATACTCGATCCGATTTAAATTAGAAAAAAGCCCGGCCCGATCCGATCTGGTCCGGAAAAAAAACCCGGTTAGGCCTCGAGGGCCCAAACGGGCTCTGACATTTTCGGAAAATCCGGCCCGGCCCGGTCAAAGTCAAAGTCCAAAAAGCCCGGTTCGTTTAAAGTCCGGGCTTTTTAAGGCCCAGTCAAAACCAGGCCCGACGGGCCTTTTGTGGATCTCTAGGTTGAACACACAATAATGTCATAATTTCTTATAGAATTAACAAAACTGGAAGTTTAATTTTGTGTAACTGTGTAGTACTCTAATTATTAAGTTGTTCTGATTTTTTTTTTGTATAATCATAATGGTAGTTTAAATTATGGGTGGTGTTTCTTGGCCAACACAAACATAGGATTTCACTGTTTTCGAATAATATTAAGGCTTGTTTTGAATTACGCAAAGCTACATATTCATAAATTGTTACAATTCTGACAAAATTGAAAATTGTTTTGGAAAAAAAATTGTTACATATTCCGAAAAAATTGAAAATTTTGGACTAAGTTTTATAATTTACTCAATTCAATTCTGTTAGTTTGGTTATTGATAATACTTTTAAACGACATTTAATTGATTTCTAGATGGCTAAGCTAATAATTTTTGTACAAAAATAAAGTAGTTCGATGTGTTTATAATTTTTTCTCGTCAGCTATTATGAATTATAAATAAAATAGTCTATCCTAAAGTTTTCTCCCATACCTCATATCGACATTTAATTGATTTCTAAATCGCTAAATTAATAATTTTTATACAAAAACAAAGACGATGTGTTTGTAATTTTTTCCCTTACCTATTATGAATTTTAAATAATATAGTCTCACCCAAAGTTTTTTCCCATATCTCATTCCAAATACAAACTAATCATAGCTACAAATGGATTTTAAAATGCTACAAATTATTGAAGAAATATGACATGATACATCCTTATTACATGAAATTGAAAATGTGATTTAGCTCATGATGTCTGTAATGTTACAACTTGAAAATGTAAAACTAGCCAGTTCTTAATGTGTTTCACCAGTTCAACTTCAACAAATCAGCAGCTTCTGAAAATGTTACTGTTACGCTTAGATCCTTTCGGTCGCGTGAACAGGCTTCGGCTGAATTGAAGATGGCTTCGGTCGTACCTGAAAGTGAAGAGAATGCGAGGGTTTGTACCCCCGATTCACCTCCGGTATGAGAATCAGAATCTGACAGTAAAATTAGGGTAGTAATACAAGAGAAGCAGAGTGTTAATAATGTGTGCATGTTTTGTCTTACTTCACAAGAGTTTTTATACCCAATCCTGACATGAATGTTCATCTGTTACAAATCATTAAGGAGGTAGTGAAAAGGGGGCGTTATGTCCCTTGTTCTGTCCAACGGTCCGCGAGTAGTGGGCCTCGGCCTGGGCTTCCGTGGGCCTTCGTTACGCGGGCCTGGAGGTCCTTCGGCCCAGTAGCTTAACCGCTTACTGGGCCTTTGTTCAATGGGCCTTATTGGGCCTATAACCAACATGTCCCTGTCCTTCGGCTAGGCCTTCGGGCCGGCCGACGGACACCGGTCTCGGCCCATATTGGGGTGAAGAAACCCTAGGGCGATCGCTTCAGTCCCGCCTCGATCTTCGGTCGTACACGTGGCAAGCTTTACTTGCAGTGCATTAATGTGACAGCTGTTGGCACGTCGTTCCATGACTCAATCTCAGTCGTTGAATGTCAACCGTCTTGATCTGGGACGTCCATTTCAAAAACCCCCAAACGTCGCTTTTCTAAATTTATTTTAGGCGCCTATAAAAGCCCATTTGTGTGTTTCATTTTCTTTTTATCACTTTAGTTCCTCCATACAAAGTGACAAATCGCGGTGAATCTTCCAATCACAGGCAACAGCAACTCCGTCTTCCCAAATCATCCCATTTCAATCCAAGAACATCTCCAAATAAGTAAGTCTCTTTTCTTGTTTTCCAGTTTTGAATTTTCATGCTAATTTTCTGTGTTTTAGGGAGTTTGCATGTGGACTTAGTGGTTTTGTTCTGGGTTCACGGGGTTTTTTCTGG
Organism: Apium graveolens; assembly: GCF_009905375.1. Classification (NCBI taxonomy): domain Eukaryota; kingdom Viridiplantae; phylum Streptophyta; class Magnoliopsida; order Apiales; family Apiaceae; genus Apium; species Apium graveolens. The sequence continues at coordinate 193,861,347 of NC_133647.1, forward strand.
GTTTTGTGCGTGTGCCATTGCATTTTTCTGGGGTTTTTGGGTATTTCTGGGTAGGTAATATAGGTTTCTGGGTTTTACCAATTTGAGGAGGCCCCACGGGTTTAAAGATGGCATGCGAGGCGTTTTCTGACCAAGAACGTTCTTCGGAATTTCTTGGTTTTAGAACGTCTTTCGGGAGCCGACCCAGGGCGTAAACAGGTGGTCTGGAGTAATGTTTGCGAAAGGTTCTGTAGGTAAGAACATCCTTCGGGAGGGCTTGCCTTAGGAGCAGCCTTCGGAAACAGTCTCCGGGGTTCTGGTTCGTTCGGTCCTGGGACGTGTACTCGGGTTTTTACTTTTTCTTTTATGTCTGCTAATCCGAGTACATAGACTAATGTCTCTCTGTTCCTGATACAGGGACATGGACCGAGCAAACCGTCCCCCAGATTCTTGAGACCCCTTGTCGAACCGCTTGGTGGGAACGTCTTCCATTCGCCCTGAGCGGACGGGACGGGCCCTATATAGTTCGGCTGCCGACTATCCCGCAGCCAATAATAGATCTGAACTGACGAAAGGACGCGTAGTTCAGATGTATGATGATTACTCTGTCCCTCGAGGGCTTTGTTGGCTGTACGCGCCGAGGGAGGGTGAAAGAATCTACGACACTCCCGGGGTGCCGGATGGATATGGAGGTTGCGCCGTAGGGGTTTCGGAGGCGGCCTTCAAGTGTGGCTTGAGGGTGCCACCGTTGAAGCTGATCAAGCACCTTTTCTTCCAGATGGGTATCGCCCTCGGACAGATGGACTCGAACGGGTTCATCCATATTAACTGTTTTCAGAACAGGTGTCTTCACGCTGGGATCGCACCCAGCACTCGCCTATTCTGGTACCATTATGATTTTCGGAAGAATCCGAAGAGTTCTGGTTTTTACACCATCGCCCGTCGAGCAGGGCGACCTGATTGGACGGCGACCAATTTGAACAATAAATCCACTCACACTCATTGGACGGCCCCCAGAGTTCTGTCGGACACAGCTAGATAAAGCTGAAGAGTTTCCTTCGGATCGGGCCTCATCAAGAGTGGTGCCTTCGTCAAATATTCTTTTACTTCTTCGAACGCCTTTTGGCATTCAGGCCCCCACTCAAAATTCTTTGACCCTTTGAGCACGGCGAAGAAGGGAAGTGCTTTTTCGGCTGACCGGGAAATGAAGCGCCGAAGGGCGGCGAGCCGGCCTGTCAATTTTTGTATATCTCTGATGCATTTGGGAGGTTCCATATTGATAACTGTTTTGATCTTCTCCGGGTTCGCTTCTATTCCCCGGGCGCTGACCATGTATCCGAGAAACTTTCCACTAGAGACTCTGAAGGTACATTTGTTCAAATTGATCCTCATGTTGTTCTTTCGGAGAGTTTCGAAGCATTCCTTTAAGTCTTCGGCGTGATCTCGGAATAGTGATTTTACTATCATATCATCCACGTATGCTTCCATGTTCCTCCCGATCTGCTCTTTAAAGACCTTGTTCACCATTCGCTGGAATGTGGCTCCAGCGTTCTTCAGTCCGAAAGGCATTTTAATATAAGCATAAGTCCCCTTCGGAGTTCTGAACGCTGTCTTGCACATCCCTATCATTCATAGCAATTTGATGATAACCAGAAAAAGCGTCCAAAAAACTAAGTACCTCATATCCTGCCGTTGTGTCTATCAGTTGGTCGATGTTAGGCAAAGGGTAGTGATCCTTCGGACATGCCTTATTGAGATCCGTGTAATCCACGCACATTCTCCATTTCCCATTCGACTTCTTCACGACCACCACATTGGCTAGCCAGTCAGGATACTCGATTTCCTCGATAAATTTGGCTTCTAACAATTTTTCCACTTCGGCTTCTATTACCTTCTGTCGTTCGACGGCAAATGTCCTCTTCTTCTGCTTTACCGGCTTAGCCTCGGGCTGCACATTCAAGCAGTGCGTTGCCGTCTTGGGATCCAATCCAGGCATATCTTCGGGCCCCCAGGCGAACACATCATGGTATTGCCGGATGACAGCTATTACCTTTGCCTTCAGATCCGCCGCCATGTTTTTTCAAATTCGGACCATCTTTCCCGAATGGCCTGCGTACAATTCCACTTCTTCGGTCTCTGCTGCGCGTTCGGCAATTGGGCTTGGGAGATCGGCCCCAAATTTTTCCAGCTCGATGTTCAATGTTTCCCGGCTTCCGCTGGGTTCGGATTCTGCCCACTTTCTCTTCCCGGTTCCATCTGGCCCTTCATGAAAGGAATATGTCCTAAGTCCAATCATGTATTAGGATTTAGGAATAACTTTTATGTAATCTGTTTTGATCTCATTGATATTAATAAAAGACTTGTTTTGTTTTTATTACGGGCTTTATCTATTTAAGTGTTTAAATAAGATATACCATAGTTTAGAGTAAAGCTTTTTATGGATTATGATGAGATCATAATGGTGAGACCTAAAAAGATGATAACTCTAAACTTAAATAGTTCCTGGTCGTAGGATTACTAACTGGTAATTAATAATCCGCATAGATCGGTACATACTATGCTTGCTTCATTATGAAGGATGTCTGTTCTCATAGACATTTGTGTGGTGACACTATAGCTAGTATGTAGGTGCTTATAATGGAATAAGTTCACTGAACATGACTCGCACAGCTGAACAACTGATGGAGTTCACTCACGTGTCAGTAGTTGTTCACATAGTGATAGTTGTACAAGTATCCTTAGACTTGAGGTCATCATAGTCATCTTGTGTACACTGAACTATGCTTTGGTTTAGTTCTTAGTCTCCAGGGACAATTATTAGGGCTCTTCTGGGTATAGGAATTTGTACACGAAGATAGTGTATGATCAATAAAGGATCTACCCCTTCCAGTGAAGGAAACAAATGTTCAAGGCTGATCCACTTATGCTAGTTCAGAAATCTCTGGCCAGAGTGAATGAAATTAGAAAGGAGTTTCTAATTTGCATAGAACTACGCATAATAAATGGTAAGCAAGTGATTGAATTAGATAGGCTTGACACGAGATCCATGCCTTGTATTTAATCGGAACATTGTAGGGTAGAAGGAGTTTATTGTACGGTAACTATTCACTGAATAGGTTCTTGGTATTCTAAGCAGTGAATTCATATTATCCGGATAGTCGCGATATGCTGAGAAGTATCTCTCACGATGTAGAATAAATGTGATTAATTAATCATATTTAATAAATTAGAGAATTTATATAAATAATGATAAAATAGTTTTATTATTATTTATTTCTACTACCGGCTTAATATTGAACCTACAGGGTCACATCATAAAAAGAGAATGATTTAATGGTGGAGGAATTAATTAATAATGGCTAAATAATTATTTATTTGTGAAATAAATAATTAATTGGAAAATTTAATAATTGATTAAATGAGATTTAATTGATTATAAATTAATTAAGAAAAGTTCTTAATATTATTAATTAAAGGATTTAATTTTTGGAAATTAAATCAAGAGAGAGAATTATTTCTAAAGTGTTTAGAAAAAGGATTAATGATTAAAAGGTGTTTTAATTATTAATGAGAATAATAAATGGGATAATAATAATAATATTTATGGGAAAATTTCAGCTGAAAATTTTGCCTATAAATACACTATTATAGACCCTATTTTATTCGAACCCACATCGAACCCGAAAACCCAAAAAGTTTGGAAAACCCAATTCTCTCCACCTCCTTCTTCCTCCTTAACATTGTTTTTTTGGTGGATACCGGTGGAGTGATTCACACTTGAGGAGCAACTGCTAAGGATCTCTGATCGTTGTCTCCGAATTATTTTAAAAGGTTAGATTCGATCCCTCGAATTTTTATTCACGATTTATATGCTTTTATTTGGATTTTGTATGTGTAAAAGTGTTTTGCCATGCCCCGCTGCGTTTAAAATCCAACACTTCATACTCCTGATGTGATAACCCTTATTTTTCGTTACAAATATATATCTATCTTTGGAATTTTATATTATTTGTTTTGATAAAAAAATAATATTTTCTTATATGTATAGTTTACAAAATAGTATGATTCACATGTTATGTATGTAGACTTTATTTAATACATTACAAAATAATTTATTTGGTTATATATTTCTATATAATTAAGTATACTTTATTTTTAAATCTTTAGATGTTTTACTTAGTCAAAAACTAATACTATAAAGATAATGTGTTCGTGAGTTCAAAACTAGTGGGGTGATAACTACCCATACCCACAAACCTAGGAGTGGGCTTTAAGTAATTCCTAAATAAATACAGCTGTATCAAGTTCATTTTTGTTTGCACATCAATCTTCTATCAAGTATCAAGGTATGTTTTATTCTACTTCTTCTTTTTGAGCATACATACATGTTTTATATATTATTCTATATTTTTACTATGCACTTGAACTATTACTACTCATGTAGTGTTTACTTTTTAGCTATGGTTAAATCATTCTCCTTATTTTATAGAGCATGTTTTTGTTTACATTCTTTGTACAAATATGTCAATGATATTACTTTCAAATTAATTATTAATATATTTTTTCCTAAAAGATATTTATTGTTTTTATTTTTTTGACATTGGTCGTATAAATTTTCATGTGCTCCCAAAGTTATAGTTGTATTAAATATGCATTCTTATGTCACTAAATTTTTTGTATATTAGATAGTAAATATAATATTATGTAAATGGATCTCTCTCTATATATATATACTTAGAAAGTCTTAAGATTTTTATGCATAAGAAAATAATTTTTTTAATTAATGATTTATACATTGAATGCAATACATTATTTCTATGTGATTTCAATTATTTTGGAACAATGATGCATGATTTTACGTTTTAGTTGAATTGACATATTTTTAATTTCAAACTATTATATGATTTTGTAAATTGCTTGTTACTAAAATATAATTTTGTACTAAAGTGTATTAAGTACTTTCTTTTCTTATTTATTGTTCAGAATTATCAAAATGGTATATGTTCTTTGTTAACTATTATGGTTTAGCACCGTATAGCCTATATAAAAATTGAAGTAATATTGTTTACGCCTTACCATTATATATGGATTATTTATTAATTTTAATTGGTTTGATTAATTGAAACTTAGGATTTTTTTGGCAATATTTTGGATCACCATTTTTGCAGCTAAGGTAAGTTAACTCTTCACACTTTATTTTATTTTAAAATCTTTTAAATATTTTTGCACGTTTAAAATTTATGGATCAAGTACCTTGTTTTAGAAATAAGAATTCCCAGTGATCTCTGACTTATGAACCGGTTAGTAATTGTGTATGATTCCGTAACTAGCCTTTGATAACTTACTAGGGAGTGCTACTTATAATGCCTTCGGGAGCGCACACTCTATGATACCTTAGTAAATGGCGCATTATTGACAGAAATTATGAACTTTTGATACTGTGTCACCAGGTATTTGTGGCCTTAGCGAGCTGTGGAATTTTGTATCTTATGACATGGATTTTGAAAAATGATTTTTGTTTTATAAAATTATGGTACTTGATCCACTAGTGTAGAATTGTTTTCTTGCTGGGCCTTGGCTCATTACTTACAAATTTTCAGGATTTGCTTTATTTTCAGCTTAGATGATTTTATTTCTGTCTCAGATTTTAGAATTTTATGGAAAACTAGAAACTTATTCTTATTATGGATTTAATTTGGAGTTTTAGTTGAATATTTAAGTATAATTATTTTCTGAAAAGTCGGGGTATTACAGTTGGTATCAGAGCCTATGTTAACTTCCTGTAGACGGCCTTTTAGGCTAGACCTGTGAGTTATGAGTTTACTGCGTGTATTTTCAAGAAACTACTTTTATTTTTCTTTCGTTAAATAGTTTTTGACTTTTGTACAATTATATGTTTTTGGTATCTTAAATATTTTTGGTATTTTTAAATTTGGGGACCAAATTTTGTTAAAGAGGGTAGAATGTGATAACCCTTATTTTTCGTTACAAATATATATCTATCTTTGGAATTTTATATTATTTGTTTTGATAAAAAAATAATATTTTCTTATATGTATAGTTTACAAAATAGTATGATTCACATGTTATGTATGTAGACTTTATTTAATACATTACAAAATAATTTATTTGGTTATAAATTTCTATATAATTAAGTATACTTTATTTTTAAATCTTTAGATGTTTTACTTAGTCAAAAACTAATACTATAAAGATAATGTGTTCGTGAGTTCAAAACTAGTGGGGTGATAACTACCCATACCCACAAACCTAGGAGTGGGCTTTAAGTAATTCCTAAATAAATACAGCTGTATCAAGTTCATTTTTGTTTGCACATCAATCTTCTATCAAGTATCAAGGTATGTTTTATTCTACTTCTTCTTTTTGAGCATACATACATGTTTTATATATTATTCTATATTTTTACTATGCACTTGAACTAAGACTACTCATGTAGTGTTTACTTTTTAGCTATGGTTAAATCATTCTCCTTATTTTATAGAACATGTTTTTGTTTACATTCTTTGTACAAATATGTCAATGATATTACTTTCAAATTAATTATTAATATATTTTTTCCTAAAAGATATTTATTATTTTTATTTTTTTGACATTGGTCGTATAAATTTTCATGTGCTCCCAAAGTTATAGTTGTATTAAATATGCATTCTTATGTCACTAAATTTTTTGTATATTAGATAGTAAATATAATATTATGTAAATGGATCTCTCTATATATATATACTTAGAAAGTCTTAAGATTTTTATGCACAAGAAAATAATTTTTTTAATTAATGATTTATACATGAAATGCAATACATTATTTCTATGTGATTTCAATTATTTTGGAACAATGATGCATGATTTTACGTTTTAGTTGAATTGACATATTTTTAATTTCAAACTATTATATGATTTTGTAAATTGCTTGTTACTAAAATATAATTTTGTACTAAAGTGTATTAAGTACTTTCTTTTCTTATTTATTGTTCAGAATTATCAAAATGGTATATGTTCTTTGTTAACTATTATAATTTAGCACCGTATAGCCTATATAAAAATTGAAGTAATATTGTTTACGCCTTACCATTATATATGGATTATTTATTAATTTTAATTGGTTTGATTAATTGAAACTTAGGATTTTTTTGGTAATATTTTGGATCACCATTTTTGCAGCTAAGGTAAGTTAACTCTTCACACTTTATTTTATTTTAAAATCTTTTAAATATTTTTGCACGTTTAAAATTTATGGATCAAGTACCTTGTTTTAGAAATAAGAATTCCCAGTGATCTCTGACTTATGAACCGGTTAGTAATTGTGTATGATTCCGTAACTAGCCTTTGATATCTTACTAGGGAGTGCTACTTATGATGCCTTCGGGAGCGCACACTCTATGATACCTTAGTAAATGGCGCATTATTGACAGAAATTATGAACTTTTGATACTGTGTCACCAGGTATTTGTGGCCTTAGCGAGCTGTGGAATTTTGTATCTTATGACATGGATTTTGAAAAATGATTTTTGTTTTATAAAATTATGGTACTTGATCCACTAGTGTAGAATTGTTTTCTTGCTGGGCCTTGGCTCATTACTTACAAATTTTCAGGATTTGCTTTATTTTCAGCTTAGATGATTTTATTTCTGTCTCGGATTTTAGAATTTTATGGAAAACTAGAAACTTATTCTTATTATGGATTTAATTTGGAGTTTTAGTTGAATATTTAAGTATAATTATTTTCTGAATAGTCGGGGTATTACACCTGATCCTTCTCAAGGTCTTCGAGCATTATGATTTGGACGGTTTTCTGGTCGCCCCTCATTTCTCCTACCCCTTTATCAGTGGGGAACTTGAGTTCGAGGTGGGGTATAGACTCCACTGCTTCGAAGGTTGATAAGAAGGGCCTGCCAAAGATTGCATTGTACGGGCTTTCAATCCGAACTACATAGAACTTCACCAGCTTCTCGACGGTATACAGCAACTTGCCCAGGAGGACCGCAAGAGTAATCGTTCCTTCGAATTGAATAGGATGCCCTCCGATGGCATAAAGGGGAGCCTCGTTACAGGGCTCTAGTTGCTCTCCCTCCAAGTTCATCTTACAATAGGTTTTGTGGAACAGTATATTGGCCGAGCTGCCTGTGTCCACCATTACTTTCCATATTTTATTCTGCCCGATGATGGGATTGATGATTAGAGGGTCGTCGTGCGGGCGAATGACATCCTCGTAATCTTCAGTGCTGAAGGTCATGGGCATGTGGGGCTTTGCCTGTCCGAACTGATACAGATTGTACACCTGTCGGATATACTTCTTCTTTGCTGTCTTGCTATCCTTATCCAGGATGCTTCCCCCGAATATAGTTTTTACTTCGCCCTGTATCCTGTCCCTTCGCTCTGGCTCATCGGCCTCTACTTCCTCCTCTTGATTCTCCTTCGGCCCCAATCTATCTCTCAGATCTCGAACGAACTGATTAAGCTCGCCGTCTTTGATCATGCGCTCAATGAGCTTCTTGAGGTGATAGCATTCATCAGTGTTATGCCCCTTGTCCCTGTGATAGTCGCAGTACTTATCGGGGTTTTTCTTGTGGTTCGGGACCTTCATCTTGGCGGGGCGAACAAACCCTGGCTTGCCCTTTATCTCATGGAGAATCTTGGAGATCGGCGCATTCAAGGGGGTGAACACGGTCGAATCTCTATCTCGACGTCGTTCGGCCCCACGATCTGTGTCTTTCCTTCCTTCCTTTCTGCTATCCCTCCGGTCAGATCCTGATCTTGAGCCCTCATATCTGTCGGCTCGCTTTGATCGGTCGTCTTTTCTTGAGTCTTTATACCCCCCAATACTTTCCATTTTTCGGTGAATATTCTCGCCTCTTACATATATATCATTCAGGGATTTTGGGGGAAAATCGTAAAGAGATGAGCGAAGCTTTTTACCTTTATAGGGGTCTAGCCCCGCCGTTAGTAAGCCCATTGCTTTGATTTTGTCCAGGTTAGTGACCATCCCCGCTTCTTCCTTGAACCGAGCGAGATAATCTCTCAGCTCTTCATTCGCCCTTTGTCGACAGTGGACTAAGGCTTCGGTATCCTTTGCCTTTCGGCATAGGTGCGAGTAGTACTTTAAGAACTTCCTCTTCAACTGCTCGTAAGACCCGATGGACTGAGGTTTCAGGGATTTGTACCACATCGAAGCAGACCCTTTGAGATAAGTCTTGAACATTTTGCACAGCATGATATCATTGTGGCCCATCCCAACCATCAGGAGTTCATACTTTTCACAGTGGTCCTCGGGGTCTCCTTTTCCGTTGAACTCGCTCATCTTGGGGAATTGTCTCTCTTCGCCCGGAGGGGGTCGGTACATCTCAATCTCTTGTGTTACAACAGATTCTCGATCGGGCCTCCTATCACCGAACAGGGCCTTCTCTAAGCGATTGATCCTGAGGCGGGATCCATCGGGCTCCTCATCTGAATCAGAAGAGTAAGGTTGCTTAGTCCTCTTCCTTCGGGGATGGAATCAGAGTCAGACTCATCTTCTTCGTCATACACCCTACGTTCTCTTCTATCTTTATTCGTTCTGCTGGTCTCGTCGGCCCGCATCGCCTCTCTCAGGGTTCGTTCTTGCATTTCAATTTCCTCTCTTTGCAGTTGCAGGGCCTTCAACCGGAGCGCATCAGCCTCTCTTTTCTTGGTTCGCGCTTCCGCTTCCTTGTCAACTTGATCAACTTTGGCCTTACCCTTCTCCGCGGCCTTTTCTGCCCGGATCTTTAGGAGTAAGGCCTGTTCTTCAGGGGTTAGCGTAATAACCCCGTCCTCGTCGACTAGGGTGGACGGTTGTCCTTTGTCGGTGAAATCAGGCGGCGGTGAATGTTCATGAATTGTTTATGTCATAGTCTCGTTATCAACTTGTAACTCTCGTATTTCCCACAGACGGTGCCAAATGTTACGCCCAGATCTTTTCGGTCGCGTGAACAGGCTTCGGCTGGATTGAAGATGGCTTCGGTCGTACCTGAAAGTGAAGAGAATGCGAGGGTTTGTACCCCCGATTCACCTCCGGTGTGAGAATCAGAATCTGGCTGTAAAAGTAGGGTAGTAATACAAGAGAAGCAGAGTGTTAAGAATGTGTGCATGTTTTGTCTTACTTCACAAGGGTTTTTATACCCAATCCTGCCATGAATGTTCATCTGTTACAAATCATTAAGAAGGGAGTGAAAAGGGGGCGTTATGTCCCTTGTTCTGTCCAACGGTCCGCGAGTAGTGGGTCTCAGTCTGGGCTTCCGTACGCCTTCGTTACGCGGGCCTGGAGGTCCTTCGGCCCAGTAGCCTAATCGCTTACTGGGCCTTTGTTCAATGGGCCTTATTGGGCCTATAACCAACGGGTACTATTGTTTTGCAACTAAAAGCTACCAAGTACATGGACTCTCATTTTTCAAATGTTCAATGTCATATTGCCTCAAAGGGAGTGAGGGTGTTAATTTACAACGAAAACTAATTGATTTGAAGTGTTTGAGCGTGTCTTTTTATCTTTGATTAGTGCTAGAAAACCCAAATTAGTTCCCAGAACTTTTCCCAAATAATTTGGCACGATCCTCGACAATCGTGTTCTAATTCAGGTCACATCTTACTACTAGGAAGGTAACCAACTACTATATATATTACACGTAACCATCTGGGAACAGTTTTGGGATCCGATTCCGGTACTTTGGCATTTTCCTTTCTTTTATTTCACCTTACGGTTTTTTCCGAAAAATTTCATTTTATTCCTTCCGACCAAACAAAACCTATACTGACTTGGTACCATAGAAGCGAGAAACCATATCCCAAACATGAAAATATTCTATGCACATCTTTACCAGAACAAAAACAAGAGTGTCACAGGCTCATCTTTCTCATATTCCACAAATTTACAGCTGATATGGAAAGATAGGAAAAGGAATAACTCTAATAAGATATCTCAAGTACTGCTTGTTCTGAAACAGAAGCTAATCCCTGCATCAGCCTAACAATTTCCACAGTATCATCAAGATAGTACTTGGCCTTGCTGGGTTTCTTACCAACTGTGCATTCAAAAACTTCCGTCTTTGAAGCAATAGTTTCACCTGCAATGGTACTTGTTATAACCTCGAACATATCTTCATCTGATCTGTCGTCTCCAATGCATAGAACAAAATCTGGGATTATCCCTTTCTCTTGCATAGTGGAAAGTAGGCGTTTTGCTACTAGTCCCTTGCTTACGCCCTATATAATAAAAGCATAGTCATTAGTTCAAGCCAAATGCTTTTCAGCTCGAAGTTAGAAACCAGAACCAGTACGATATTCACTGGTCCAATAAGGACTCACAGAACTTGAGTAAATTTCAGAGCTCGGAGGTGCTTACTATCTTTAGGAAAAAATAACCATGGAATCAAAAAGAACATATTAGCTAATGCAACAACTTGTATGACATCAGATTATATTATTATAACAAAGACCAATTGATAGGCCCGGTGGCTTGTCAACAGTTACAAAATCCCGAAATGAATATCCAAAACCTAGTTCTGTATTTGGTGCATTGAATGATTAGCTCAACGCGCCAAGAGGAAACAATTTTTCACTTTTGCACAGCACTGTTTTAATTTATTAAACTCAAGATGTGACAGACTAAACTATGGGTGTAATCGAGCCGAGCCGAGTCGAACACTGCCAGGCTCGAGCTCAATTAAAATAGTTCGGGCTCGAGCTCGATCGAGCCTTTAATTTCAAGCTCGAAGCTCGGCTCGAAAGCTCGAATAGATTTTAGGTTTTAGCGAATACTACCAAAAATTCAAAAAATTATAGGTTCGCTCAAGTTTGATTTGAGTTCAATTCGATTATATTTAAAAAAATATAAATAAAATAATAAATATTTATAATAAAATATATTTTTTATAAAAAAATTAAAAATTACGGAGGCTCGATACGGCTCGCGAACCATACGAGACGAGTAAGTTGAAGCTCGAGCTCGAGCTCGGCTCGGTAAATAATTCGAAAAGCTCGAGCTCGCTCGATTGTTCGATTGTTACCGAGCCAAATTTGAATATTTAACGAGCCGAGCTCGAGCAGCTCATGAACGATTTGACTCGTTTACACCCCTAGACTAAACTAGTTCATTTGCTATCAATTAAAAAATGACAGTGCATTAGTAGCTAGGAGGAAGGAGTAACCAACCTTCCCACAAACATTATTTACTACAGCAATCTAGGCAAATCTACTGACTATTACCTACATTCTGAACATGGAATAGCGGGAAGAAATTGCAAAGATATCTTTATTATGATGCAATATGAACATTAGTGTAAGATAGATAATTACCTGCGGCTTAACCTCCACAACATTTTGTCCGCTCTTGACTGTAACTGGTTCATTGGCCAGCACACTTTCGAGATGATCAAGAAGTTCTTTAGCTTGACAAGAACCAAAATCAGGATCTGCATCCTCATAACACCAGACTGCTGCAGTTTCCTTGTCTTCAATTGTTGATCCATCAGTTGTCTCGGTGTACAGCTTCATAACCGGTTCGGCTATTTGCTTCCAACTACAATCTACTACTGGTGCACATGTTTCCCACTCGGCATGTTTGTTTAATCTAGGAAGATAAAAAAAATTATTCAAAACAGTTAAATAAATTAACGATGCAAGCAACTTGTGTAATACGGACCTAAAGAAGAAACCATGTTCAGCTCCAATTCCAAGATTCTCACATGCAGAGAACCATTCGCTTAGAGTATTCCGACTTCTAGCGCTGACAATAAAGACCATATTATTTTTATCTCTGCACAAGTTGTTCAGGACTTCTATGGTTTTAGGGGTTGGGCTTTTATCAATAGCACATTGAGGCATCAAAGTGCCATCATAATCCAAAAGGATTGCCCGAGTTGTTGTCCTCTTATAAGCTGAAACAATGTGCTCCATAGAAAGCTTCTTAAAATTTGGATCAAGTGCTACAACCCGGAAACTTAACCCAAATCCAATGCCCCAGCATCTTCGTCCCACATGATCTTTACATGTTCTCTCCAAATCTTGCAAAAAACTACGAGCCCAATACCCAACATCATGGGTGCTGACATATCTATAATGTTTCTCATGTCTTAGTTGTTTCTCTGGCTCTGCCATTTCCAAGGCACAATCCATAGCTTCTGCAACAACATCAATATTCCACGGGTTCACTCGAATTGCTCCGCTCAAAGAAGGAGAGCACCCAATGAACTCTGACACGACCAACATACTCTTCTTTGGAGTGTTAGAGGTCATCCCTAAAACCTGGTCAAGCCTCTCATTCCCTTGGCGGCTAATTATATACTCATATGGTATGAGATTCATTCCATCCCTCACTGCTGTAACCAAACAACACTCGGCAGCAACATAATACGCTATTCTCTCATAAAATTTTAGAGGCTGATCAATTAAGATGACTGGCTCATATCCTGGTTTTCCAAATGTATCATTGATTCGCTTTACTGTGGAATCGGTCTCAGCTTGAACTTCCTTCACATCTTTTCCACGACCTCTAGCTGGTAGTGCTATTTGCACCAACACAACCTTTCCCTGCCACTCTGGATGTTGAACAAGCAACTGTTCCATGGCCAACAACTTCAGGCTGATGCCCTTAAAAATGTCCATATCATCTACGCCAAGCAACATTATCTTACCTTGATCACGGAACTGTGTCATGAGATCAGCAACCTTTGCTTCTGTCTCTGGAAGGTTCAAAACCGACTGAAGTTGAGACATGTGGATACCAACAGGAAGTATCTTGATGCTAACAGTTCGGCCATAATACTCGAGGCCGATATAACCTCTCTTAGATTCATAAGACAGGCCAAGCATGCGACTGCAACACGATAAAAAATGACGGGCATAATCAAATGTATGAAAACCAATCAGATCAGAGTTCAGTAATGCTCGGAGGAGTTCCTCTCTGATTGGTAAAGTCTTATAGATCTCTGATGATGGAAATGGACTATGAAGGAAGAACCCTAGTTTCACCCTATTAAATCTCTTTCTTAAAAAGGTCGGCAAAACCATGAGATGGTAGTCATGAATCCACACAAAATCATCTTCTGGATTGATCACTTCCATAATCCTATCCGCAAATATCTTATTAACTGAAACATAAGCTTGCCACAATGAGCGATTAAACCTTCCACCAAGATCCGGTGATAAGGGCAACATATAATGGAACAAAGGCCACAACTGCTGCTTACAGAATCCATGGTAATATCTACTGTACAGATCAGGGGGCAGAAATGTGGGTACACATTTAAATGTCTCCAGGAGGATTTGAGAGACCTCATCTTGCTCATTTGTGGGAATTTCTTCTTTAAGTGTTCCCACATAAAAAACTTCAATATCATCATCACCCAACCCCTCTTTCAGCTGGAGTAAGAGCGAGGTCTCATCCCAACTAAAAATCCAACCAGTGCTGCCATCCGTATTGCGTTGCGCCCTAATAGGCAGCTGATTAGCTACAATAATTAGTCTATCCGGTTGAGCAACCGAAGAAATGTCATCAGAACACACACTCTCAGATGGGTCACCATCAAGATCGGAGATTATGCCAGGAACAGTCATAACTCTTGGAATTCTCCGACTCATACGCCCTAAAGATGGCGATGGACCCTCACCGGAGGCAAGCTCCAAGAGGTTTGAGTATGATCTTGACACCATTTTCACTTCCCACTAACCCCCAAAACAAGATTTTCTTGCAAACAATATAACAACTACTTCCCAAGAAAATCAAACATAGATCATAAACCCTACAAATATCACTCCATACCACAATCTTTCCATCTTCAAAGTTATTGAGCACCAAACAAAAACCTAACAACAAAGATATGAATAAAGATCATCAATAATTACCATCCAAATCTTGATAAAAAGTTACTAGATCCGGGTCTATCTTTACTTTGACAATTTAAACATAAAGGTGGATATACATGATGTTCTTGTCAGATATTTAGATAAAGACAGCAAATGAATAGATTCAAGACATCATAAAAATTACACATACAAACAACACACTGTAGTTCAGCACAAAATGACATTGATTGATTGTGAACCTAAATATAGATAACTAAATAACTAACCCTTCATCAAGAAAGTAAAGATCTAAAAAAATGAGCATTTTTTACCCAATAAAAATATTAAAAATTATAAAAATCAAGAAAAAGTTTAAGATAAATTACCAGGTGTATTAATAATTGAAGCCCAGAAAGTAAGAAGACCCAAAAAGACCTACTGTTGTTAATCTTTATGAACAGATAAAGCTTGCTCAAGCTTGATATATATACACACACAGTCATATATACATACAAGTTGCTATAGTAAATGTACACTAGCACAGTTGCATAGTGCAACATAACTGTTAAAACACAATATTTAATAGTATATTTTTTACGGTTATAGATAAGGTAAGAATTACTAACCGTTGATGAAAGTGAAGTACAAGAAGATCCAACGGCTGGGAAGTAAAGATGAGGGAGATGTAGAGTTGACAATAGATGTACATGTAATACTTATACTCTCCCTCTTTATGACGTATAATGTATACCGTTTTTCCTAATAATCGACATGTATTTTTAAATAAATATGAAATATATTTTTATAATTTATTTTTAATTTTTTTGAAATTAACTTTATAATTCCAAACTTTTATTTAAATCAAAGAAATTGAATTTTTTTATAAAATTAAATATAAAATATATTAAAATGAGTGTGGAGTACTGATAAATATCACCAAAAGGAAGAGAGTACGTGGATAGAGATGTGTTTTAGATAATGTTGTAATGAATGTGAGAGGGTGTTGTTATCTAAATATTGTCCCTTGGTAAAGCCGCCACGAGGCTGGGATTGTGGGGCCCACACGTGGGACCTAGTGGGAGTTTTTGTCTTTGAGTTAGATTGTTTTGTTTGAAGAAAGAACTGTACATCGTGGCTATTTATGCTTTTGTCTGCTCATGCATGAAAATGCCACGTGGCGTGTTTAGAGGTGCAGGCAGAGTTGTTTACTATTTTAGGGCTGGCTTCTTTAGGTGTTGCTGTGTTTGACTTTGACCCGTTTATTCTATCTGGATAGATCCGGTCCGGCCGGAGACTAACATATTTTTTTCGTAAATTAATTTAATTAATTAATATTAATGAAAAATATTAAGTTAGCTTCTTGATTGTTAACCGGAAAAATATCTTTATTGATTTTTTATAAAAAAATTGATTAAAAAATGTTGATTTCGGAAATTAGAGTTCTCAAAATATTCAAAATAAATCTCAAATAACATGTGTCATTATATGATTGACTACAATATATATAATTATAATAGACATATTAACATAATTTTCACCAACAACTATAAAAAAATATTTCAAATTATCCAGTTATCATTGTCACGTAAATTTTTATATTTAATTTGAAACCTCTGACAATATTCTTCGTAAAATGTGCATTCACATGTAAAAAAAACATCGACGGAAATTTATTAATTTTTCAAAAAAAAGTTATTATTTATGAAAAATATATTACTGCCTCTATCTCTCTCATTTGTTTTATATTTGAGATCGGAGGTCAAGAAAATAATAATATAGTGGAGAAAAATTAAAAGAGCGAGTAAAGTAGTGAGATCGATTATTATTTTATATATAAAGTGATTATAGTGTAGATAAATAATGTATTAGTTATTTTTTATAATATTAATATTTACTACTTTTTAATATTTTTGAAATGCAAAAAATTAAAAAAAACATCCAAAAATGATATTATGAATAAATTGGAGGAACGACTAATATTTAAGTGGAATCACGGAGTCGTTTACAAAGTTAATCACCTCAGAGGTAACATTAACACATTAATTAACCATGTAAGACAAGTTGAAGATAAGAAGATAAACCACCAAATTAATTTTTTACCATTTTTACTAAACAAGACACCGATTAGTTTATTATCATGAATAAAAAATATTATCTTTTAAACAACATTATCTTAACCTATAGCTTCTCCAGTTCTCGTGGGTAAAATTATTGTTGCAGGATTTGTTTGTAGGATAAACCCATACAGACATAAAGTCAAGAATCATTATGTTATAAAATTCAAGGTACGGTAATTTTGGATTTTGAAATTTATGAATATTGTTACTCAAATGAAGCTGTAACAGCAATATGTAAGGTTTAGTAAATAGAAAAATTGTACATAGAAAATGTAATTAATACACGACGTCGTCTTATCAGTTAACACTAGAAATTTATTAAATTCTTCTTATTCAAACAAAATGAGGGCAGTGCTAACTAAGTACTCTGAACGAGTCCCAATTTTTATCTCAAATTAACATGACATTATTGACGTATTTTATTTTGTAAACGTATATGTATTATATATTATATGTGTTAAATCAAGTCCAATACAAGATATAAAATAACTATAGTTATTACTATAATTTATTTTGGTGCTAAAACAAAATTAACTCCAATATTAAATGTATTTTGAAATCAAATATTTCTTAATTTATCTAAATTTTGTTACTTTTTCCTAAATTTCATTTAAAGTACAACAACATGCATCTCATTTGTAGTATTTTGATAATGTGGCTAGATACATAAATACATCATTAATTTCAAATTTAGAAGGAGGAGACATATATGCATATTTGCATCTAAATATAGAATTTATTTGGAGTTAAAATTTTTGACATTTAATTTTAAATTATAAAAATGATATCACTTTATATTAATGTATTAAACTTGATTTTATGTGTGCTAATTTCATTTGAGTATTTGCAATTGTCCGAAATAAACTTGGTTCGAACATGGTCCCATAATATATGTGCATGCTATATTGCTATGAAATGTGTGGGGTACAATAATATAAGCGAGGTAACGCCCCTGCAGAGACAGCTAGTAAGCCAGCTAGCCAACAATGGAACAACCTTAACACAGCTGTATCTCACATTCCCAAACTCACTGCTTGCTGTCACTCAAATACTATACACTCTATAGTCTCCCCCCAAACTGGCCAACTGGGTCTTGCTTACCCCGCTGTATTTATCCAATAAGCTTAATGTTCGCACTCTCGATTTTAGAGCACATTAGAACCAAGTTCTATCGGAGTTGAATCAATTTTTTATTTAAATAAGTCAAGTTGAACCGAGTTTAATAATCAAACACAAAGTGATGCTTAAGTTTGGCTCGTTTACTAATGAGTCGATTCCGAGCCAAATACGAGATTATTCACAAACAACATAGCTGAATCAAACTCGAGCCGAGTTGAGTTATTTACTAATAATTCACATATATTTTCAATCGACCAGTCTTAATTTATTAGCTGTACCGAGATTATATACTAGTCTTATCTTACAATTATATATACATACTCATAATCTATACTTGTTTTTTAATTTTTATCATTTTATTTTTCATTACAAGTTTTACGAATATATGTAATAACTCTGTATTTCTTGGTTAAAAAATCTCTCTCTCTCTCTATATATATATATTAAAGTGATGTTAACTATTTTTGTTATCAAGCATATAATTCTTATATAAATGGCTTTAAAAATAGATTTTTTTAATTCTACATTGTACTTGCTAACAAAAAATATGTATGTTTTTATCTTATTATACTTAAATTAAATATGTTTATATGTATGTATCATTTATTTTGCTCCTACTTGTACATATATTCATATTTATCACACTAATTATGTACATATAGTACACCTGTACATCTTTCTTTTCATGCTTGTGGATTAATTATATGTATTTTACTGTTGTTTTGCATGTTGTTTTTGCATGTGAGCAGAGTTCCAGAAATCGCTAGGCGTGTTACAGTGGTGAGGGTACCTTCGAGAGATTAATCAGCGAGTTGGAGATTAATCGGACCGATTAATCGGAAAAATATATATATTATTTTTAATTTTTATAATTATAAAATGATCAATATGTTAAATATTTGTTTAAAAAAAAGATTAGAATGGTATTAAACAATATCTACACATTTAAAATTAAATTCGTTATGTACTAATTATTGAGTTTACAATATTACTTATATTTTAATTCACACTTTTAAATTAATTACAATATGTCATTTTTATATTTTAAGTGAGAAAATAAATATATTAGATTACTTGTTACTTCTTACCAATACTTTATATTAGAAATTGACATGATATTGTGTGAAATTATGAAATTAATGAATTAAAATTATAAAAAAACTTAAAAATATTTTTTTAATTATTTCCCGCCTAGACCGACTAGAACCGATTTTTGACCGCCCAGCCCACCTAATCCTGATTTTGACCCGATTTAAAAAAAACGTCTTATCATCATCTAGATCCGACTCGGGGCGTTTTACCATCGCCTAACGCTTGGGCACCGCCTGCTGACTGGCTTTTCAGACTGGCTTTTAGAACATTGCATGTGAGTAATAAAATTTTATGAAGTTCATATTATAATTGAATACGTTAGTAATATTGGTACTTATTTTTTAAAATATTCATATTTTGCATATTTTATATCACTCAAATGCAGAATAGTTTTTACATAAATATATATGACCTTATTATGACTTATTTTAAATATTTTGTTAAAAATGGGATAGTCTAGACATTATTCCTAGACATTGGTTCATCAAGTATATAATATTGTTTAAATGATTTATTTGTGTTGCAGACTATACTTTTTGATAGTCTAAAAATTCTCAGTGACCTCTCATTTATGAATCAGTTAATAATTGTATATAGCTCCGAAATTAGTCTTCGATATCTTATTAGGCAGTGCCATTTATGATGTTTTCGTGAGCGCATACTTTATGATATCTTAGTAACAGACACATTATTAACATAAATTATGAACTTATGATACCGTGTCGCTAGGTATTTGTGATTTTAGCGAGCCATGAAATTAATTTTAAGTATATGTGAACTTTGGATTTTGAAATGATTTTGGTTTTATAAAAATTATGAACGACTTGATCCACAAGTGTCGAATTATTTTCTTGCTGGACTGTTTTGTTCATTTATAAAATTTTCAGATACTTAGCTTTTGAGACATCATAAAAGTGGATTTGATTTGAGCTTATTCTAGAATGATATTTTAGTCATTATATTTGCATTTGGGGTTGCGCCTCCCCGGATTTGATTTTATTTTCAGTTTAAATGATTTTATTTCTGTCTTGAAATTTTAAAATTTATGGACGACCAAAAACTTATTTAAAGTATGAATAAAATTTGGAGTTTTAGTTTAATATTTAAGTGTAATTTATTATCTGAAAAGTCGGGGTATTATAATATATCCAATTTTATTTTAAATTATTGAGACATTTGTAACTTTAGAAACCGTACATTAATTTTTAAACTGTCGATGTCAAAATTTTATTATATTTTGATGTTTTACTTAAAATAATTAAATTTTTAATAAATGATGAAAAAATGTGCTAATAAAAATCTATAAATGATTAGTAATAATTTATTATTTGTAATATATAAAATTTATCCAAGCCGAGTCGAGTTGTCAAGTTTGAGGCGAATCTGAGCTGAGTCCGAGCTAAATGAGTCGAGTTCAAGCCGAACAAACACAAAGCTCGGCTTGGCTCTCTTACTTACCTGAGTTCAATTTAATGTTCAAGATTGGTTTGTTTAAGGAAACGAGCCGATCCGAGTCGAGTTCAATTATTTAACTGATTCCGAGTTTTGTCACGAATGGCATTGTTCATATGCAACCCTACTCAATTTATTGAGTTCGGAATTTTAGGAGCTTATCATTTATCATCCTAACTGTCCTATATTTGTTTCAGTTGTATATGGTGAAAACAACGGTGAAATACTCTATTATTCCTCGGTTTGGTCAAGTTGCGTCTAAACTAATTCAAACATCTCAAAAAATTGGATTGTCAAACAGCCTGGTTCGAATTATAATTCAAGTTTTGAAAAATAAAATTATTTTTAATTAGTGAGTCGTTGAGGTTATAGCTTAGATTAGTTTTAGCTCCCTAGTCCGTGACTACAGAGATCGCGGTGCGGTTTTTTCCTCAAACCGCAAAATAAACCGCACATGCGATTTTATCAAATTTTCAAATTTCACGTGCACCGCGTACACTAAAAAAAGGCATAAGCCACACCACGAAAAAGCGGTGTGGTGTGGTATTTTTGGCGCGATTTATATATTAAATAATAATAATTACTGATAAATATAATAAATGTTTAGCTAAGATGGAAGCGAAAACTTATACATCATTGATTACAAATAAAAATATTTCAGTAGTTTGTAACATTTCAGCAAGCATTTATAACATAAAATTAAATTAAACAAGAAATGAATCTATAATATTATATATATATATGTGTGTGAGAAAGAAAGAGAGAGATTGTGGTGCGGTGCGGTTTGAACCGCAATATTAAAATCTCAAACCCCAAATCCTACCTCGCGGTTTATTAAAAATTCAAATCACAACCGTACCACAAAAAAATTAAAAACCACATTTTGTGATACGGTATGGGGAGATACTGACGATTTTTGTGATTTGTGCGGTTTGATGATCACCCTTACAGTGTCTGCTTTACGTCTCATTTCGCTGCTCCATATGTTGTGACAAAGTTCGTGAAGGGTTTCAAACACATAAACGCAACGAAAACAGTAATTAAAAACGTGAAAATCAGAATTTTCAAAACCCACCATAGTATTTATGCGAAAAATAGATATTTAATTCGTAGATCAAATTATTTACCTTAAGAAGCTTTACAAATTGGTTGAATAATGGAGATCCAAAGATTGTTCAGACACCACGCATCCCGCTATGCTTTATCGGTATCTAGACGAATGCTTTGAACTCAAGGATTGGATGTGTTTCTTCTTGATCTCTCCATCATCTCTCTTGGTGGCTAGGTTTTTTTTTAAAGTCACAAATTAAAATCAGCCACAAGAGATGTTATATGGAGAGTAGAAAAATGAATTATAACTCTTAACTAATTAGAAGTTATTATTAATTCAAAATTCCTCTTCATATAATAATTAAGTCACACTTAATTATTTAACAACTGAATTTCATAATTAATATTAGTAAACTCGAATATCATTATTTATCTAATTAATTAAGTCATACTTAATTAATATTATAACTAATTCAAATTACTTTAATAAAATTTAAATCCGGTTTAAATTAAATAATCCTTCGAGCATTCTTTGTGTGTGACCCTATAGGTTATTATTACATTGACAACGAGTTTTAAATCTAATTCAAAATTATAAATAATGAGCGACATCTAGTAATACATCATTGCTACCCAAGTAATGTGATCGATTTAACATTTCTTGAATAATGTATAATGTAATATAATTCTTTTAACTACATATTATAGATTAAACTAGAGGCATGTAATGTGTCATCCTCATCAATGTTTAATCCAGGTTTCCTTGATCAATGAGTAGACTATCATATCAAATCAACATTTGAGCGTGACCACGCATTTCATAGTCTAGCTCTTACAAGAGGCAATAATATAACTCCTAAAATTAGGAGGGTTAAATCATTTCTAGATCATTCATATTTCTCATATGATTCATAATCTACCCGAAATACAGTTTTATCATTACCCGATCAAAGATAACTTTTAATGTAATCAAAGTACATTAATTCTCGTATAAAAATATAATGATTTCAAGTCTAAGGACCATTACATCATTATCACAGTGAAAATTACTTATGACTCAACATATATGTAGAATCTCACATTGGGTTTGTCCAACACCATGTATATTTACATCTCCCTGTGTTTTTGGCTTTAGTATCACTATAACTATGATCAATGAGATGCGATCATCAGTCAACAAACACACTAGTCTTAATGTTTATTATTACCCCTTAATAATAATACTTGACTATGGATCTTTAGGAATATTGATACTATTCTCATAATCTCATTTCTAAGTCACGTACTTAGAGATATAAAATTCATATCATATTCCGAGGACATTTATTAATCTAACATTTATATCATAATAAATTAAGAATTAATAAATTATAAAAGGAATAATCGATAGAATATAAATATTAATAATCCAAATGTCTTAAACTAAAATATCATACTGTTGTCTCTAGGGCACAAACACTAACAATTCGAAAGATAATAATAACGATATTATACATACCAACAAAAAGCTGATCGCACTTTTCTCATCTGTTAATGGGACAAGCTTCGAGTTTTATAATTTAAAATACGTATAGGGGACTGTGTTATACCATAATATTTTCATGGGTATTTTATCGGATATTTAAGGAAATGGATCAGATCACCGCCGAGGATGAAGACGGACGACCTCCGGAGAACGCGTCTCCGGAGCCTAGGGCGCCCCCTATTAGGCTCACCCTATATAGGGGCCGCTTACTATAACTATTGACGACGAATAAGTTATAACGACGATTGGTAAATTTTATATGAAGGTTTACGATAATCATCACAACGGGAGATTACAATAACCATAGTGAAGGAAGTGTGGGACGACCGCTACAACGATGATACCACGACGATCGTTATAGCAGAAGACAACGAGGAACAAGTATTGATGAAGAGTCGATAAAAATGACTTTTAGCTAAGGGAGAAATAGTGAAACGATCAAGAAATAAAAAATGATTTGGGCTCCAGGGAAATGTCCCCAGACCTTCCTAGGGGGCTCCCCGTGCTATATGGCCGCACAGAGTAGCCGCTCCGTAATACAAGTGAGATGACAAGGAAGAATTAACGAGGAGGTTGCTCCCACAACTAAACTAGAAAGTAAATGAAGCATAAGAATCACACAAGAGAAAAAGAGGAGTCCCGGAGGAGCTCTCCAAGCTTAGGGCGCGCCCTAGGCATGAGAGAGGACTCCAGAGGACTCCAACCCATCATAGGGCGCGCCTGAAGAAGGAAAAGGGCCCTCCGAGAGCCGGTGTCCCGGAAAAATGTAGCGAAGGCGTTGTTTTTGAGTCTTTCTGGTTTTCCTTGTTGGGGAACAGTCGCAAATATCTAGTGAGTGCTTTAGGAGTCCTTTCTCCGTATTCGGTGGGTTGTCCTCGGCAAAAGACTATGAGGTTATCTCGCATTTTACACTTCTATGCTTTGAATCACTTGTCCTCTATTTTGGCGGGTTATCTTCATCGGGGGCAAGGATACGCTTTGGTATTTGTGGTAAGTCATGGTTATACTCGCGGTTATGATCAACGGAAGTAGTGGAAACAGATGAGGATATCCACCGATCGAGGAGTTTCCATGTTCGTGAAGTCTCGAAGTCGTAACCGAGCCTTGTGTGTTTGTGACTAGGCCACATCGTTAGACACTCCTAAAGCAAATCAATGTTCGAGTTATAATAGAAAGTTGGTTCGACAAATCCTATTGGGCCACAAAATGAGAAACCAAGTCTATCTAGGTTTCTTGTTCTCCAAGAACTACATAGGACTTGATCTTCTATAAAAGGAGGTACGTAGGCACATTGTAGGGGATTGGAAATGAGAGCTCTATACGCCACCATCAAACACCCTTGCGATCTCAACCCCCAATATATCATAATTACCACACTCTAATGACTTTCACGGTGAAGGACCACCATTGTAAATCTTGATTCTGTCACGATTTGAGCTTGGTGGAAATGTTGGGTCAGATCCCAATGTTACGAATGATAATTGCCATCAAATGGAACTCGTTGAAATGCTTGAGAAGATGGGAGAAAGACTTGCAAATTCATCAAGGATACTTAACGAGTTGCCCTCAAAGTTGGTAAGTCCGCCTTCTTATTTTGCAATTGTTGATAGGTCGGATAATATGGATTTAGTAGAGGGAACAATGGGTTGTGCAAGTGAGAATTTAAACCATTTAAATTTTCCATAATTTGATATATTTGCTCCTCAAATGTTTGATGAAAGTCCTGACAAGGAATATGTTTCAACTAAGAAATATTTATGCACTGCTAAACACACAGTGGAAACGTTAGTGGGAAATTTGAAGTATGACCATGGAATGTTTGATGTGAGATCTGGGAGAGACGTAAATGATGTGAAGAAAAAAAATCGATGATAACATTTAGGATTTGAATCAGTTACAAGTGTTAACACCTGGGAGAAATATCTCTGAAGTATTTGATGCACCTGATACAGATTCCATGGTTTTTGCTATTGAGTCAAGGGAAGAATCTGTGAATGTGATGTTATGTATTGTTTTACCTATTTCGAGGCAAGGTGTGATTCAACTAATTGTTACAAGCTTCACGACGATGAGCATGGTAAGTATCGAATGAAAGGGAGATATTAGGAAATGTATGAAGTTCAATATGATGGAAATAAGAGGCCTGATTTCGTAAAAAAAAAATCTGAATTGGATTTGTTTCATCCTTGAAAGGGATGGTGCATAGAGCAATGAATATTAATGAATGGTTTGCTAAAGATAAGGTTGTTAGCATTGTGAATTTGTTTGAGCTGGTAATTGTAATTGGTAATAGAAGAGGTTATGCTTGCGAAGGTGAAATTATTTTTTATAGGCTACACAACGATGAGTGTGGTAAAGTTGAGATTTTAGGTGAAAGTAATAAAAATATATTTGGTTTGGAGTTGCTCGACAATTGTAAGGGTTTGGTGAATGTTGACGACTGACGAGGTCACGATGTGGAGCTATTATTAGGAGTGTGACAACAACTTAGGGGAACTGATTAAGGTATTACGTGGAGTACAGGTCTGGAGTAAAATTATTGGTTGTCTAAAGATATCATGTTCAGTTGACTTTGTTTGTGGAGGGAAATGGTGTGGTAATTATGATATTTCTGGTCACTTAATCGAAGCTCATCCATCAATTTTGGAATGGTACTTTATAACTATAATTCATATGCTTAACACTGATAAAAAACTAATGATGAAGTGTCTTTGAAATCCTCGGAGCCTTTATTAGCTTATTGTCAAGCCCAATTATTACCTAAGAACATCAAGGAATATTGTGTATCAATTTAATTGTCAAAGATGTCTTTCAATGTAATACCGAGTCAAGTGGAAATATGGTTAGTTCTCTTGCTAACCGAGTCAGGATTGTTAAATTGCTCTTTAATGAGGCTAAAGCTGAAGAGGAATGTGGAACGGAGGGGATCGGAAAGGAAGTAGCTAGTTCAAAGGAATTTGCTACGAGCATGAATTTCTGTCAGAAAGATCCATTTTTTGTATTAGGGAATGTTGGATTCAAATGGGAATTGAAGGGAGGGACATTGGTCGTAGAAAATATTGGAGACATCAGTTATGAGGTATGTGACATGGTCCTTCACATTGATGCCATTTACGAGGATAGTGCCAAGGCCATTTAAACTGTTGGGACGATTATATGTATCTCTCATATAACATCAAAACCTCGTCATTTGGAATCTATGTACCTAATGACGTTTCAAGCATCTGAACAAGCCATTGAGTATTACAATATTCTGAACCTAAATCCGGGCCACATATTTGAGGAAATGTGTAAATCATGTAAATATGTCATATATGGGAAGAGTAATGCACATATGTTTGGAGTAATAAAGAAATTCACCTTGTCAATCCTGTATTCTGGGAAGCTAGGTAAAGTTGTCAAGAATATCTTGCATTCTGATTCTTCTGTTCACAATCCATTCTTTTGATGTGTACAGCTTCAAAAGCCCTAGAGAAACCTTATGTTAGCCGTCTTTATGAGCTTGTGGAAGTTGAAGAAGGAGATATGGTTGTAGATTTTGTGTTGGACATACTTTTCAGTATGATGTCGGGTACTTCAAAGGAAGCATTGCCAGATTTCCTAGTACTTTATCAAGCAAGGCTTTCATCTACCACAAAACCTATACTTGTTGTTGCTGCATTTTCGTTCGTGACTTTATATTACCGAAATCATACGATACAAGTTGAGGCGGCTAGATTATTGTCTATGCTATTCCTTGTCGCAGATTCTTCACAACTCCACATATCTTAGAAAGCTTGTCTCTGACTTAATGACAAACAGATCATTAATTTCCGAACTGGAATTGGTAGCATTCTGTGTGAGCAAGCACTGTGTCATGATGATCTTCTTATCACTGCCATCCAGATGCTGACATATACTGTAAATTATCAGCCAGCTTTCCTTGCTGTCATAATTGCTTACAGTGAAAATGCAGTGGTCCAAGAGATTGAGACTAATAATGAGAAGCAACTAAAAGAAAAAGATCTGAGAGAAATGAACTCTCTTAAAAAACTAGAGGAAAATATACTTGGTTTGGGTGGTATTGATTTTTTTTTTCAACTCCAGAAAGTACAGTTCACCCTTTTATATCTCCTCGTACAAAGATGAGGAATGATGAAGACTTAAGTGTTGAATTGGGAATAACTGTGGAAGATGTATGTGCAAAGAAACACTCATGATATGATTTAACAAGAGACCGGTACACAAGTCACCAACTACATTTGAGCATTAGTGAAATGCTTGAAGTTAACTACAAGGTGTCTTTTAATTCCATCCTTGAGGATAAGGATGTTCCGAAGGAGAAGAGTATGTCACGATTTGAGCTTGGTGACAATGTTGGCTAAATATTATGTGGGCCGAGTATAGTGTTAGGTTGTATGTTTGGTCCAACTCAATGACTTAGTAGTCAAACCAGCGATATCGCGTATATAATGTACCTTGTTCTTCATTTTGGGGTTATCAAATGAATGAAATTGAATATTTAACTTTATCTTTCCTTTTTCAGCATTTATCTTCCTGCAGTGATTTTGTTTTGGTAGGTTAATTTTAGAATTTAATTGTCAAGATCATGACAAATTCCGGCCGCAAATATCAAATCTTTGTTAACCAAATTTCTCCGTTAACGGACTGTACTGTAATTTGAACACGTATTTTTACTACTAGTCTATAACCCGTGCAATGCACGGGTGATTATAATATTTGCAATTTGCTTATTATATATAAAAATAAATTATAAAAGATGATAAATATATATTATTGAAATTAAAGAAGTTAAAGTTTTTGTATGTATGGTGATACTGATGGATTTAAAATATGAATTATTTTCTAATATTAAAATATGAATTAGTAAAATTAATTTTGGAAGTATTTGGTTTCCTGTGCAAGAGATGAGAAAGAAGTTGAGGGCAATTAGAATTTAAGTTGAATTATAGTTCAAAGTGTTTGTAATTATATTAGATATCTGATTTAATATATTTAAATAAATTATTTTTGTTTTAACTTTATTTTGGAAGGTGAAAATAAATGTTTTAGGAAGGTATTAATCGATCGACCAAACGAAACCATGTTTCGCTTATAATAGTATAGTATAGATGGTGATACTGATGGATTTAAAATATGAATTAAAAATATGAATTATTTTCTAATATTAAAATATGAATTATTAAAATTAAGTTTGGAAGTATTTGGTTTCTTGTGCAAGAGATGCAAAAAAGAAGTTAAGGACTATTAGAAGTTAAGTTGAATTGTAATTCAAAAAATTTGTAATTATATTAAATACCTGATTTAATATATTTAAATAAATCGTTTTGTTTTAACTTTATTTTGGAAGGTGAAAACAAATGTTTTAGGAATGTGTTAACTAACCGATCAAACGAAAGCTTATAATAGTATAATGATTATAATATTTGCAATTTGCTTATTATATATAAGAATAAATTATAAAAGATAATAAATATATATTATTGAAATTAAAGAAGTTAAAGTTTTTGTATGTATGGTGATACTGATGGATTTAAAATATGAATTATTTTCTAATATTAAAATATGAATTATTAGAATTAATTTTGGAAGTATTTATTTTTTTGTGCAAGAGATGAGAAAGAAGTTGAGGCCAATTATAATTTAAGTTGAATTATAGTTCAAAGTGTTTGTAATTATATTATATATCTGATTTAATATATTTAAATAAATTATTTTTGTTTTAACTTTATTTTGGAAGGTGAAAACAAATGTTTTAGGAAGTTATTAATCGATCGACCAAACGAAACCATGTTTCGCTTATAATAATATAGTATAGATGGTGATACTGATGGATTTAAAATATGAATTACAAATATGAATTATTTTCTAATATTAAAATATGAATTATTAAAATTAAGTTTGGAAGTATTTGGTTTCTTGTGTAAGAGATGCAAAAAAAAAAGTTAAGGACAATTAGAAGTTAAGTTCAATTGTAGTTCAAAGAATTTGTAATTATATTAAATACCTGATTTAATATATTAAAATAAATCTTTTTGTTTTAACTTTATTTTGGAAGGTGAAAACAAATGTTTTAGGAATGTGTTAACTAACCGATCAAAAGCATGTTTCGCTTATAATAATATTAATATAGTATAGATAGATGTATTTAGTGTTGATAAGTCCGGGTTTCTTGACTTTAAATTAAAAAATATATTCGTTTATATAGCAAGTCTAAAAACTACTTAAAACTAAAAGGAACTTTAAGTCAGAAGTTAGCGTGAGTGTGAGGGACTTTTAAAATAAATTATTGATTTTATTTGATAATTTTTTGAAAAAGTTATTTAAGTAGGCAATTTATCAATTTTTTATTTTCATATTTAAATAATTCATAAATTTCTGATAGTACTAAATTAACCAAACATGCATTGACTTAAAATTTTAGTTATTTACTTATTGTTCTAAACAGCTACGAGTCATAAAAAGAAAATTAAACTTATCCAAAACGGCATCTATGCTAGATTCACAAATCACAAAACACCCTTACGCAAATTGTATTTTGATGTAATTTCACGGTAAAATAATAAAGTCAAATGCATATAATAAAAATATATAACCGTGTAAGGAAATTAGATTAATTTGACAATAAAAAATTAAATATAAAATTTAAAGGTGCAAAATCGGCCAATGATATTAAATGGGCTGCACTCTGAAATAATTTGACCCCCCAATTCTCTAATTCAGGTCTACCTTGAGTTTAATTTTAATTTGCCACCAGAGCAATATTTCAGAACGCTTTACTCCTATTTTCTCATACTTCTCTAATAATTAAAATTTGCTTCAAATGAGTACGATTGAATAATTCAAATGACTAGGAGTTTATAATATATCGTTTAAGATATTGAGTTAGATCCTCGTACATCCCAAAAAATTATTAAAATAAATACTAATCTGTAATTTTATAAGTCATATTTTGCAAAAAAAAAAAACTAACTTCAAATTGTATTACAAAATCGTAATTTGCTTAAACTGATTCCAAACAGCATGATGATCTCGTAATTTCACGCGAGAAGACATGAAGTAGCATCTTAACTGTGCACTGGCTTTTGATTACGCTTAAGTACACGTATAAAAAATAAAAGCGAGAGCTAATATTTTATCTCATCCCGTACGGATAATGTTTTATAGTGATTTATGAGTAGGATTGGATTGGCTTTGGGCTTTTCTGTTTAAACGAAACCCCCACATTATATTGCCGGCCATTGGTGCGATTTTAAAATTATCAAGGAAATTATGGATAAAGTTTATATTTATGCTATACCATTATAAGCCAAATATAATTTCGATTGATATTGGTTTAACACATTCCTAATTTTTTTTAATATTTTTCAAAACAAAGTTAAAAAGGTATAATTTACTTAAAGATATTAAATATTTATTATAACTACAAAGCCTTTAAATTATAATTTAACTTAATTTCTAATCGCACTCATTTTTTTTCTCAACTCTTTAAGGAGGAAACAAACACTTTCTAAATTAATTTTAGTAATTTAAACTATACTATTGTAATCTTTTCGTTTGGTTGGTTGATTAACATTTTTCTATAAAAAAAGTTTGTTAATACATTTCAAAATAAAATTTAAAAAATATAATTTATTTAATAATATTGAATCATGTGTTTATTATAAGTACAAACTCTTTGAATTATAATCCACCTTAATTTCTAACCGCACTTATTATAAGCGAAACATGATTTTATTTGGTTGATTAGTTAACACCATCCTAAAAAGTTTGTTTATAATTTCCAAATTAAAGTTAAAAAATATAATTTATTTAAAGATATTAAATCATATATATAAATTATAATCCAATTTAATTTATAATCACACTCAACTCCTTTCTCATTTCTTTCATAAGAAACCAAACACTTCCAAAATTAATTTTAGTAATTCAAACTACACTATTATACACTTCTTAAAAAGTTTGTTATTACTTTCCAAAATAGAATTAAAAGAATATAATTTATTTTAAAAAATTGAATCATGTATTTATTATAACTATAAACTCTTTGAATTATAAGTCAACTTGATTTTTAATCACACTCGGATTTCTTTCTCAGCTCTTTCATAAGGACTGATTTTGTTTGATTTCCAAAAATAATAATTACCATTTTTCAAAATAAATAAATTTATTCAATAAATTATAAGCAAAATAAAACTGCACATCCTTACTCAAATATGCCAGGAACACTTTTACTTGGGCTCTCGTTAGGGCTGAGTATAAAACCGAAATGAAACCGAAACCGAACCGAAATCGGTAAAAACCGATTACAACCGGACCGATTTAAACCGAACCGAATTAAAACTGAGAAATCGAAAAACCGAACCGTTACTAATAGCTCGGTTCCGGTTTTGGAGTTAAACGAAACCGAAAAAATCGAAACCGAACTGATTGTTATAACATATTAATAAATAAAAATATAAATTACATTATATGTGTGTGTTTATCATATAAAAATATAAAAATATAATTGAAATATTCATGTAGTTGCTTATAAAAATTTAGTATGCTAGCCAGCTTCTGTAATGTTTTTTTTGCAATTGATTTGTCTGGTCAAGAAGTACACAAATGTTATGGCAATATGCTCACATTTTAGTATTTTTAATCTTTGTTCATTTCATTTAGAAATTGTTGTGAGTAACTTTAGTCTCAGGTTCAGTACTTGGTAACTTGTAATGTGAATATTCGCCAATTAACCTTATGCATCCAACTGAATAATTGATATTTTGCCGAGTAGTGTGCTTCAAAGTGAACGTAAAGTACGGAGAGGGAAGGGAAGAACATGCAGAAAATAGACGATGGATAATGAATTTAATTGCACTTCTTTTAGATTTTAGAATTTAATCAATTTTAGTAATTGAAATTATAATATCATAAAATAATTAATAAATCAAAAAAAAAAATAGAAACACAATATCAAAAAAAATCTATACTATACTACTATAAGCCAAACATGGTTTCACTCGTCGGTTGGTTAATACCTTTCTAAAAAAGTATGTTAACACATTTTAAAATAAAGTTAAAAAAAATATAATTTATTTAAAAAATTAAATCATGTATATAATATAACTACAAACTCTATGAATTATTGTCCAATTTAATTTCTAATCGCACTCAATTTTTTTCTTGCCCCTTAATTAATTTTAGTAATTCAAATTATAATATAACAAAATAATTAATAAATCAACAAAAAACAATATTAAAAGAAAATAATACCAAATCATCTATATACACCACACCACTTTTATTCACCACTCTCACTTTCACCCGCTTTGCTATTCAACACTCTCACTTTCTCACTTTCACCCGTACAGCAAAGCGACCAATTGGCTGTAGGATCATCTTTTAAGATTTTAATTATTTTAATTTTGAATTATTCAATAATATAATACATATAAAATAATACGAATATTTAAACTTCACTAATCTCAATAATATATTAATATTTTTTTTCAATTTATTTTTATAAAATAATAAAATTACTAACATTATAAGCAATCTATGTATCGTACGGATTACAAGCTAGTATATAATGGCAAATAAAGCAATACAACTAATTAATTCAGCCCTACAAGTGATTGAGCAGAATGAAAATGTATTCTTACTGTTTCACACCAATCATCGGATTTCAATTTCAATAGAATCCGTCCGATAATTGTTTGAATATATTTTGAACTCAATTTGAACTTACACAAATATTTTGAATCCAATTTAATGTGAGTTTTAATTAGCTAAATTCTTTTATTTAAGTCTTGATAAGCTCGATTCCAATTTCAACGTATTTCATGTTTCGAATTAAAAAACTCTAAATCAGATTGATTTAGATTTGAAATTACTTCAAATTGTATTTATTGTAAGGGTTGTGATCAATTACATTAGTAAAGTTCTTTATAACACATAGGGTGTTGGGTTTCGAGACATAAAACGCAGCGGGTAAACGTAAATAAAACAAAAAAAAAATTCGAAACTCAAAAACAAAATCCATGTATAATTGTGGGTAGATTATGGAGATAACGAATCATACCTTTCAAGAGCTTAACGGAGATCCTAGCTATCACGCTTTGTGTCTACCTCTCGGAGAAACACCTCTATGTTATCTACACGAGCACCTCCAAGAACGTCTCACGAACTTGGCTACGGAATGGATGTACTAGTCTCTTTCTTGACGATCCGAATTGCCTCTCTTTGCTGCTAGGGTTTTCTCCAAAACGTACCCCTCTTTAACCAATCATTATCTATTTATAATGACTGATTAAAAAGGCCCATAACAGCAAAACCCAACCCTAGTAGGTATTGGATTAAATAATAAAAACGAATTTCTATTATTTAATTAATAACTAAGTCATACTTAATTATTATGGGAAAAAACATTCCTTTTAATTCGAATTTATATTATCTCAATTAAGTCTTACTTAATTATAATAAAATTCGAATAATCATCAATTAATTTAAATCCATAATTTAAATTAACTATTCCATTAAGTGCTCTATTTGTGCGACCCTATAGGCTATTATTTAATTGGCAATAATTTTATTCTCTAATAAAATTATAAACAATGAGCGGTATCTAGTAATACATCATTGTTACCCAATTAAACAATAAGTAAATCATGATTAGATAAAACCTTCCGTGATTAATGTTTTTCGTGTAATATAATCCCTTTAACCATACATATTATAGATTAAACTCGAGGCATGCATTTAGTCATCCTCTTCAACATTTAATCCGGGTTTACTTGATCCATGAGTAGACTATCAAAGACAAATCATTATTTGAGCATGACCATGCTTTTATAATCTCACTCAATCAAGAGGCCAATAATATCTCTCCTAATTATAGGAGGGTTAAATCCTTTATCTATCATTCATATTTCTCATACGACTCATGATATACCTGATGTCCACTTTTATCATCACCCGATCAAAAGTAACTTTTAATGTAGTCAAAGTATATTAATCCTCGTATAGAAATATAATGATTTCAAGTCAAATGATCATTACACCATTATCACTGTGAGTCTTTCTTATGACTTTATTAAACATGAAGAATCTCACTGTAGGTCTGTCCAGTACCATGTACTCTCACATGTACCTATGTATTGACTTTAGTATCCCCATACTTATAACCAATGAGATGTGGTTATCTTGTCAAACAAAATACTAGTCTATCTATGTATTATTATTGTCCTATATAATAATACTCGATTAGGGACCTTTAAGAATATGATATATTATATAATCTCAAGTTCAAGTCATGTACTTAAACTATACAATGTGTATCATGATTCTAAGGACATTTATTATACTAACAAAATATCACAGTAATTAAGGTCATAATAAATACATTTATTGAATGATCAACTGACATAAAGATTTAAAAGAATAATGTATTGCCTCTAGGGCACCTACACTAACAATCTCCCACTTGCACTAGAGCCAATCACCCATATATCTAATACCCATGGAACTAGTGTGACCATCGTGCTTCTGCTGCGACAAGCCTTTGGTCAGTGGGTCTGCAATGTTATCATTTGTGTGCACTTTACATATGTGTATATCACCCCTTTCATTAATCTCTCGAATAAGGTGAAATCTCCTGAGTATATGTTTGGCCCGAGAGTGTGATCTAGGTTCTTTAGCCTGTACAATGGCTCCATTATTATCGCAGTATAGATCAATTGGATCTGCGATCGATGGAACCACTCCCAAATCAGAAATGAACTTTCGAATCCAAACGGCCTCCTTAGCTGCTTCACAAGCTGCAATGTACTCAGCCTCCATTGTAGAATCAGCTACTGTTTCTTGCTTTGAACTCTTCCAGCTTACAGCACCTCCGTTTAGACAAAACACAAAACTAGATTGTGATACAGTATCATCTCTGTATGTTTGGAAACTTGCATCGGTGTAACCTTTTACAACGAGTTTCTCTTCTCCTCCATACACCAAGAATGAATCTTTAGTTCTTTTCAAGTACTTAAGAGTATTCTTGACTGCCGTCCAGTGACCTTCACCCGGATTAGACTGGTATCCGCTCGTCATGCTCAAGACATACGAGACATCTGGGCGAGTACATACCATTGCATACATGATAGATCCAATTGCTGAAGCATATGGAACTTTATTCATGTGGTCCTTCTCATCCAATGATTTCGGACACTGGTCCTTAGAGATCGTTATCCCTTGAGACACGGGGACATATCCCCTTTTTGCATTTTGCATTCCAAAACGATGCAAAACCTTATCAATGTATGTGCTCTGACTTAGACCGATCATCCTTCTAGATCTTTCTCTATAGATCCTCATTCCTAGAATGTAGGATGCCTATCCTAAGTCTTTCTTGGAGAAATTGCTCCCTAACCAAGTCTTAACAGCCTTAAGAGAAGGTATGTCATTCCCCATTAGTAGTATATCATCAACATATAGTACTATGAATGCCACATAGCTCCCACTAACCTTCTTGTAAACACACGGTTAATTTTCGTTTTGAACAAAGCAATACTCTGTGACTATTTCATCAAAACGGATATTCCATCTCCTAGAGGATTGCTTCAATACATAAATGGATCGACGCAATTTACATACCTTGCCAGCATTCCTTGGATCGACAAAACCCTCAGGTTGTGTCATGTACACATCCTTTTCAAGGCTTCCATTAAGGAAGGCTGTTTTGAGATCCATTTGTCAGATTTCATAATCATGGAATGCTGCAATTGCAAGTAAAATCCTTATAGACTTGACCATAGCCACTGGTGAGAAAGTTTCATCATAGTCAATACCATGAATTTGTTTGAAACCTTTTGCAACCAATCTAGCTTTATAGGTCTGGACATTTCCATCCATGCCCTTTTTTTTCTTAAAAACCCATTTGCACCCTATGGGTTTTACCCCTTCAGGTGGATCAACCAAAGTCCATACTTGGTTTTCGTACATGGAATCTATCTCGAATTTCATGGCTTTAAGCCATCTCTTAGAGTCTGGACTGTTCATAGCATCTTGGTATGTGAGAGGCTCATCTTCATCTATGAGCATCAAATCACCACACTGAGTCATGAGAAATCCATATCTCTCTGGCTCATGGCGAATTCTACCAGATCTACGAACAACCTGTGTTTGTTGAGCATTATTATTATTCTGCTCTTGTTCCACTTCAGGTTCAATGCTATTTTGTGGTTCTCGATCTTCATCGAGATCTATAGTTCTCCCACAGTTTCTTTTGGAAATAAAATCTCTTTCCATGAAGACATCATCTCGAGTAATAAACACTTTCTGCTCAGAAGGACTATAAAAATAATACGCCTTTGTTTCATTAGGGTATCCCACAAAAATGCACTCTTCGGATTTAGGTCCAAACTTGTCAGATTCTTGAAGTTTTACAAACGCCTTACATCTCTAAACTTTCATAAAGTTCATGCCTGACCGTTTCTCCTTCCATATCTCATATGGAGTCTTTTGAACCTTCTTAGTAGGAACACGGTTAAGTGTGAAAGCCGCTGTTTCTAGAGCGTAACCCTGAAAACTAATTAGAAGATCTGCATGACTCATCATCGATCGCACCATGTCCAACAAGGTGCGATTTCTCCTCTCTGAAACTCCATTCCATTGAGGTGTTCCTGGCGGAGTGAGTTGTGATACAATACCACACTCTTTCAAATACTCTCTAAATTCGGTGCTTAAGTATTCACCCCCACGATCGGATCGTAAGATCTTAATACTTGCATCTCCGCCAATTTGCTTTTCTACTTCAACCTTGTATTCTTTAAATTTTTCAAAAGAATCGGATTTGTTCTTCATAAGATATACATATCCATATCTACTGAAATCATCAGTAAATGTTATGAAGTAGTAGT
The DNA here is from genome assembly GCF_009905375.1 of Apium graveolens. NCBI lineage: Eukaryota > Viridiplantae > Streptophyta > Magnoliopsida > Apiales > Apiaceae > Apium > Apium graveolens. Next base: position 193,898,378 of record NC_133647.1, read on the forward strand.
AGCCTCCTCTAGCCATTACACGTATTGGGCCACATACATCACTATGTATTAGCTCCAGACGTTTAGTGGCCCTTTGACCCTTACTAGTGAAAGGGGCTTTAATCATCTTACCAAGCAAACAAGATTCGCATTATTGGTATGATTCAAAATCAAACTTATCCAAGTATTCATCCTTATGTAATATGGATATGCGTTTCTCATTTATGTGGCCTAGACGACAATGCCAGAGGTATGTTTGATTTGAGTCATTCATTTTAAGTCATTTTTTTTCTATATTACAGACATGATTATCTAAATCAAGAACATATAAACCATTAAATAAACGCGCAACACCATAGGTTAAATCATTCAAAGCAAAAGAGCAATTGTTGTTCTTTATTGTAAACGAAAAACCTTTCTTGTCCAAACAAGAAACAGAAATAATGTTTCTGCGAATCGCAGGCACGTAAAAACAGTCTTCTAGTTCTAAAATAAGCCCAGAGGGCATAGATAAATAATAAGTCCCTGCAGCTAAAGCAGCAACTTTTGCTCCATTGCCTACTCTTAGGTCCACTTCTCCCTTAGCCAAAGTTCTGCTTCTCCGCAGGCCCTGCACATTTATAAAAATGTGAGAAGCACATCCAGTATCAAATACCCAAGATGTAGAAATAGACAAATTGACTTCTATAACATAAATACCTGATCCAGAAATCTGAACTGCTTTCTTTTTCTTCAGATCCTCCAAGTAAATTGGACAGTTTCTCTTCCAGTGACCATCTTTCTTACAGTAGTGACATTCACCCTTGGCCACACCACCTTTAGGCTTTAAAGCCTGTTTGGGACCTGCCTTTGGCTTGGGTGTAGAATCAGATCCAATCTTCTTCTTACCCTTCCACTTGCCCTTCCCTTTGGCCTTACCTTTATTTACCATCAGTATGGGAGCAGGTTCAACTGTCTTCATATTGGTCTAATATGTTCTCAACATATGCAATAATTCAGTAGGTGTTTTGTCAAATTCATTCATATTGTAGTTCACAACAAACTGAGTGAATTTATTGTTCAAAGAATTCATGATTAGGTCAATACCAGTTTCCGGACCAATCAGGAAACCCAAAGTTTCAAGGTACTCAATGTAACCAATCAACTTCAGAACATGTGGGCCAACTGGTTCACTTGCCCCTTGTTTGCAATTAAAAAGTGACTTACTCGTGTTGAACCTTTCTTGACGAGTTTGGCTTGCAAACATACTTTGCAAGTGCTCATTGATAGTATATGCATCCATATGCACATGTTGCCTTTGAAGCTCAGCACTCATAGTTGCCAACATAAGACATGCAACATCATTTGCATCATTCTCATCCCTTGTGCGTGCTGCTCGTTCATCAGCAGTAGCACCCTCGGGAAGGGGGCCTGGAGGAGGAATATCAATGACATGAAGCTTGCGCTCCTGCCTGAGGATAATCCTCAAATTCCTCTGTCAGTCTAGGAAGTTGTTTCCTCCTGTCAGCTTGTCATTCTCAAGGACTGAACGTACGGATAGTGTGTTTGTGTTGTTTTCCATTACTCAGTATCTACAATAATAAAAGCGCAAAATAAATATTAGATTGTCTGAGTTAAAATTTTATGTTCATATGATTATGATATATTCATAATATATCTCCCACTATTTTTTATCAAATTAATAGCCCTAACTATTAATTCGGAAAGTATATCCCATAAATCTTTCTAGTGAGCCAAGATCCATATTTCGTCATGTCCTAAGTCAACCACTGGTATCCTTAAAACATGATTATTTAGGTAGACAACAATTGTCAATTATATCATATCTAATTCTTGGATAATTTGGTGAACAACAATTGATCTTATCTATCTAATAGATTTTTAACCAAACTCTATGCTTCTAAGTTCATAATAGTTGAATATAACCGTTTATATTCACCTTATTATGATGACTCAGTTAAGTTAGACCCAATGATACAACGTCCGAATATAACCGTTTATATTTGTCGCATTTCACCATGACGGATAGGAGTCCCCTGCCACTGACAGCCCTTCCCCTTATCGATATAGGATTCAATGAGTGTTCATTTATTGGAAAGCATCTGATTAAAACTTAATATTTTTACTTAGGGATTTTTTAATTTAGAACGATCATGATCCCATCATAAAGAGATTCCCAATTTTTCCTTGAATAAAATACTTCAAATCAATACTCGTCAATAGTTTGATTTCCAGGTAGTGGAGGAGTCACATCGGTCTCGCTTAAAACCCACAGCCTTACAAGTTCTATGAACCCGTTGTTGATAAAATCGCCCCATGTCAGAAATAAAGAAAATTCGCATTTTATTCCGTGTTTCATAAACACGAGAATCTCATGATCGTTTGTTAATTTTAAATCTTGAGTCATTACAGATTTTATCTTGTTTAAAGGCATGGCATGAGTGATGTATCTAATACATACATGCATCATTAATCTAATTAAAACATGCATTTTCTACTCTACACATACTATTTATACATCATATAAAAAGTGTGTAAAGTAAACATGCAATAGTTATGGCCCAATCTTATGTGATCTTTTCAGGCTAATGAAAAGATCAAGGTCAATCTATGGTGTAAAAATAACTATTACATATGTCTTCTCTATTGCTTCCATTGTCTCCTTGGCCTCCATATGATGCCTCTTTGTTCCCTTGTCCTTCTTGGATGTTACATTAAGAATTATACTAATGAACTTACAAAAGAACTCGAGTTACATTCGAGATAAAAAAACTACAAATAGAAAATAACATGCAAGTCGTATTTATTACAAACCAAAAGAATAAACCATTACAACTAAGGTCTTAAGGCCATAACTATGCATCATGCTCAAGTAACCATTAAAGAACATGATAGATCATATAAAGATGACATACTATTTATTACTTATCATGATCCAATCAAGAATAATAAATAAGTAAAGCATATGTCATAAGCACAAATTAAAACGAAACCCTAAACACGCGGATCGAATACTGGCAATATCAAGTATCAGAATACTAGCAAAACATGTATCGGAATACTATTCCAGAAGCATGTATCAGTATACACACGATCCATATCCCAGTTACCAAAAACATGTATCAGTATACATATTTTAAGAGATCGCATACATATGAGTTATGGCAGATCTTAAACATACTAGTATCATCATATAGATCAATAATAGATTCATCATATCATTCATATAACATAACTGTTATCATGGCAGACTCATATAACATAACTGTTATCATGGCAGACTCATATAACATAATTGTTATCATGGCAGACTCATCACACATGCATACATGTAAAATACAGTAAACACGTAACCAAATCAGCCCCTTATACACGTAGCTCTGATGCCATTGTTGGGTTCCGAGGCATAAAACGCAGCAGGTAAACGTAAATAAAACAAAAAAAAATTCGAAATCCAAAAACAGGATCCATGTATAATTGTGGGCAGATTATGGAGATAACGAATCATACCTTTCAAGAGCTTAACGGAGATCCTAGCTATCACGCTTTGCGTCTACCTCTCGGAGAAACACCTCTATGGTATCCACACGAGTACCTCCAAGAACGTCTAACGAACTTGGCTACGGAATGGATGTACTAGCCTCCTTCTTGACGATCCGAATTGCCTCTGCCTCTCTTTGCTGCTAGGGTTTTCTCCAAAACGTACCCCTCTTTAACCTATCATTATCTATTTATAATGGCTGATTAAAAAGGCCCATAACAGCAAAGCCCAACCCTAGTAGGTATTGGATTAAATAATAAAAACGAATTTCTATTATTTAATTAATAACTAAGTCATACTTAATTATTATGGGCAAAAACATTCCTTTTAATTCGAATTTATATTATCTCAATTAAGTCTTACTCAATTATAATAAAATTCGAATAATCATCAATTAATTTAAATCCATAATTTAAATTAACTATTTCATTAAGTGCTCTATTTGTGCGACCCTATAGGCTATTATTTAATCGGCAATAATTTTATTCTCTAATAAAATTATAAACAATGAGCGGTATCTAGTAATACATCATTGTTACCCAATTAAAAAATAATTAAATCGTGATTAGATAAAACCTTTCGTGATTAATGTTTTTCGTGTAATATAATCCCTTTAACCATACATATTATAAATTAAACTCGAGGCATGTATTTAGTCATCCTCTTCAACATTTAATCCGGGTTTACTTGATCCATGAGTAGACTATCAAGACAAATCATTATTTGAGCATGACCATGCTTTTATAATCTCACTCAATCAAGAGGCCAATAATATCTCTCCTAATTATAGGTTGGTTAAATCCTTTATCTATCATTCATTTTTCTCATACGACTCATGATATACCCGATGTCCACTTTTATCATCACCCGATCAAAAGTAACTTTTAATGTAGTCAAAGTATATTAATCCTCGTATAGAAATATAATGATTTCAAGTCAAAGGATCATTACACCATTATCACTGTGAGTCTTTCTTATGACTTTATTAAACATGAAGAATCTCACTGTGGGTCTGTCCAGTACCATGTACTCTCACATGTACCTATGTATTGACTTTAGTATCCCCATACTTATAACCAATGTGAGTCTATCTATGTATTATTATTGTCCTATATAATAATACTCGACTAGGGATCTTTAAGAATATGATATATTATATAATCTCAAGTTCAAGTCATGTACTTAAACTATACAATGTGTATCATGATTCTAAGGACATTTATTATGCTAACAAAATATCGCAGTAATTAAGGTCATAATAAATACATTTATTGAATGATCAACTGACATAAAGATTTAAAAGAATAATGTATTTCCTCTAGGGCACCTATACTAACATATTCTTCATAGGAGGAGAAGTTGTTTTCCAAAAGGGAGTACCATTAGTTCTTATCTGCGGATCTTATTGTACGGGAGAGGTGGTAGACGAATGTGATCTCCTTTAAGCAGTTGATTCTCATAGGGGGAGAAGGAAGAGAGATATGCGCTTCTCAACAGGAAATGTGGTTGTACAAAAGAAGCTGATGATGATTACTTCAAGACTGAGAAGTATTATTTGGAAGAGATTTGAAGAACCAAGGAAATGAAGATTAAACTACGTGAAGATCAGTTCAGTGCTAAAGGAACAAGCATCTTTCATTTCAGTAACTCAAGAAATCTGGAAATGCAATATTTGATCCAGAAAACCAGTAGCATTATTTACAAGTCATGGTACTTTACTTTTTCTAGTTGTTAGTTGAGTTATCCTCTCTATTTAATTTTCACATTTCTAATATCATATATAACGAAAATAATTGTATTTTATCATGATTATTACAACTATTAAACATTAAACATTTTATAATTATAAATTTTTAATATTGTATTGGGTTATTAAATATTAATAAAATATTTGTACATATCGAATAAATAATTTATTTTGGAGTATTAATTGATATATAAATTTAGATTTTATTTAATTATTAATTTTTTTATAAAAATGATCATTCAGAATTTTTAATTCAGGTTTATCAAATGACTCAAATTAATCATTTAGAAATTTTAACCGTTCAGAAAATACTATTCATATTTTTCAAATGAGCCCTTAATAATAAGGCCTCACGGGTGAATGAGTGACATGAACTGAACTATTCTTTTTTCCTCTATTCAGATTGTTTGATGCAAATATTATGAATATGGAGGATTGGATTTCTTATGAATAAGGGCTGGACTAGTGTGCTTCTAAATTTTCTCTGAACCAGTCAAATTATACTTATGTTACTTTGTTTCTTTCAATTATCATGTAGCAATTTTATATTTTGTTATTTAATACTATTCATCTTTTATTAAAAAAATAATCTTCTTCTCCCGCTAGTCATATGAAAACACATGTAGTGGGATCTGTTTTGTGACTAAAAAAGTTTGTAATTTTTTAAATTTCATGTTTTATATTTAGAAAATGTAAGTCTAAATTAAATTACTTCTGAATGAATCAAAAATAATTAAATATATAATTATTTGAATTAAAATAGAAAAATACTTAAAATTTCTGTAAAGCTTATATATATATATGTATATATATATAGGGATGTCAATACATGAATTACTTTTTATATAGAGATGAACCATTATTTAAAGAATATAAATGCATAATTTATTTCATTTTTCATAATATATAGTTACAAATTTTAATTACAAAATTAATGATGAAATTGCATAATTTTTTTATTTAAAAGGTTATTGTAATTTGATGAATTTGTTTAAAATAGTTTTGTAGTAAAATCACAGTTATCCAAATTTATTTCACAATAGAATCAAATTTAAAATATATTTTTTTTAAATTTCAATTGTTAAACTTTTTATTATATTTAAATATATAATTATTATTCTACAAAAACAATAAATTTGATGAAATTCTACAATAAAATCAAGGTTTTTTACGGTTCTATATATAAAAGGGTTCTCTCTTGAAAAAAACATACACGCATATATATATATATATATATATATATATTAAAAAAATATTTTCATTTTTAATATGTAGTATTATCTTAAAATTATTAGTGATTGTACTTATTTACAATCTAATTTTTAAAGCTACCTAATTAGTAATAAATGATAAATTTTTAACTTATCAAAAAAATATTTTAATTATATATATTTTTTAATTTAAACAACTTTTAATAAAAAAAATTATTGAACATTATCAACTACTCAACCACAAATAGATTAATGTTGTCATTCAGAAATTTAAATAATTTACCAAACAATCTTATTCATTAGCGTTTAGATTATTACTGATTCAGAAATTTTAACTATTCAGAAAGTTCTGTTCAGATTTAACAAATGAGCCCTAAGTTCTTTCCAAAATACTCCCTCCGTCACTTTTTAAATATTAAATTTATAATATATATATATTAATAAAAATGAAATTTTGTAAGTTGTTTTCATGCATGTCCTTGTATTAAAAGCTAAGATAAGTGTATGCATTTGTTATAAAGTCAAACATTGAAATTAACAGTCGGGTAAATATGGAAAAATATGTAAAAATATGTATTGGAATAAAAATGAGACAATTTTTTAATATTTTTTTTGTAAATGTGACAACTAAAATGGGTGGAGGGAGTACTTCAAATTCAAATCGTGTGATCGATTTTTTGCAAACAAAGTATGTACTCAAATTTGTCAAATACATGAACCTAAGTATATCCTGTCAATATCGCTATCAATATATTTTACCCAACTTTTGCTTATTTCACGAATCACCAATATTATAAATGTCTGTAATACGTTATAAAAAATGCCAGAAAAATAATTTAATATTCAAAATATTTTCTAAACAACAAATGAGAGATCTTGTTACAATAATTTTAGATAAATTTTAAAATTGTTCTCGGTTATCAAATATTGTATTTTTATACGTGTAGCGCTTATGTACGTGTAAAAGGTTCTTTAGATTTTTAAGATAAATATCTAATTACACTATATCAATCCAGTATTTGAAAATAGGGTTAAATCTTCAAATACTCACTAAAGTGGATGGTTTATATTAAATTATAACTTATTCAAACTTTCAGCGTCTCAAGTATACCACTCTAATAATGAGTAATGAAAAGGATGTTAGGTGTGCCTGTTGACCAAACAAAAAATGGCTTGACTTTAATGTGAGAGATACGTGGACACATACGGGGACAGTAGAATTACATGGAATCTAGTCCATTCTTGTTAATAATATAAGGAATAAAAACATATATATGCAATACATCATTAATCTCTTAGTATAAGGGGATCGTAATGTTGGGTGAAAAACCCTATGTTAGGTCACACACACTGTAGAAGGGGGTTGAATACAGTGTTTACTATAATCAAATCGAATATAAGAACTCAAGTAACAGAACACAGATTTTATTCAACACAATAACTCTGTTACAAAGAACTGTTCTCTCTCAGTGATGAACAAATTATCACGAGAGCTGCTAGGGTTACAATGAATAATAATCTCGATTAAGATAATACATATAGTGTAAACCCTATGCTGTGTTTATATAGACACACAGTTACAAGATAATCTTCTAATTGATATCGAATATAATTCTACTTCCTAATATATATCAATCAGTTATCTTTTCTTCCAAGTATTCTATTCTTCATAGAATTCTTCTTCATGCATATCTCTTCTTATGTTTATCTCGATCTTCTTTCCTTCAATCAGCTGCCTTCCTTATCTGAACGTCTCCTTAAGTCCTGATATTATCTCCTGATAAATATCTCCTGATAACTTAAGTTCTGACAACTTAAGTTCTGATATCTTAAGTCATGACTTCAGTATAAATACTGATTTCCAGTTAAGCACTGATTTGTCATGTTAAGTAATATCTGAAAAACTAAACACAAATCATATTAGACATGACATCACAAATATATATAACAATCTCCCCCAACTTGTAAATTATCATAATATACAAGTTCAACAAATATTTGATGATGTCAAAAACATTAAGTACAAATGCATGAGAATTTGACTAGATAACTACAACTTACAGTCCTTGTAGCTTTACCATCCTTAAAGTTTGATTTCAGCTTTAGTCTGTATATCCTTCAGAATTTAAGCAGTTGTAGATCTTTGACTTGACTTCAATTTCTGATCTCTTTGATATCAGGAGTTGTTCTGAGATAGTTCTTCAACAGACATCTCTCAGCATATTCAAGTTCATTGACCATCCTCCTTTTAGCATTCTTCAGTTCAACTGTATCTTCACTAGTTTGAAAAATAGCAGCCCTGAGATCATTTATTCTAGCTTTCCTTATATCCTGATCTAGTCTGATGATATAGGCTTTATCAGACTCTAGATTGAATTCAAGTCCCTTAATACCAGAAAATGTAGTGATGATTTTAGCAGTATTAGACTTCATTTCAACAATTTCTCCACTATGAGATCTGTACTTAGGACATTATGGGTTGTCAGACTTTACAGAGTAAAGCTTCTGTTTTTGAATATTTGATTTTAAACACCCTGCAGCACCATCTGTTGATCTGTTTTTCACTTGAAGTAGAAATAGAACATGTTCTAGTTCTTCAAAATACTTCAATAAAATTGCATTCTCCCTGATCTGGAATATCCTCCCATCTGTCATAAAGTATAACATGATATCTTCTTTCAAAACAGAGTGGTAAACCATTTGTACAGATTCAAGTTGATTCAATCTCTCAGTAGTTGCTCCTACACCTGGTTCACTTAAGGAAGTTGGATCATTGGTAGTGTTGTGTACTTTCCTTTCTTTAGAACTACCCAATCCTGATTTGTCTCTTGCTTCCTTTCCTGTAGCAACTTTTGCTTCAAAACCACTTGATGTAGTCTTCAAAGGTTGAGTCTGTTGAGCTTTTGTGAATCCTGGTAGTAGCATCTTTGAAGGTTTAATATGAGTAATGTCAGAGGTTTTCTTTTCCTTATCTTTTGATATCAAGCCAACTTGAGTTCTGTCAGAGGTTGCTTGCTTCACTATCATATCAGAACTTACTACATCTTGACTCTGAACAACTTGAGCCATGTCAGAGGTTGGTTGAGAAATCTTCTTTTTCATCAGAGTAAGACTAACATCTTTTTCATCAGATTTTTCTTCCAGATCCATGACTGACATATATACCTTTACAGGTTCACCAATTTTTTCTTTGGCCTTGGATCTAGGATCAATCCCCACTTGTGATTTGGTTTTGGTTGCCTCAAAATTTGTCTTTTCTTTTATTGCAATGCCCTTAGGCTTTGGAAGTTTCTTTTCAACAACAGAAGCTTTAGACCTGGATTTAACATTTTCTGCTTTAAGTCTAGCTTCTTCTTCCATTAGACTTTCAATTTTCAAAGTCCATTCCAGGATTTTCTTTGAGAAATAATCTCTTTGAAATCTCTTCATCAAGTTCCAGATGTTCAGTAGAACTTATCCTTTTACCAGTATCAAAACTTATTCTTCTTCCAATATCAGAACTTGTTCTTTGACTTGTAGTTTCAGCTTTGCTTGATGAAAAACCTTTGCCTTGACCATGACCTCTACCCATTCCAGAGTTTCCCTGGTCATCATTTCCATCATCCTTACCCTTCAGTGGTTGAATAGATTTGAATTTGGACTTAATCACTTTCTCCCCCTTTTTGGCATCAACAGGTAAAAGAAGAGAGACAAGCAATTTCACTGAGGATTGGATCTCATTGAGTTGAGTTTGCTGAAAAGCTTGATTCTTTAGAATTTCAGAAATTTGATCTTTTGCTTCTCCTGAGTCTTTTCAATATACCCAATTCTGTCAAAGGCTGGCTTGAAAAATCTGTTCTTTTCCAATTTTATATTTATATCTTGCTGGATCAGAGATTCTTGAATTTTATTCACCTTGTCATGAGTTATTGAGTATTGACCTTGAAGGTGCCTTGTACTCATTGCAGTAACTCTCAGCTGTGCCTTGAAATCATCATTTATCAGTATTTTATCAGCTTTGGCAAGGTGCTCAGCAAGAATTTTTTCAGTAGGAACAAAGCTAACTGAGTTCCATTCCTTAGTCCACTCCATTCCTCTAGGAGTTTCACTCCAAGGTACTGGTGCATCCTCTCTAACAAACTTCTTGATTAAATCAGCTTTGCATGGAGCTTGTTGAGGTGCATGTCCTGATGGACCAGCTGCATCAGCATCTACATTAGCAGCAGCTTCACCAGTAAGTTCAGCATTGTCAGCATCAGAACTTACAGAGTCTGCAGTATCAGCATCCTCTGATAAAATAACAGTATGTGAGGCTATAGATGCTTCAACATCATCCTCTAAATTCTGATCTGCAACTAAGTTCTGATCAACATCCAAATGTTGATGCCCACCTAAAATCTGATTTTCATCATCCAGATTCAGAATTGGTGTTGTTGGAATATCTTCATTGAAATCAGCATCTAAAATTGGTGTTGTTGGTGGAGTGAGTTGAGTTGGTGGAGCTTCCAAGTACAGAACCTCAGGCACAACCAAGTTATGTATGTCTATTTCAGCACTTGTACCTGGGTCTTCAACATGTACTGGATCAATTATAGGAGACAGAGGAGGTGTAGGCACTTGCTCTGGAATATCCGCTTGCTCTTGAATAAGAGACTTTTGAGCTTGAGTAAAGTCTGATTCAGCTGTGGGAAGTAATTCAATGACTATAGGTTCTGTTGGGATCAGAGATTCCTGACCCCCTTCCTTAGCTGCTTCTTTCAGAATTTCTTCAGAGTGTGATGATACACTTACAGCCCTCCTGGCTCTTTGCTTCTTAAGTCTCTTTGCAGAATTAGATACTTTGGGAGCTTCATCATCAGAATTTAGCTTTCTAAGCCTTTTGAGGGGCCTAGCTAGAACTCCCAGTTTCAGTATCTTTCTGAGAAGAGATCTTCTCAGTTTCTACAACAGCGGTTTCTGATATTGGAACCTGTTCCTCAGTATCTGACTCATCTCTCAAAACAATTCTCCTTCTCTTCTGTTGAGATTGAGGTACTATCTTAGTCCTCTTGGGTTTTGAAGATGAAGGCTTCACAGGATGTGCTAAAGGTTGAGGTTGAGATGACTCTGTTGGTTTGTAATATGTCCTGATGGAGGGTTGAGTCGGTCGAGGTTGAGAAGTTTGAGGTTGGTGAGAGATGGTATGTTCTGATGGCTGTTGTGTTGGCTGTGATGTGTTGGTGGGTTGGACATTAGGGTAAACAGATGTGTATGTTTGTGGATCAACATTTACCAAGATTTGTTTTACTGACTGAGGAATCTGTAAGGGTCTATGCACTTGTTTCTTATTGTCAGCATTTAACAAGTCATTAAAAGCCCTTTTTGCAAGCTTAAAGGGTGGAATTAAATCACTGACAGGTTGGGGTTCATCAGCACAACAGAAAGTATATATAAGCTGATAAAATCTAGCAAAGTATACTACATTCCTATCCTCTGTCATTCTATCCCCTATAAAACCTAGCACGACACTTGCAAAATCAAAATGAGTTTGATGAATAAGGGCATACCCGATTTGTTGACTCATGATGGGAATAGCATCAAAGTTGGAGCATTTATTGGCGAATGCCTTAGTGATACAATCAAAGAAAAAGCTCCATTCCTTTCTGATATTTGCTCTTTTCAGTTGACCCAACTTTCCCAAACTTTTCTCATAGCCCAAACTGGCCATAAGCTGCTGTAAAACAGGATCCTACACTGTTGAGAATGTGCAACCTTCAGGTAAGTGGAGAGCTTTACGAACTGCTCCAGGAGTAACCACATGCTCGACATCTCCTGATGTGAAAACAATGCTTGGAGTACCAGTAGCACCACCATCATCAAATAGCCCAGTTCGCCAAAATGTCAGCACTTGTTGGCATGAAATAGTTTGAGGTTGGGTCAAAGCATACCCAATCTCACTATTGGCTAATAAATCTTGCACAAAGTGCAAATCTGATGGAGCTTCAGCCTTATTCAAGATTGCAACATAGTTATTTGGTACAAACTTGGCTCCATCAACAATTAAATCCTTGGGCGCCATCAGAAATAAGTGAGAAGTTAGAGTGCCTGTAAGGCGTTTGATGAAATATCTGTATAGAAAACCGTTAGGAAGTGTGAGAGAGAATAAGAAAAGAGAGAGAGTGAGTAGAATAAAAATGAAAATAAAAGATTTGAAAATCTTTTATCTCTTTTACTTAGACACCCCACGTGACAACAGTTAATGAGAAGTGGAACAGACCTTTACACCTGTCAGCCATGCAGCAGTTAAGGCAAAAGTTAATGGGCACGGTAAATAATTAATTATTACATTGCATGTTCAGTTTTTTTTTAAAAAACTGTTCCCACTAAATAAATGATTATTACTGCTTTATCTCACATAAACCAATATTCTGAGAAAATATAACCGTTCAAGTAATGACCAAAAATAAACCAAGTAAATAAATACTGTCACGTCAGCATCAGAACTTGATTATTATCAGAATTTAAAAGTCATCAGAATATGGCTCCTTAACTCGAAAAGAGAATATTTATTTTTGTAATTTTTCACACAAATATTGATTTGGTTTCATCAGAACTTAATCATCAGAACTTTTCCTCAGAATTTATGCAACTAACACTTAAACTGTTCATCTAAAACAACATTTATCACCATAGTAATTTTCATCATTCATATGGAGCGTATGTGTGTGCATTAAGCTAAATATCAGACAAAGAGTAAAGTCTGATTCACTTCAGTACATCTTGGAAATAAGGCATAACTAAGAACTTTGCTCAAAATCTGTCACTATTCTGAAGTCAACTATAGAATGAGTTCATGCATGAGTCCACCTCAACTGTTTTGTGCTCATTTTATGCATTTTTTGAAATTCCTTTTTACAGTGGCTTCTCAGTGTAAGTGAGTCACGACTGCTTATCAGAATTTATGCTGTTATTAGAGTATTTCTCCAGTAATCAGAGAATGTGAAAAGTCACCAAGAAAATTTTATTTTGCTTTTCTAATGCATATTACTTAATACCGGCAATACACTTGGGTCTTCCCTTCCACATTTTTACTCTAGATCTCAAAGGAGTACCCAATATTTATTTCTTTTCTTTTTCTTTTTCTTTTGATAAGTGAGGCTTATCAGCACTTAGTACATCCATAAGATTTACAATCATCAGAACTTAACATATAAGAAGCACTATTCTAGTTTTTGACTTAGTAATAAGATACACAAAGTAAACTTTAACTAAGCTCAATATCAGAATTTGCTTGTGTTAAAAGATTTCCTGTTAGGTCCCAATGTGTTTGTAGAAGGGGGGTTGAATACAAACAATACCAAATAATTGAATTAAATGCGGAATAAAAAATGTGAAACAAAATTCAAGTTAAATAAAAATATTATTAAACTTGAAAGGTGTTACAACAACTGTATCGATTACAAGGAATTACTCTCAAATTAATTATCACAAATCTAGAATAAATTCGACATGAACTTTTTCTATTTTTGAAATAAAAAGATTCAAATGCTAAACATAATTTGAGATTAAGTTCTAGGGATTTTGATCCGCTAGATTGTTACACAAGAACAAGATAAATATTTCTAGTGGTTTGGATTTAACTTTACAAACTAGAAATTTAATCTTGAAGTAGCAGAGAAGATGAAATATTGTGTCTGTTGCTTTTTCTTTTGTTCTCGAGTTCTGTGTGTTCTGGATAATGAAGAATGAATGCTTCTGCTTCTTTTAATCAATTCAGCTGAATGAAAATAGAGCTGGCATGACAATCCTTTGGCTCAGTAAGACAATCGGTAGGACTATCTTTAGAGCTAGCAAGACAATCAGAATGAACTAGCAAGACTTTCGGTATGACAATCAATTATCATACCGATTATCATAGTAGTTCAAACAGATTGTTTTTGCTGAATTAATAAGTGATTTTAATCTAATAATAATTATGGTAAGACAATCAACTGAATTAGCATGACTTTCGGTATAACTATTGATTGTCATACCGATTGTCATACTAATACAATCAGTTATCTTTTTGGAATTAAAACAGATTTTAACCAATTAAAAATTCTGAAAAACCTTAATATTAACCCTGAATTAATTAATCAATTAATTTAATTAATCAAATAAATTAATCTTTTGTAGATATAATTTATTTTCTTAATTAAATTATATGACTTAATTAATTAATAGAGAATTAATACTAATCTTGAGCAACATCAATTCTTCTGTATATCTTCTGAAAATCACTGAAATATATGAATCAATTCCACCACTTCATTGTTGACACTCGATGTATTGGCTGGTTCATGAGTGACTAACTTCCGTGACGTTTCTTCATGTCTTGACTTTGACACTCTTGATTTTCTTCAGACTAAATCCTTGTAATTCTCTGATACCCTGACGAGGTCTCTGTCACTTGATTAAATCCACAATCTTGATTTGTATCACTGAGGCATGATCAATTTCTTGAACTTCTTCCAGTGAATAAATTCCTCAAGTCTGTAGATGAACGTTGTTTCTGAATCCTCTGACAGATGTTACTTGGCGAGACCTCTCTGACGGTAGATCCACTATTTACTTATTACATTCTTATTTGAGTTGAGTTAAATCCTCTAATATACAAATAGGCTATGACATATGCCTTTCATTTCCATATAAATAATTACTTCAAACATGGGACTTTAGTATATTTAAAGACTACTAGGCCAGCATCTAGCACAATTATCCTCATTGGATTGAATAGTCACAGAAACATTCATATCACTATAGAGTTTAGAAATTCACATCAGATAACAATCAACACTTAGACAATTTCAATTTAAGCACATAATACACAAAGATAGTAATATCTGTAAATACTGATCATTAAGTGTGATGTATCAAAACATAAACTAAGCAGATTTAGAGAAAGAACCTGAAACCATTCCAAGCTCATTTACCAATCTTGTAAAAGTAGCTTCACACAATGGTTTTGTGAAGATATCTGCTAGTTGTTGATCTGTTGGAACAAAATGCAATTCCACTGTACCTTCATCCACATGTTCCCTAATAAAGTGGTACCTTATGCTGATGTGCTTTGTCATTGAGTGTTGAACTGGATTACCTGTCATAGCAATAGCACTTTGATTATCACAGTAAATAGGGATTTTAGAATATGTTAACCCATAATCCAGTAACTGATTCTTCATCCAAAGAATCTGTGCACAATAGCTTCCTGCAGCAATCTACTCTGCTTCTGCAGTTGATGTGGAAATTGACTTTTGTTTCTTGCTAAACCAAGAAACCAATCTGCCTCCAAGAAATTGGCAGCTTCCACTTGTGCTTTTCCTGTCAATTTTGCATCCTGCAAAATCTGCATATGAGTAACCTATTAGCTTAAAGTCTGATTCTCTAGGATACCACAATCCTAGATCAGCTGTACCCTTAAGGTACTTGAAAATTCTTTTTATAGCTATTAAGTGAGGTTCTCTTGGATCTGCTTGAAATCTTGCACAAAGACAGGTAACATACATGATATCAGGTCTACTTGCAGTTAGATAGAGTAGTGAGCCAATCATACATCTATAATCAGTAATATCTACTGATGTACCGGTATCCTTATCCAATTTTATTGCAGTGGCCATAGGAGTGGATGCATTTGAACAATCTTGCATTCCAAACTTCTTCAACAAATATCTGGTGTACTTAGATTGACAAATAAAAGTTCCTTCTATATTCTGCTTGACTTGAAGGCCCAGATAATAGCTAAGTTATCCCATCATACTCATTTGATATCTTGACTGCATTAGCTTAGCAAACCTTTTACAAAGTCTGTCATTTGTAGAACCAAAAATGATATCATCAACATATATCTGCACCAAAAGTAAGTCCCTTCCATGGTTGAGATAAAACAATGTTTTGTTAATAGTCCCTCTGTTAAATCCACTTTCCAGAAGAAACTGAGCTAGTGTCTCATACCATGCTCTTGGAGCTTGCTTAAGGCTATAAAGTGCTTTATCAAGTCTGTAGACATGATGAGGAATTTTTTGAATCTACAAAACCTGGAGGTTTTTCAACATATGCTTCTTCTTCCAATTCTCCACTAAGAAAAACACTTTTTACATCCATTTGAAAGACTATAAACTTTTTGTGAGCAGCATAAGCCAAAAATATCCTTATGGCTTGAAGAGCTTCTTCCACTTTCTTTGGTTCAGTCTGAGAAAGAAAAGAGTGATAGAGACATTCATTAGATGTTGATGTTCTAGTTCTTATACCTGCTTCATGATCTCCAATAATCAAGTCAGGTGTATGTGCTTTAGTCCACTTCCTTGCAGATGGAAGGTTATCTCTAGAACTGGATGCTCCCCCATGATCCATGCTGCCTCCATTAACATTTTCTGATGCCCCCCCTGAAATTATGCTATCTGAGTTGGATTCTTCAGAATTTGAGTTCCCAGAATTATCAGAACTTGGCTCATCAGAACTTGATGAATCAGAACTTGAATAGCCTGTTCTAGATTCTGATGCTTCTTGAGATGTGGTTGTATCTTCAATATGCTCCCCATGCACAGGTGCATTTTCCTTTGACGTAGTTACCACAGCTTCAATAACATCAGAATTTAACCCATCAGAATTTGCAGTATCAGGATTTAGACTGTCAGGATTTACAGAATCAGAATTTAAAACTTCATTCTCAAATCTCAGCTGATCATGATCATTGAAATATTCAAGTCCAGTAATCCTCTTATCATTAAAAGAGACATTGATAGATTTCATGACAACCCTTGTTCTTAAATTGTAGACTCTGAAGGCTTTTGTGGAAAGTGGATATCCAACAAAAATTCCTTCATCGGCTTTTAGATCAAATTTGGATAGCTATTCGGGATGAGTCTTAAGAACAAAACACTTGCATCCAAATACATGAAAATACTTTAGATTTGGCTTTTTTTCTTCACCATCTCATATGGTGTCTTTCCATGCTTGTTGATAAGTGTTGCATTCTGAGTAAAACAAGCAGTCTGCACAGCTTCACCCCAAAAGTAGGTTGGTAACTTTGCTTCATCAAGCATAGTTCGTGTAGCTTCAATAAGAGTTCTATTTTTTCTTTCAATAACTCCATTTTGCTGTGGAGTTCCAGGAGCAGAAAATTCTTGCTTAATTCCTTGGTCTTTGCAGAACTCTTTCATAATCAAATTCTTGAACTCAGTGCCATTATCACTTCTTATGATTTTCACAGAGTTTTTGACCAATTTATCCAGTTGTTTGACATGATCAATCAAGATAGATGCAGTTTTACTTTTTGTGTGCAAGAAATAAACCCATATGTATCTGGTGAACTCATCCACTATGACCATAGCATATTTCTTCTTTGCAATAGACATGACATTCACTGGACCAAATAAATCAACATGTAGTAGGTGATAAGGCTCAAGAATTGAAGATTCCGTCTTGCTCTTGAATGAAGATTTTCTTTGTTTTGCCTTTTGACATGAATCACAAAGGCCATTAGGAGCAAATACTGATTTTGGAAGTCCTCTCACAAGATCTTTCTTGACTAGTTCATTTATATTGTTGAAATTTAAATGAGAGAGTTTCTTGTGCCAATTCCAGCTTTCTTCAATTGATGCTCTACTTAACAGACAGATTGCAGAACCATCAGAACTTGTTGAAAGCTTGGCTTCATAAATGTTACCATGCCTGTATCCCTTTAGAACAACTTTGCCTGTAGATTTGCTCACAACTTCACAGTGTTCTTCAAAAAAATCCACATGATAACCTCTGTCACAGATTTGACTAACACTCAGCAAATTGTGTTTAAGTCCTGAGACTAGAGCTACTTTTCAATGATGACATTCCCAATATTGATATTACCATATCCCATAGTTTTTCCCATGTTGCCATCTCCATAAGAAACACCTGGGCCAGCTTTCTCCACAAAGTTTGATAACAGGGCTTTATTTCCAATCATATGTCCTGAACATCCACTGTCCAGAACTACGATATTTTTCATGTTATCCTGCAATCACAAAGACCACTAATGATTAATTTTAAGGACCCAGACTTGCTTGGATCCTTTGGCCTTATTAAGTTTGTTAACATTTGCAGTGGATTTAGCATCAGAGTTTATGTTAACAGTTTTCTTATCAGAATTTGCAATATCAGACTTTGCATCAGAACTTATACTAGAAGGAATAATGCTAACTTTCTTTAAAGAAGGTTTTATTTGATAATAATCATAGTACAAACTATGATATTCCTTACAAGTATAAATGGAATGCCATAAACTACCACAATGAAAACAAGGTGTGGCCTATATCTAACAGACTGACTCTTAACTCCTGATTTTGAAGGTAAGGAGTTTATGTTCTTATTCTTCCTGCAAAAAGAAGCCTGATGGTTAGAATTTCCACAGTTATAACATTTCTTTCTAGGAGGATTAGGAACAGGCTTATAATCATTGCTTTTATTCACACCTACCTTTTCATTCCTATTTTTCCTAGGTGGCTTTACCTTGTTTACATTCTTAACATCTTTCAGCTTATGCTTAAGCTGCTTCTTTGTCATTAAGCCTATGTTAACTTCAGTTGACTTATCCTGTTTTGGTTTGTCAGAAGTTAATTTTTCTTTAAGTTCTGATTTTTCAGTATCAGAATTTACAGCTACAAACTTAACAGGATTTACCTTTGTCTTTTGTTTAACAACTATATGCTCAATTTCTACAGTTTCTTTATTATTCTTATCATCTCCATAACCTAAGCCCTCTTTTCAATTTCCACTACTTAACAAATTATGAGTTGTTTTGCCAGAGTTAGTCCAAATCCTAATAATCTCTCTTTCCTTTTCTAACTCAGTTTTTAGAGATTCATTCATTTTAAGCACTTCATCTCTAACATAGAAAGCATCATCTCTATCCTTCTGAGTTTGATGGAATATAACAAACTCTTTTTCTAAATAATCATTCCTCTTTTTATAAGCAAGATTTTCAGAAGTTAATCTTTTACATGTTAAAGTTTGATCTCTATAACTAATGAACATGGTTTTAAGATATCTTCTAAACTCAGTAAACTCAGTAATATCATCAGTATGAAAAACATAAGTTGTTTGAGGTACCTTTAACTCAGCAGCTTCAGAACTACTATCAGCATTTTCCATCAAAGCATAGTTCACCTCACTTTCAGAATCTGAAGTGTTTGTCCAGATTTTCTTCTTTGTGACAAGAGCCTTGCCTTTGTCACTCTTCACTTTTTTGCAATCAGGAGATATGTGACCTTTCTCACCACAGTTGTAGCATTTGACATTTGAGTGATCTCCTCTGTCAGACTTTCTTCCTTTGCCTTCAGATTTTCTGAAACTCTTCTTATCAGAACTTGCACCTTTCCTGGAAAATTTCTTTCCCCTTATGAATTTCCTGTATGCTATCTTTGTGATACCATTCACCATAAGAGCACACAGCTTCATCATCTCTTCATCAGGGTCAATCTCAGATAGACTTTCAGTTTCTGAATCATCATCATTATCAGAACTTGATGACTCAGTATCAGACTTTGTGATGAGAGCCTTTCCTTTGCTTTTCTTTGAGACAACCACTTTAGGGGATTCCTCCTCAGCCTTAAGAGCAACTGTCCTTGACTTTCTCCCATGCCTCTTGCTTCTTTGATCCATCTCAAGTTCATGAGTCTTGAGCATACCATAAATTTCATCAAAAGTAGTTTCATCAAGAGCATAGTTGTCTCTTATAGTTGTGGCCTTCAAATCCCAACTTTCAGGAAGAGCTAAAAGGAATTTAAGATTAGTATCTTCAAGATCATATTCCTTATCCACCAGTGACAGATCATTCAAGATTTTGACAAATCTATCATATAAACCAGTTAATGACTCATCGGGTTTTGAGTCAAAGTGCTCATACTCTTGAGTAAGTATAGTCCTCCTGTTCTTCTTAATTGAATCAGTTCCCTGACATCTTATCTCCAAGGCATCCCATATCTCCTTTATAGTCTTGTAGTTAATTACCCTGCTTGACATGACATTATCAATGGCACTATGCAACAAATATCTTACCTTTGCATCCTTTGCAATAGATGAGATATCTTCAGCTGTATATTCACTTTTCTCCTCTGGTACAGTCTGTGCTGGCTGATCTTCAACTACAACAGAGAGCTTGGTTGGCTTATGTGGTCCTTCATTAATTCTGTCAAGGTATTCTGGATCTGTAGCTTACAGAAACATAGACATCCTCACCTTCCATATGGGATACTCAGAAGGTTTCAGTATGGGAACCCTAATAGTCTCATATCGATTATAGATTTGAGTCTTTGGAGTTTCTTCAGTTTTGGTGGGCTTGGTTGGAGTTTGTGCTTCTTCAAACATGATTGTTTTTGGATCTTTACTGTATGTATGTTAACAAATTGCTCTGATACCACTTGTTAGGTCACACACACTGTAGAAGGGGGTTGAATACAGTGTTTACTACAATCAAATCGAATATAAGAACTCAAGAAACATAACACAGATTTTATTCAACACAATAAACTATGTTACAAAGAACTGTTCTCTCTCAGTGATGAACAAATGATCACGAGAGCTGCTAGGGTTACAATGAATAATAATCTCGATTAAGATAACATATATAGTGTAAACCCTATGTTGTGTTTATGTAGACACACAGTTACAAGATAATATTCTAATTGATATCGAATATAATTCTGCTTCCTAATATATATCAATCAGTTATCTTTTCTTCCAAGTATTCTATTCTTCATAGAATTCTTCTCCATGCATATCTCTTCTTATGTTGTCTCGATCTTCTTTCCTTCAATCAGCCGCCTTCCTTATCTGAACGTCTCCTTAAGTCCTGATATTATCTCCTGATAAATATCTCCTGATAACTTAAGTTTTGACAACTTAAGTTCTGATATCTTAAGTCCTGACTTCAGTATAAGTACTGATTTTCAGTTAAGTACTGATTTGTCCTGTTAAGTAATATCTAAAAAACTAAACACAAATCATATTATACATAACATCACAAATATATCTAACACCCTAATTGGCAAAATCGAAGAATCAATTTGGAGAGTGCGCGTATATTGCTACAAATAGGGTTCGAGAATCTTGAATATGCAGAGACATGTACTTAGTTTACTATATATTATTCGTAGATAATGACCGAGTATTATAATGATATGTGTAGAGTAATATAAATTGATTGTTTTGTTTGTAATTTACAACATGTCTTATACTACTCTATACATTTATCATCATGACAATTTTCACTCATGCTCCAAATATTAGTTACAAAGGTGGAAATATTGAAGTTATCCCTGATTTTGATTATGGTAAGTTAAGTTTTCATGATCTCAATGAATTTGCTGAAAAGTATTGTTGTGATTCTAATATCCCAGTTTACTTCAAGTGTGATAGATATAGTTTTAAGAAGTGTATGAGGGTGGTATATGATGATATTTTAGTTAGGGACTTAGTTGATTTGTCTAGGCCTTATGGTAAAAATGAATTGTATGTGTTATATTAAACAAAATATTATGTCTTTTATTACAACTTGAGTTGTGGTTGGTTAAAAATGTTACATGGTATAAGACTTATATGTTCAGTGTACTTCATAATATTTTCGGTTGTTTTATTAAGTGTTAAATGTGCTTATATATAATAGGAGGTGGCCTGGATTAAATTTCAATAGATGATATTGCATGTGGAGTATTTGGCCTTGTTTTGTATAATATGGTGTTTATCATATTGGTTTTCGGGACATCTAATTAATTTTAAAAACATTTCCTTTTTCTGAAAAATAATCTTACCAGGCCTCTACGGATACTCCAAAACCCACAAAAATCATAGTCGTATTCTTACAAAATTATGGTCCTTTCAAATATTGTATATTCTTGTATTTTTTGATCATTCACAATTTTCAGGAAATTTTGAAATATATTTTATATTCATCTGAAAATAAAATTTAAAAATTATTCCCCAAAAACTTATTAGTTATGGGAAAATTATTTTTATTAGAAGATATAATTAAGGCCCTAAATAAAATTAGCAGTTTTTTATGCTACCTTAAATAATTTTCAGAATTAATAAAAATAAATTAAAGTCTAGATAAGTATTAGAAAATCACAGAATGATCCAGAAAAGGGGGATTAGGGTTCCTCAGTTTTCTTGCGGATCGAAGTAAGTTTGATCGTGATTCCGTTGTCCAAATCAAACATATAGGTAATCAAATCGAAGCCTATGACTTCTACTTTCGTTTTATATAATCTTTTTTTATGTCGAATTTTTGGGTTTTAAAATTTAAAATTTTGCTATTTTAATCGATTTGGGGGTTTATTAATTGTTGATTGCTTGATGATTCCGGTTACATGAATGAATAGAATATATCGTCGTGTTTCGAGTCGATTCGTACTGGTTTTGTGATTGTTGGTTTAAGTTTTGTATTTGCCGAAATACCAGCGCCGGAACTGAATTTCTTCATTTTCCGGCGAGGTTGTTGTTATTCTGCATCGGATAAGATTATATATAGCTTCGCATGGTCCTGTAGAATGATTTGCTCTTACTTTTTTCGAGTTTTACTCCATTTTCTGCTGCCGGATTCTGGGCCGTCGCCAGCGTGCTTTGATTTTGGCCGGAGACGACAAATATGTAATCTGGTGTTGATGTTGATGTTACGTTTGAGTTGCTGAGACGTGGTGGAATTGTTTGGAGGAAAAACTGAACTCGAACGGCTCTTTTAGGGATCCAGTTGAGCTCGCCGGAACTGGCAAAGGCTGCCGGAATTCTCCAGAATTCGGTCAGCATTCAGCCGGTCCGGTTTGCTCCTGAAGACCCTGTAACCAGAGTTCAACACGATTTCCGACCGTGTTTTGATCACCTTCAACTTTAATTTAATTTTATAAAAATATTTCTGGAATTTATTTTCTAAAATAAATTTAAAAACCAGTTTAAATAAATAAATAAATAAATTATTTTATTTAATTAATTGAGTTATTTAATAAATAAATCTGAATTATTTTAAATTATTTTCTAAAATCTAGAATTATTTTATTTATTTATTTAATTAAATTGATTAATTATTTTAGTAATTAATCAGTTTATTTAAATAATAATTTGATTTACCTTTATTTAATTTTCAAAAAGCAGATTTGTTTTTAAATAATTATCTAAAAATAGGATTAATAAGTTATTAATTTGAATATTCAATTATTTTGAATAATAATTGGATTATTCTCTTTCATTAAATATTAAACGAATAGTTTATTCGTTTTAAATGAAATGAATGTTTCTAAAAAAATGATTTGTCTCCGATAAAAATCATTTTAAATCTCAAATTCTTTCGGAAACAAGTCATCTTTTGATAATAATTATTTTTAGATCAGAATTATTTTTTAAATAGGAATTAAGTATTTTATAAATTTATTTTTATGAGCCAAATATTTGGTAAAAAATGAATAATGATCTGATTTCAATTTTAAAAACTTGTGTGATGATCTGGCTTATGTGCTACATAATTTATGTGAGTAGACTAGTCCTAATTATTGTATTTAATTATTTTTGAGTTATCTACTATCGTATAGGTAGACGATAGGGTTTGGATGGGTAATTCGTTATACGAGTTATTGTGTAGACGATAAAATAGTATCTTTTGGACGAGGCGATCTGAGCGAGAGTTAACTAGCAGTATTAGAGTTTGTATTTATGATATATCAAGCAAGTATTCTCCCATATTCTAATTTCAGAGTAGTGAAATGTTTTACTTATTAGTACATGAAATCCTAATTATGTCAGAATGCTTATTCCTTGTTCTTTCATTATGATAGTCATTGCTATCTTGAGCAAATGACCTTTGTTCAGGGTTATTCGCGATTCAGTAATACTCTGGATAAGTTGAACGCACCATAATATATCCTGATTTGCTTAAAAATTGTTCGTAACTGAAAAAAATTATGATGATAGGACATCATTTAAGCATACCGATTATTTCGGATGCTCACTTTATGGACTAGATGGTTACGAATAAGGACAGGGATGGACTGTACCTTGTGATTTATTAGGTCAGAGTAAGCCTGGGTACCCTGTATGATTGTGTGTCTATACGGATGGGTATAGATCCGTACTGTATCCCGACTGATCAGCGGGTTATAGTACATATGCTGGTTCTAATTTCTAGTCTAATTTATTATTGATCGTCATTAATGACATTCCTTTTGGACTACTAAAGTAGACAATTATCAGTTGAGATTGCTTTATTGATTTTTTTATTAGATTTACCTTCTTTACGATTGTTGATGCTTGTGTGTGTGTTTATGTGTATATGTGTGTATGTTGTGGACTTGCTGGACATTTATAACTCATGCTTATTGTTACTCCCTTTATATTTTAGTTAAGTTAGAAGATCAAGGTTATCCATACCTGAAAGGCAACGAAGCGTGCGAGAAGGCAGGGCCCTCAGACACCTAGAGTACACTTGCCTATTCAGGACGAGAGTTTTGAGTTACCTACTTAGGTGTAAATTATATAGTGTACGTATGTTAAAACTAAATGTAAAACCTAATTAGAAAGTTGGTTTGTAGTATGTTTCATATCAGAGTTATGCTTATGACTTAAGATGGTTTGTAATAATGATTGTGTGTTTGATTTTTATTTCATACCAAAACCTGATATCGATCTGTAGTGGTTAGATGAGGTCGGATGTATGCTTATATATATGTATGTATTATCAAGGTTGTAATTATAATTGGTTAGTGACTCCCAAATCTAGATCTCGAATTTGGAGGGTATCACAGTTATGAGGAGGGTAGTTAAGATGATACTGATCATGATGATCCGAGTATGTAAAAGAAACTGTTAGTGAAAATTCTGACGAAGAATGCTTAATACCTTTTAACAATGACAATGATCCTAAAGTAGAAGCTATTAGGAAAAATGCCCCTTATATGAAAAAATAAGAAAAAAAATGATAGGGGTGCCAAGGAAAAAAATGTCCCTTGTTAGAGGCGAGGTTGCAAATTAGTGTGGAAATAGTGGTAAGAATGATGTAACATTTGTTGATAAACATAGGATTGTTGGGAAAAATGCAGTCTTTATGGCCACCCTTGGCCTATCACCATTTACACCTCCAATAGAGACACCCCCAGCTTCAACCCCTCATGGTAATGTCCCCTCTCAACTAAGAAGTGGTTCTCAAGGCAATAGGCAGAATTCAAGGATTAATGAAGTTTCTCAAGCTACAAGAAAATCAGGAAGGTTACATCTTGTTAGTCGCTAAACACGCGCTAAATTATACGCAAGTATACGAGTTCGCAAGTAGTATAAAATCTTTTCTAGTTCGTTCCCACATAGACTGGCTTTGGTTAACTAATTAACTTATGCACTCAAGCAACAATGTACGTTTATTATTAAATGCTAAGACGATAACAAATTGAGATTGATTATAACTATAAATTAAACTAATAATTATAACTAAGGGAATAAGATTGATTGAATTAATATATATGACAAACATGGGATTCTAACTTCATTAAATACTTTATTCAATAGCCTTATTATTCTTAACCTTAGCATGTAATGGTGATGACACTAATCAAATAACACGAAACTGATAAACGCCAACTTTCGTTGCACGAGTATCATAATACCAGACATCCACAAAAGAGATAGAAGCTGAATATACACCAATTATATTGAGACCCTATATGTCTATAAAATTTAACAACATAACGGTTTAAGCACAAGTTATCTATCTTGATTACATAGGGCAAGGAAGATGGTTAAAATTACCTACGAATCATGCATAATAATAACACATAAACCTATGCTAGCATGAGAAGTTCTAAATCTTTAAATTCACTTTCGCTTCATTAAGAATTAACACACTATCTTATAAGTTCGTGACGCTCATTAGACGAATACGCACAGCCAATACTAGGTTATCGTACAATCACCACACACTAAGGCGTCGAACAAATTAACTAAAGAAATCCATAAATAAATCCGCTAGAACCCCACGATAACGATTAGCCCATAATCGGACTCATCATCAACGTGGGTTCCGATGAAAGCATGGTATAATGAACGTGGTCTTTATACTTAAATAACAAAACCTAGTACGAAACAAGAGTAAGATTCACAAATAAGAAAACTAGCATCCAAGTTACAACTTGGAACAAAGATTCAGATGTAAAAACAAGATCTTCTTTGTCTTCTTTGAACCGTGCTAACACGGTCTTCTTACAGCTCTCCTTGATATGTCTCTGGCTTGATATCTTATTAAAAATGACCTAAAGTTATTTATATAAAAACCCTGATCAGCATAGAAGTCCAAAAATTAGTCTTCTATTCAAAACAGGATTCTTGAAACCCGACCTGGCGCGGCCGCGCGCTTGATCAACGTGGGCGCGATGGCTCTCTGAAGTTCGGGTGCGGGCGCGTTGGGCTTCTGCTAAAATTTTGACTTCTTATTTTTTCTTGCATATTTGAGCCTGTCTTCACGAGATTTATTCCTTAGACACCAACCTAACACCATATTAGCATCAAATCAATGCTAATTCACATGATTCTAAGATTAATGCCTGAAATGCAAAAACACTAGAAAACACATTTAAACACCAATAACTTGAGTACAATTACACTAATTCAAATTTTTACGAAGCGTAATAAAGTGTCATAAATGCCACTCAACACATCTGAATGGCAATTTCACCTTCAAAAATTATCTCGGATGATCCCATAGACCTTTCATAAATTACTTTGTTTATTCCAGTCATGGTCTTTCCTTTTATTCAAGAGTTTGTAATTACTTGGTATGGTTATTTGGTAATTCATTTTGCTAATATGGAGTTGCAATGGTACTTTATTTACTTTTGTTCTTGATTTAAGTTATTTTGCATGCCAATTTGGTGGTTAAGACCATGTCATTTGTTAATGCAGTGACATCTTTTGACATAACTGTGTTGATCTGTTTTTTTTTTCTAGCAATTTCATAAAAGTAGTCAATTCATTTAAGTAAATAGATACACACATTAAGTCATTCATTACATCACCGCTATTGCACATTCACTCTATCGAAAAACCATACTACCTCATTTATAATTTCACTACAACTACTTAGTAATTAATAACACTGTAATCAATATCACAACCATAAACAACCACATTTTCAGCCAATTTTTCATCCAATTCTTCTCTAACACAAGCTTCATTCTTGCTTCAATCACCAGTTTCCTCTCTACCTAAGTACATGATTCACATATCAAAACTTTTTTCTTCCTTATAATTTAATCACTTACAAATGAGATGTTATGTATAAGTACAACCTTAATGGTTGCCATATCTTGTGATCGTAAGACATGATTTTTTTGTTGCTAAATTTAGCATGATAGAAATTACTGACTATGAATGTAATATCAAAGTAATCTGATATTGTTTAATGAGGTTATTGTATATAATGTGTTTTATCAAATTATCAAGCATATATAATTATTGGTGTTTAGTACTGGGATTGAACTAAAAGAATAGAACTTTTATTACAAATTATTCAAAATTTCTATCTTTATATTCAAATATGAAAATCCAATTCAAATTATTACATCATATTTTAATTAGTATATTCATCAATAAAATAATTTAAAATATTTATTTATTCTAGTCATGAATATTAAAATTTTATTCAATTTCTCATATACATTTGTAATCATTATGATTTTCATATTTTTTCAATATATATAATTTTAAAATTTATACTCCTTCCGTCCTATAAGATGGTTAACATTGCTCAAATTAAGTGAGGAAAAGTTAAGCAATGTTAATAATTCTATAGAACAAATGGAAAAAAATTAGAAAATTTATAAATTTGTTGATCTATTAAAATAGGTATTGAATATATCATAAGTTTTGTTTTGTTTTGAATGCCAAAATATATTATTCATCAAAAGCTAAATACATTGTTGTACATAAGAAAAAATCTCTCTGGGAAAATGATTTACAAAATTTTTTAAACTAATTTACATGTTATCATAATATTAAATTTTACATAATATATTATCAACTATTTCAATTATCGTTGCATTTTGAGAAAAAAGAATTCTAAAATTCAAATTGTTGAAATCTTATTTACGAATAATTATGTCATTAAGAAAAACAAGTCTATTACATGTGAGAGGTTGATGTTAGTATTCTCTTAAAATGTGTAACTCAAAACCGATTATTTGATAATTAAATAATAAATTTTTTACTACAAAGCAAACATATATATAATCAATCACCACAATAATATCAATCACTATATGTGAGAATTAATTCATTACAAACCAATATTTAATTAATATAACTAAAGTTACATGTTACTATAGAATAAACATAATATATATATTAATTAATTTTATCAATCATAGAGGGAGATCAATTCATTCATGATTAAAAATGATTGAGGCCACGGGTGATTATCTCTATTTTTTGAACAAGGTGATCTAGACTCTCTATGCGTCCACTCAGTGGCGGAGCCAGGAATAAAATTCAGGGAGGGCCGAGCTATTAAAAAATTGAACAAACAATATTTTGGAAGATAAAAATTCTATTCAGAGAAACGTGATTCAACGAGTTAAAGAAAATGGTCTTGGGAATCGAATCGTAGCCTCCCTACCCAATTTCTTATATCATCACCACTAGACCAAAGTCACTTTTTGACATTTAACATCACAAATATTACTTAACTTAGTCTAAAATTTCAGGGAAGGCCAAAACAGGTGTTGTGCTCAATGTAGTTCCGCCCCTGCGTCCACTCACTCCTCGTGGTTGGTATGACACAAAGTCCTAGACGGATCTTCTTGTGTCTATACAAAAGCTTTTTATAAAGCACAAGTGCTAGAATATTAAGTACATAAAGGATAATAATAATCACAATAGTCAACACATTTCCGTGCTTAAATCCCATTTTTGGCTCCTCCTCCCAACTTTCTTCGTCTTCTTTCATATGTTGTGAGCAGATTTTTACCCAAAATGTAATCCTTGATTATTTTTTATCGTAAGAAAGGAGGATGTTTCTAAACATCCTAGTTGTCAAATGTATAAAAAAAGTTATTAGTAGAATGTTAATCAACACATGAATAATCTAAAAATGCTTTAATTAAATAAATCAAGCAATATTACCTCTTAACATACTTAAATTGGTAAATGTTTCATCACTTAGAAAGAAATTCAGAGATACTGCTGTAGATCACCATAACTCTTTTTATAAAAATAAAGTGAATTAGAAATAAAATGCGGTGATACAAGTGTTTAAATTAAAAGAAAAACGTGAAAATTAAATATAAAAATGGTGACTGTAATGTACAATTACTTATTAAAAATATTTATCTGTAAAAGATAATTTACGGGAGATATTGAAAAAACTACACAATTTATGCTTACATTTTCCAAGTTGGGGGGATATAAGGAGATGTTTTCTGGTATAAAATATTTTAAAAAATATCACAAGTTTTAACTAAATATTTAAACATATTTAAAATTCCAATAAATAATTATAAATAGTAATTTTGAAAATTATATTCCGACCATTTCAAAATAGATGTCCACTTTTTGAAAAAATATTGTTTCATTGTAGTTGTCCGTTTCAACTTTTAATATAAATTTATATTTCCAAAATCAACTCTACTTCATATATCTCATATTTAAATTTTCAAGATCAACTTTATTCCAATATTATAGTCAATTAATTCAATTAATTTATCAATATTCACTTTTCTTAATATCTTTATTTTTTTAAAACTGAACATGTATTTTAAAACAGGATGATTAACAATTTCTCGGTTTGAGAATTTCTCGTCTACTTACTAATCCAAAAAAATGATAAAGATAAAAATAAAATAATTTGACAATATGTGAGAAAGTATACAAAATTTAACTCTATACAATATCGACGTATACAATATGTGACAAAGGACACAGTTTTGGTATTTTACACCAGACCCCAATTATTTTGTCCCGGTTATGGTCACGGCATTCAGTCCAAAAAATTTGATATATCTAACTCATAAATAAAATACCTAAAGTGAGTTGGGTATTATTACCAAAGGATATGGCATCTTCGACCATATAACCACTCGTAGAAACTTGATGATGATCGTAAATAGAAACAATTCTAAAAAAATGAAAATATGTGCATGAATTACATACTTTCCCTGGTTAAGTTGGTGTATAACGGGGATTAGATAATAAATAATTAACACATGTTATAGTGGTTTAATTAGACACAGTATTCGATAATATTTCAAATATAGAGTTTTCAATCAACATCTTGACATAATAGAGTTTTTGAGCAGTCACCATGTCCACATTGATGAGAATAGTGGAAAATACAATATTTAAAAAAATTAGAGTAAGCAAAAAAAGAAGAAGAAGATAATGAATATTTGTTGACATTGTATAGACAAATGTTATTATTGGAGTTGGAACGGGGATGTTGTTGAGAGAATGACTGAAATGATGACTTATATATTCACATTTTTTAATTTGATTAATATTTTTACTTTCTGTCATCTATTTTTGTGTTATGTTAATTTGTTGTATGTTCTTGTTTATTAATCTTTTTTTTTATTCTTTAATTTTTTAAAATTTCATTTTTTTTGTGTTTTAAGTTTTTTTACGAAAAGTAAACCTTATTCAATGTTATGCCATTTTATTATTTTGTATTATTTTGTTTAATATTTTATTATAGTGTATTAGATGTCTTTGCATTCTATAATTGTGTGTCCTATAAATCTTTCAAGTGTGTTCTTTTTATTTTTTTATATTACTTCTTATAATTTAATTTTTAATTACACTTATTTTTCTAGGCACTGTAAATTTTGTTGTATGTTTTATAAAATTAGCAAAAACTTGACCATATGATCATTTGAAGATTAAAATAATTATATATGTTACACTAATATTCTCTTAAAATGTGTAATATCAATTTAATTATTTGATGGTTGAAATAATAATATATGTTGTCACAAAATAAACACAAAACACTTATAATCGATTAGTACACCATTATCGATCACTACATGTGAGAATTCATTCATTACAAGTCAACCCTTAACTAATATAACTAAAGTTGGATATTACTACATGATTAATATAAACACATATTAATTGATTCTATCAATCACACTGGGAGATCACTTCATTCACAATAAAAAAGGATTAGGGCCATGAGTGCTCAGTTCTAGTTCTTGAACACGGTGATCTAGTAAATTATACGGGTCACTGTTATACCCAAAATTTGGCATTGAATTGACTCGGATCAAATGCGGGCTAGTTACAGTCAAACTCTGTATTGCATTGTGGAAGTTCGGACGCGTCTAAGCCTACAAGACGCGCCTACTCGTAATGAGGGAGCATGGGAGTGCATGGTCAAGGAAGGACGTGCCCAAGTTATATGGATGCGTCAATCATGACCAAAGTACCTTGCTAGTGTGGTTTCGTGGCAATGGAAATTGGAGGACGCGCCTGTTTCTATCAGGACACGTCTTGTAGCTGTGTCATGCCGTAAGAAACGGTTGAGGAAAAATGGTTGAATTTATAAAGGTCAGGACGCGCCCAGACTCTGAGGACGCGTCCTGTGATTGGTCTATGTGTTCTCAATGGTGATTTCAGGACAATGCCTACATGGAGAGGAGCAATGGAGGTTATTTTTACTAATATATTTGTTGCAGGTACTCTTTGAAGAATTCCCTCTTTGAGATGGTCAAGGAGGGGGATGTCCGTGAAAAGCTTGAAGGCCTCCAGGGGTATGCCTGATGATTGAAGGCCTCCTCCTGTATTTAACGGGTGTCCTCGTTGGAGAACTTTGGAGTCATCCTGCACTTTGCACCCAAGAGCTTGGGATCACCTGTCCTGTTATCTGGTGGGTTATCCTCATTCGGGGGACAGGGATGCGTCTGACACTTGGGGTGAACCGTGGCTATACCTGCATCAGTACATCAAGGGAAATAGCTGTAGTGGAGTGTTATCCTTGCGCAGGGAGATGCATTATCCGTGAAGTCCTGCGATTATGGACGAGCCTTGGGCCTTCGCGGTTGGGCCTCATAGTTGGACATTCCTAAAGCTAGCGGAAGACTGACTTTGGATGGGCTTCTACTGGACCTAGGAATAAGAAGTCTAAGCCCACTAGATTTCTTGTTCTACGAGAACTACGTCAGGCTTGATCCCTATATAAAAGGGTACGTAGGCACATTGAGAGGGTAAGAAGTTGAGAGCTGATAAGAGAGCCACCACTTACTCTGATCAATCTCAGCCTAAAATAACCACAAATCACCATACACTGCTTAATTTTTCGATAAAGAACCACCATCACAGATCTTAGGTCCGGCGAGAAACCTCAATCTTTGTTGTTACCAGATTCCTCCGTCAACAAATTGGCGCTAGAAGGAGGGGAGCTAATTTAGGTCGTAATCTTAGGAGGAAAAGATGTCTTATAATCGTGGTGGAAGTTCTTATGATGGAAGTGACAACAGATCTGAAGGAGAAGGTGGGGGATGCTACACTCGCCATGAACCCTACGTTCCCAGAAACATGGCGGATCCACCAAGAGCTCCGGATGTGGGGGACACCTCCAGTTCTCATCAGCAACGCTGATATCTTGAAGCAGTTGTACCACATGGGGGATACTCTTAACAATTTTTACTCAAGGCTGAATACGGTGGAGCGTCGGAGGACGAGATGAGGTCGTCATTTTCCCCGTCACGGTCATGCCGTGGGGAAAGCGCCAGTAGTTGAAGGAGACACCCAAGGCAGCGGGCAAAACCCGCGAATCACTCCACGGCGCTTGGAATATTCTGATAATGTAGAGCCTATTGTGGAGCTTGTTGATGAAGACACCGATGGTAGGGAAATGCCTCGCCTTGGTAACCAGGTGGTGCCACTCCCACATAGGTCTGGGCGTACGATGGACGAGCGTCGTCGTGCGGAGAACACTCAAAATCAAGATGAGGAAGGAAGGGATCTTTCAACCTTGAAAATGAGGCTTGGTATAAGGTTGGAAGACGATGATTTGAGGATGTTGCTGGTAGAATGGCAAAAGGAAGGAAACGCCGGAGAAGCGAGGCCCCGTGACACAACGCGTGTGCCCCCTGCATTCCAAAGGGATGATAGGGCGCGGCACCGCGAGAACGAGCGCGTCCCTCCGCGAGGAAGGCCCGGGAATTACTATCGGGGATATCAGAGGAATGGACGAGGAAGGATGGAATATCAATACGGAAGAGCACCCTACAATGGTAGGAGAGATGTAGCACCCTACGCTGAAGAAGCCCCTGCCATTATTCCCGTAGCTTCCCACAGTGCTACAGGTAATGGGTCCAGGGCGCGTCCTCATGACCAGGACGACGGGCGAATTCAATTAAGGATGCAAAACAATGATGAAATTCCGCGACGCGGTCAAGAGGAACCTCGTGTGCGGGAAAATACTCAAAACCAAGATGGTAACATGCCACAGCCGCAAACTCAGGGCGAGGGGCGGCGAGATCCACCGCCACACCCGGGGGGTAATCAAGGGGAATTATAGCAAGTCGCAGAGCAACCCCTGCCTAATGTTCAAACCATTCCTGGGGTAGCTAGGGACGTTTAATGTGAACGATCTCAAGAGGTTGCTCAACCATCTTGAGGGAGGAAGAGTAACGGCGACTGCGCAAGCTCCTTCTCCTTTTGCTGCTGTTGTGAGGGAGGCGCAATTGCCCGCATGATACATGAATACAACCAATGACTTGCGTTTTCATGGGAACTCTGATCCTGTGGAATTACTGGGGCATTTTAACATTGAAATGGATGTATATCAAGTACCTAATTTGGCTCGATGCCGTCTTCTGGCGGCCACTTTTAGGGAATGCGCTCAACAGTGGTTCCAGAAACTGGGCCCAGGTGTGATCACATCCTGGGAACAGATGAAAACTTTGTTTTTGACACAATTTCAAGCTGCAGTGAAGTACACACCACCTGTTACCACCCTAGCTAATGTGAAGCAGAAGGAAGGAGAAAGTTTAACCTCATACTTCAAAAGGTTCAACGCAGAATCCACTTTGGTGAGGGGTGCAACTGATGAGATACTAAAAATACTTCTTATAGCTGGATTGCGTGTGGGAACGGATTTCTGGAAGCACCTGCAAGGGAAAGACCATGTGTCTCTAGCTGACGTGCTTGCGCAGGTGGAATCATTCAAAGCAATTGAACAGTCGCTTGCAGAAACAAAAAAGAATGACAACGCACATAACTCCGAGGGGCGATCCAAGAGAAGGGATAGATCCTTGAGCCCAGATTATCGGCGGAATGCCAGAAGCCCCAATAGAGTGAACACCGTGAACACGCGGAGAGAATGGAGCCCGCCATCGAACTACGAGAGGAGGGTCAGCAATTATACGCCGCTGGCGGCATCCATTGCTCATATCTTTGAGGTAAATAAGGATAGAAGAATCTTCAAGAAGCCTGACCATCTAACTTCATGGCAGAGCAGAGACAAAAAGAAGTATTGTGACTATCACGAGTCTACCGGCCATGACACCCACGAGTGTCGTCACCTGAGAGATGAAATTGAGGAATTAATCAAAGCTGGATACCTAGGAGAATGGATTGACAAGGTGAAGCGACGCCGGGGAATCGATGACAAGGGTAAGGATGAAAGACAGCCCCCGCAGGTGGAAGATGTTGAAAAAATAGCAGAAGTTAAGTTTCAGAGGGCTGACAGTATCAGGGCAATTTTTGGAGGACACCCTTTTGTTGGTGATAGTAATCGAGCACTAGAAAGAAACGCGAGAGAAGCGCGACATCCACCGCTCACCAACATTCACAGCTTAGAAGACAGACCTCCGAAGGTCTTTAAGGGAGAGTCCGCTGATATTACGTTCAAGGAAAAAGAATCAAGGTGGGTACATCATCCCCACAACGATGCGCTGGTGATTACCATGCTTATTGGGGCAATGAATGTACATCGAGTCTTTTTGGACAATGGGAGTTCCACGAACATCTTGTACTACATCACTTACAAAAAATTGGGTTTCCCGGATAGCGACATGTATTTTGAAGATGCGCACGTCTATGGTTTTACTGGGGAAACAGTGAGATTTATAGGTTCGATCAGACTTCCCGTCACGCTTGGGGAAGGAGCTTTGTCAGTCACTCAAATGATAGACTTCAAAGTGCTGGATCAGGATTCCGCGCACAATATGTTGGTCGGCAGACCTTGGTTACGGGCGTTCAGGGTGATAACCTCGATACATCACTTGATGATAAAGTTCCCAACACCAAATGGAGTTGGCAGTCTGAGAGGGTCGCAGTATGAGTCACGCGACTGCTACCATAAGGCTGTTAAAGAATTCCGCAGGAGAAGGTACGAAGGAAAGGGTCTTCTATTTGAGGATGTAGAGGATATTCATACAAAACCAATCAGAGAGGTTCATGCCCACTATTTCGTAGAAGGCCCCGAAGAGGAAGAAACCTATGTCTTTGAGAACTCTGTTCGGACGATGGAGAATATTTCGAGGATCCGTAGCGTGGAAGAAGTGGTGGCGAGCCATGCAGAGAAGATCATACAGAAGGAGGTTAACGGAGAAAAGTTGGAAGGAAGAAGTGAGATTTTGCAAGGTTTCGGAAATAACTTCAAGGTGGATGCTCCTCAAAAGAAGGACGCGCCCTTGAAGAATAAAAATGGAATTGAGGTTGATGCTCCTCCAAATAAGGACGCACCCTCTTCACCTGCGTTACACAAAACTATGCCTTGTCTTGAGGAAGATGCTCCCACTCATGAGGACGCGCCCTCAGATGCGAAAGTAGAAGTCGAAGATCCCCGAGACTTTGATTTCGAATTAGATCCCAGGATCCCTATGCCCGCCGAAAAGACGGGACCGGCCGAAAACACAATATCTATTCTAGTTGACAAAGATGACCCGAATAAGGTTTTAAAAGTGGGATCCCAGTTGGATGATGAAACGAGGGGAAGTCTTACCCGCTTCTTAATTGCGAATCTTGATGTCTTTGCATGGAGTCATTCGGACATGGTAGGAATCGACCCAGAAGTAATGTGTCACCGGTTGAATATCTTCCCGAATTGTGCAGGCATACGTCAAAAACGCCGCCCGGTGAGTGGGGAAATGGCGATAGCATTAAAAGAAGAAGTAGACCGGTTATTGGAGGTGGGGCTAATCAAAGAATCGTTCTACCCTGAATGGCTTGCAAATCCATTGCTGGAGGACATATCTCAATAAGACCTATCCAAAGGATAACTTCCCGCTCCCAAGAATTGATCAGTTGGTTGACGCGACAGCGGGGCATGCATTGCTGAGTTTTATAATTGCATACTCCAGTTATAATCAAATTCCGATATATGGCCCTGATCAAGAGCATACATCCTTCATTACTGACAGAGGGTTATACTGTTACATAGGATTGCTGTTTGGCTTGATTAACGCTGGCGCAACCTACCAGCGGTTAGTAAACATGATGTTCAAGAACCAAATCGGGATAACCATGGATGTATATGTGGACGATATGCTGGTAAAGTCTAAGGTGGCAAATGACCACATCAAGCACTTGTTGGAAATATTTGACATCCTAAGGAGGTTTCGCATGAAATTAAACCCACAAAAGTGTGTATTTGGCGTGGAGTCGGGCAAGTTTCTCGGATTTATCGTCAACCATAGGGGAATTGAGGCCAACCCCGCAAAGATCTAGGCATTGTTGGATATGAATTCACCCACCAATGTGAAACAGGTGCAGAGTTTGACTAGGAGAATCGCCGCGTTAAATTGATTTGTTTCCAAGTCGTCCGATAGATGCAAGGAATTTTTCAAGGCAATTAAGTTAGCGGGGAAAGACTTTGTATGGACGTCAGAATGCGAAGAGGCTTTCAAAAGAATCAAGGAGCAACTGGGAAACCCTCCCATGCTGTCAAAATCATTGGATGGAGAATCTCTAATACTATACCTCGAAGTGTCTGAATATTCGATCAGCGCAGTTTTGGTAAGAGAGGAAGATGGGCAACAGTCACAAGTCTACTACGTGAGCAAGCGGTTGCACGACGCTGAAACTCGCTACACAAGCATGGAGAAATTGGTTTACGCCCTGATTCTTGCATCAAGAAAATTGCGGCCGTATTTCCAAGCCCATAGAATTGAAGTCCGTACGGCATACCCGCTACGACAGGTCCTTCATAAACCAGAGTCATCAGGAAGAATGCTAAAATGGGCTGTGGAGTTGGGACAGTTTGATTTGGAATATGTTCCCCGGACAGCGATTAAAGGGCAAGCCTTAACTAATTTCTTGTTGGAATTTGATTCTGAAGTTGATGATAAAGCTTTATTGACACTCATCCTACTCATATGGAGGAGTCTGTGGAGGAGTTTCCACATCCCTGGTGGATTTTGCATGTGGATGGGGCAGTTAACAATGGAGGTGCAGGTGCGGGTATAGTACTTGTGTCTCTCGAAGGCCATCATCTGATGAGCACAATTCATTTCAAGTTTTATGCAACGAATAATGATGCGGAGTATGAAGCATTGATTAATGGCCTGAAGATTGCTTTGGAAATGGGGAAGCGAAACCTAATTGCAAGAAGTGACTCAGAGTTGGTGGTGAATCAGGTGAACACGGAATTTCAAGCGCGAGGCCCGCGAACAGAATTATACTTGAGATGTACACAGCGCCTGATTGGAATGTTCAAAGAAGTTAGGTTGGAATGTGTTCCGCGGGAGAAGAACAGTAACGCAGATGCTCTAGCAAAAATGGGGTCGCAACAAGAGGCTGTGTTGTTAGGAATTATCCCTCTTGAAATCTAGGAAATTCCTAGTATCCCAGAGATAGAAATCATGCAAGTGGATGAGGCTCCCAAGGAAACATGGATGACGCCCATTCTGGCTTACATTCGCGAGGGAACACTCCCCGAGGATAAGTTTAAGGCCCGCCGACTCCGCTATCAGGCTGCAAGGTATGTGATATATAACAAAGTTCTGTACAAAAGAGGGTTCAATCAACCTCTGTTTAGATGTGTTGACGAAAAAGGAAATTACATCCTAAGGGAAGTACGTGAGGGAATCTGTGGCAATCACTCGGGGGGTAGGTCGTTGGCAATGAAAGTTTTGCGCCAAGGGTATTATTGGCCTACGATGAAAGAGGATCCTACAAACTTTGTCAGGGCATGCGATCGCTGTCAACGCTTTGTAAACTACTCGTCTATGCCGGCAACGCTCTTGATGCCTATGGTAAGCCCATGGCCATTCGCCATGTGGGGAATCGATCTTATCGGAGAATTACCTAAAGCTAAAAGGGACGTCAAGTATGCAGTGGTTGCGATCGATTACTTTACTAAATGGGCGGAAGCTATGCCATTGACTACTATCACCGCAAAGAAAATTAGGGATTTTTTTTTCAACTCCATCGTGTGCAGGTTTAGACTCCCTCACAAGCTTATCTCTGACAACGGAAAGCAATTTGATAGCAAGGAGTTGCGACAACTATGTGAGGAGTTGAAAACTAAGAAGGAGTTTGCAGCGGTCTATCATCCTCAAAGCAATGGGCAGACAGAAGCTGTTAATAAAATAATAAAGCATACCCTCAAAGCCAAACTGGAAGAACGTAAAGGAAATTGGCCTGAAGAACTCCCGAAGGTAATGTGGTCATACAACACTACGCCACGATCTACTACGGGAGAAACTCCGTTCATGCTGACTTACGGTTATGAAGCTATGGTCCATGTGGAAGTTGGATCGGGATCGCTTCGCAGAGATCGTTATAGAAAGGAAGATTCTGAGGTTAATTTAAGGCTTCATTTGGATCTCTTAGAGGAGACAAGGGAAAATTCTCAGCTAAGGCTCACGGCGTATCAGCAACGTGCCGCAAGGTATTATAACAAGAAGGTAAAGGGACAATTGCTGAAGGTGGGAGATTTGGTACTTAGGAAAGTGATGCCCAACACGAAGAACCCCCAACATGGAGTGTTTGGAGCTAATTGGGAAGGACCATACATAATAAAGGCCATCTTGTGGAAAGGGACTTATCACCTTGAAGATATGGAAGGGAAGCTGGTTTCGCGAGCTTGGAACGCGGAACATCTCCGAAAGTATTACCAGTAAGGCGCGGCTTTGGCCCCTTACGTACCTCTTTTATTATATATTTAGGGCTATGCCCGGATTATAGGCTAGAATTAAATAAATTCCTTATAGCCTAGGGGGGTAGTGCATGTACTACTTACCTTAGAACTAGTTGAAGGGTCATTTTTTCGAAATAATTTCCCCACAGAGCATAGTAGCCGTGGGACTGGTGCACTTTTGACACCAGAGCGTATTATAAATGAAAATTTTGAATTTTTACAAAAGTCATTTGTTTGGTTTGCTTGGTTGCATGACGCGTCCTAGCCATAGGGCGTGCCCTGAGTGATAGTTCTATACAGATGTTAATTGAAGTAGTGGCTGTCAAAAGGAACAACAACACTCAAGTAAAAATGGAACTGAAGTGTGTACTATTTCCAAGGACGCGCCCAAGTTATCTTGGTTGATGCTCTTTCAGTTGAATGTTTCTTTAATTTTGACAAAGCAAACTAAAAAAGGAAGACAAGTCCTTACTAAGGACGCGTCCACCCTGAGGGACGAAGTACTTCTTTAAGATAAAGGCTGGGCGCGTCAAAATATTAGGACGCGCCCCATTGTGCTTTGTGCCTTGACTAAATACATAGGTACACCATAATGCCATGCTCATGTGCTTTCCAAAACAAACAAAGACGCGTTCAATTAGAAAGGACGCGCCCACAATGGAGATTTGCTTGACCTATGATAGTAGAAAAGATAACAACAATATTTCAAAATGACGCGTCCTCAACACAAGACGCGCCCATATAAATAAATAGAATACTTAAGTAAAAATATGCATGGGTAAGGCAGAGAGGCTTCATAAAAAAGTGCAAGCGAATGAAGTTTAAAAATAGTCACTACAATTTGCAAGGCTTCAAGGGGCCCGCACCCTTAAAATAGGTCAAGTAGAGTACAATTTGCATAGGATGCGTCCTAGGCAGGAGGCGCATCCTGAGGCTTATCTTGGTCGTCCGTAGTGGGAGGTTGAGTCTGAAGCGGAGCAGGAGCAGGGGACGCGTCCTCTTCCTCTAAGCCCAGAAAAATCCTCTTGCTTTTGATAGAATCTGCGGCCCTGACCCTGAAATCCTTGACCCATATTTGGGTGTCTGCATCAAACTTTGAAAAGGTATACTCTGGGTCATTTGCAATAAACCCAGAGCACCACTCTTCAAACCCAGCCTAGAAGCCATGCTGGTAAACTAGCTTTTTCTCCTTCGTCCATCCATGCAGCATGTCATCATTCAAAGTGTCAAGTTCCAGCTGCATGGTGGAATTCAACA
The DNA here is from genome assembly GCF_009905375.1 of Apium graveolens. Classification (NCBI taxonomy): domain Eukaryota; kingdom Viridiplantae; phylum Streptophyta; class Magnoliopsida; order Apiales; family Apiaceae; genus Apium; species Apium graveolens. The sequence continues at coordinate 193,939,195 of NC_133647.1, forward strand.
CGATAACACTGTCCATCGTTTTCTCCAAAGAGGAGACATTGCCTTCCAACACAGCCTTTTCTGCCTCAAGACGCGCCCTCTCCCCCTCCAGGCGTTTGATCTCAGCATCTTTTTCTTGGGCAAGCAAATTGATGTATTTCTCCAAAGATTTTACCTTATCCTCAGCTTGGCTCTTGGCAGCATCAGTGAAGGAAAGACGCGCCCTGAGCCTTGCAGACATATTCGCACTCTGCCTGGCATGCAAGTGAAGCTCGGCTGAAGCCCTGACCATAGCTTCCTCTGTTTGTTGCTCAGTCCTGAAAGTCCAATCTCTGACTTCATCCTCGGAAAAGTCACCTACCGAGGATGCGCCCAGGTATCTGAGAACGAAAGACTGGTCGTCAGGGACAGTCTTTTGACGTTTTGAGGGCGCGTCCTCCTTCTCGGGGATGTCCAGTACTGTGGTATCGATGATTTTTGGCGGAGGGGAAGGTGTCACGGTAGGAGTAGGATCCTTAGCCTTGAGATCAGGTTTCACATGAGTTGGTTTTTTGGCTCTCAATTTTTTGGAAGCTCCAATTGTGAATCCTTTGGGAAGAGAGGCCATATCTGTGATAAAAACATGATAGGTGTCAGTGAAATAAAGAAGACGCGTTCAGGTAAGAGGACGCGCTCATATTATGATATTAAAATTATCAGTGCATACATTAAAAAGAAGGAAGGTCCATGAAAAGATGACAATTAAAACCTGACAATATGACAAGGAAAGTGTAGAACATGAATAATGCGTGTATGTGTCAAATAATGGATGACGCGTCCTATATATATTGCGCGCCCTATCTGAGGATGAAGACTATAACGAGTTATGGGAAAAGCATAAGTCATAGGACGCGTCTTGCCGTCCAGGACGCGCCCAACTCTAGAGATGTGTGTGCACGAAACACCCGTAAAACTTATGTAAGTTGATATTTTTTGAATGGGAAGCTAATTTTATAGCTGTGGACGCGTCCAATATTAATGACGCGTCCTCCCTCACTTAAACTTACCTTGTTCTAAGTTGAATTGCTTACTAATATTAATCTTGATCACCTCCGCGACGCTGAGGCCTCTGGTTTTTTCTGAGGTTGTGAGAACAGGTTTGCCGTTATGAAATTCACGAAACTTGCAGATAGAGCCAACCCGGGATGATAACGCACCCACCAGCTTGAGGTTGTCTTCTGTGATCATATCCTTGAGGTTAAAGTGTTTCTCTGCATACTGAAAAACTTTATTTGCTCTCTTTTTCCTTTTTCCTGTCAATTCCTTCTGAACTCTTTTGTCTAAAGGCAAAAGATAGTGATAAGTTGTTAGAAGGGGAGGAAAAAATTTGTTAAAAAAATAAGCAAGAGAGGGCGCGCCCCCTTCGGAGGATGCGTCCAGTATATGAAGACATGCTTTGGAAATCACCTACTTGGTTCTAGGTTGAAATGAACTCGGGATCTCTTAACGTCATAGATATAGAAGAAAGGTTCTTTCCAATCCCTTTCGTGGCTGATCTTGCCTTCATTAAATCCCTTTCTATTCAGCCACTTGTTGACAACAAAGAAGTGATAACCAGGGATTGATTTTCTTATGCTGTAAAAAAAACTGAATTCCTTCATGGAGGGCGCGCCCAGTCTGAGGTTGTGGTACATCATGAACAAAGCCCAAGCTAGTTTATATGAGTTTAGAGACAGTTGGATTGGGGTGACGTCATACCATTTCAAGATCTTTTTGATATATGGGTGCAAGGGCGCGCCCACGCCTAGAGAAATCAACTTTGGAGTAAAACCATTCTGGGGATCCTTTGGTTCCCAATGTTAAAGATATGTGGCCTCATGGTTCGAAGAGGGCGCGCCCAGATGCCCTCCATGTCGTAATATTTCATGTGCCACTGGATCTCCAAGTCAGTTGCAGTTGAATCAAGAGCTACGCAGGCTAGCTTACCTTCTTTTTTCCTTCTGGCATTTTTCTCTCCCTCAGTCAGGGTACCAAGCCTTGCCCAGTCACAATCTACTTCAACATCTGAAGGTTCCCAATGTTCTAGGGGAGAATCAGATTTCTAAGGGGATACAGGGTATGTCTCAGGGTCAGGAACCCTCCTTTCAAATTCGCTTACACTGAGAGGGCACGCGTCCTGAGAAGGAGCCGCGCCTTGGGAGGCTGACGCGTCCTGAGAATGGGACACGTCCACGTCTGAAACAACTATTCCTTGGGGCTTTTGGCTTGTGGTAGGTATAATCTCATCGTCCGTCCAATCTTCGATGGCGGCTCTAGCATGGAGAATTGGGGTTCTTTTTCTTTTAGTTCCCTTTTTTTTCATTCTTGAGCTTATGGGGACATGATCCATGGAATCAGAACTGGAATCCGACATTATGGAGTTCTTTGATTTAAGAGAGTCGAAGACGCGTCTTTCTGCTTCGATAAAGGGACTCGTCCTGTGAATTTCAGGGAAATTGGGTTTGAAAGAGATGAGGTGCGGGGAATAGATTCCAAGGCGTTTGTTGAGAACTTTGAACGGATGGAAAGGTGAGGAAGAAGACGCGTCCTCTAGCTGCAAAAGAATGAACAAGAATTTAAGGACGCGTCCACAAAAAATAAATAAATAAATAAATAAATAAAATAAAAAAGAAAAGAAAGAAGAAAAGACAGAGGGGAAAGAAAAGGAAAATGAATGATTGATAATGAAGGAGGCTACTAGAGGTATTCGAAGACGTGTCCTAGTAATTTACCGCTAAGAACGTGTTATGGTGACGCGTCCTAATAAGTCTCTGGCCCTGTATTACCTTTGTTTGGGACAGCTTAAACATGTCTTAAATTAGGAGATACAGGACGCGCCGTAACGGGAAGGCGTGTCTAACACGGTTACAATGTAGTGGAATTTCAATCGATTGTAATCGATTTGAGGGAGGTTTTTCTATGAACCTAGAAATATGTAATTATGGAATAAAAGGAGCAAAATATGACCCAATTACAGATATATACACATATACTTACAAGAAAAACTAAGAACAGTTCATAGAAGCATGAGGTATGTGAACAGTTTTTTGCTCGTTCTAGTCGATTTGCTCAATGAAATTAAGAGATAATAGAAGATTTGCATACCTCGTAAGTTGGGGGTCTGATTAATCTGAGAAAATCGGGAAATGGCTGGATAGATCGCCGGAAATCTGGACCTTGAAACTCCTGCTTAAAAAGGGCGGCAATGGCGGTTTTCGGGAAGAAAGGGAATAAGGTATAACTACGAGTTGGGGAGGATATTTATAGGGGGAGGACGGCTACGTGGATGACAGCTGTACGCCACAGGTATAAGGTGAAAGCAAGACGCGTCTTACGGCCACGACCCGTCTAATTGTTTTGGGCCAAATTTCGTTACTCGGATTCAAGGATAAAAATTCCAATTTTGTTGTTAACTGTAAATGGAATTTGGGGGTAGTTGTTATACCCAAAATTTGGCATAGAATTGACTCAGGTCAAACACGGGCTAGTTACAGTCAAACTCGGTATTGCATTATGGAAGTTAAGGACGCGTCTAAGCCTACAGGACGCCTACATGACGCGCTTACTCGTAATGAGGGAGCATGGGAGTGCATGGTCAAGGAAGGACGCGCCCAAGTTATATGGACGCGTCAATCATGACCAAAGTACCTTGCTAGTGTGGTTTTGTGGGAATGGAAATTGGAGGACGCGCCTGTTTCTATCAGGACGCGTCTTGCAGCTGTGTCATGCCGTAAGAAATGGTTGAGGAAAAAGGGTTGAATTTATAAAGGTCAGGACGCGCCCAGACTCTGAGGACGCGTCCTGTGATTGGTCTATGTGTTCTCAATGGTGATTTCAGGACAAAGCCTACATGGAGAGGAGCAATGGAGGTTATTTTTACTAATATATTTGTTGCAGGTACTCTTTGAAGAATTCCCTCCTTGAGATGGTCAATGAGGGGGATGTCCGTGAAAAGCTTGAAGGCCTCCAGGGGTATGCCTGATGATTGAAGGCCTCCTCCTGTATTCAACGGGTGTCCTCGTTGGGGATGTGGGGTTAACTTTGGTGTGCGCTTTGGGAACTATGTTCTTGCATTCAACGGGTGTCCTCGTTGGAGAACTTTGGAGTCATCCTGCACTTTGCACCCAAGAGCTTGGGATCACCTGTCCTGTTATCTGGTGGGTTATCCTCATTCGGGGGACAGGGATGCGTCCGACACTTGGGGTGAACCGTGGCTATACCTGTATCAGTACATCAAGGGAAATAGCTGTAGCGGAGTGTTATCCTTGCGCAGGGAGATGCATTATCCGTGAAGTCCTGCGATTATGGACGAGCCTTGGGCCTTCGCTGTTGGGCCTCATAGTTGGACATTCCTAAAGCTAGCGGAAGACTGACTTTGGATGGGCTTCTACTGGACCTAGGAATAAGAAGTCTAAGCCCACTAGATTTCTTGTTCTACGAGAACTACGTCAGGCTTGATCCCTATATAAAAAGGTACGTAGGCACATTGAGAGGGTAAGAAGTTGAGAGCTGATAAGAGAGTCACCACTTACTCTGATCAATCTCAGCCTAAAACAACCACAAATCACCATACACTGCTTAATTTTCCGATAAAAAACCACCGTCACAGATCTTAGTTTCGGCGAGAAACCTCAATCTTTGTTGTTACCAGATTCCTCCGTCAACAGTCACCATGCTCAAACTCTTCTTGTTGCTGCAAAAATACTCTTCTTGTCCATGGCCACGACTCCAAATCAATACACGTTCTTTGATAGAATTTAACTTAGTATGTTTGTTGGTTGAAATGATTGGCTAAATATGTAAAATACCGATTATCTAAAATTTACTTAAGCCGTAAGTAATTTTCTTTCAATGGACTGGGTTATAATAATTAACTATATTTTAAAAAATTGTATGTTGTCATTATTTCAAGTTGTTATAAATTAAATATTTTATTTTGATATGATAACACATGATGTGACATTTTACTACAGAGGGTTTGTAGACGTTCAACAAATATGGCCAACACCGCTATATTTTAGCAAATTAAGGGAAATTTCCCATTAGAATGCTTATTTTCTTTACAAATTTCTATAATTTATTTTTATTATATGCCATCTATAATTTGACTTTATAGCATTGAAAATGTTCTTAATTACCCTAATAGCGGTGCTACCCATTTTTTACAACCCAACACTTTTCTTGCAGGGAAATTATGGATATGCTTCGTATATATACACAGCGCCTCGATAGGCGACGGAAAAATTCAATGACACAACGGTGCAAAACACACGTGTGAAGTTGTTTTTGTTGCAGTAATACTAATCAAATTTGTCTACCATTTTATTAACACAAGCTAGTAAGACGCTGTTCCGGATAAATTTCTTTTTGAAGACTTGAACATTTCGTAAAGGAAGAAAATACGAAAACTTGTTATTTCCTCGTTTTCGCTTGTTCCAAACTTGCGAGAAAGTAAACCTGCATTTGTAATAGAATAGTAAGACTTCAGTTTCTCGGTTTTGGTTTTAGGATTTTGTTCTAATTCCGATGAAGTCTCTGCCGCCCTCCTTACTTCAACATCATTTAAATAGAATCAAAGGATATAAAGTTTTTATAATTTCCTATATGTTCATAAACTAGGGGATAGATAATATCCTTTTCAACATTTTTCGTTAAATTTAATAACACTAATCTTAAATTTTTACCAAATTCGAAGTAGAGAAAAATGGCAGTAATGATGATTTCAGATAACTCCTGCCCGAGGTTATAAACTGATTTCATATAAATTTAGTGGCATTATATAAATACTATTAACTTATTTTAAAATTACAAATTTACCTTTATGTATTTATATGAACAAATATTATAATATCAGGGAAGTTATCTCATCAGGTACATGATACTCATTTTAAGTACTTAAAAATAGTGTAATTTAAAGTTATGAATTATATACCTTTGAAGGTAATTCTTCAGATTCTGAATAGTATAAGTATAAAATATATTAAACAAATTACAGGATTTTGTTCTCTAATGATATTGTTAAATTTTGCTTAATCAAAATGTAAAATTATGAACTTTATCGGCCCAAATATAAATAAAAGGCCATCAGTGAATGATGCGTAGGTTTCTCCTGAAATTCTTACTAAAAATCCCATAGGCCATAACAAACCCAATACACAGTATTGAATTCTTTATCCTTTCGAACAAAGAAAAGCAGTGTTTGTGACTTGTGAATGCACGACTTTTATCAACTAGACATTTAAAATGATTAATTAAAGATTAAAATATTAGTTTTATAAGAATTTTATTTAATTTCTGTAAATAATATTATTTATACACATAAATTACGTAAATATTTTTTTAAATAGTTTTATAACATAAGTTTGACAATTTTTTGATTGGTTTTTGACTGATTAATCATATTTATTTTTGAACGATTAATCTCATCTAAATCCGCACCCTCGTACCCGATCACCAACCTTTACAAAAAAGAAATTTATCAAAAATATCAATATTTTTAAACTTATTTACAAAATTACAGTCAAAGTTGTAAATGGGGTTGCAGGTTGCTAGAAGTTGCATGCAAGATTTCAAATATTGCAGAGGAGGTTACTCGAAATTATATACGAAGTTTCAAATGTTGCGGATTGTATTTTTAAAAATACTTTCCACAATATGGATAATTTTTAAAAAAAATCAATTTTCTCCCTATTTATTAAAAGTTAGATATGTTTTACGTTGCAGTCTTCTAGACCTAATTTCCCTAAAAAAAATCTTCTAGACCTAATTGACGACCCAAGTAAATTTTTATATAGTATAGGATAAATTTCCGACAAAGTGTATAATATCATTCCAGAATTATATGATTACCTTAAATAAACGAACAAACAGAAAGGTGCACAAATATTAGCAGGAGGATTAAACCAAGATCACTCCTAAATTAACGATAACAAATCTATTTCATCTTCAGATATCAAATTAGTCTGAGCTAGTACGGCGATGTAGATTTTCAAGTGTCCCGCTACAAAATTAGGTGGAAGGAATAAAAGAATTTGAATGCATAAAGTTGTTTGTATTCTTCACAAATTGAATGCCAGGCCAACCAGGACTGCAATAAAAATAATCTTTCTCATTTCGATTCTGAATAGTAATTGATTATGATTAAGCATTTATCTTGATAATCCCAGATCACCCCGGGACCTTCTCCTTGTAGGGACCGAACTCAAACTCCTTTTAAGCTGTAACAATGGCCGTGTGCGGTGTAGCTGTAGGGTGGGAACCTGCAAAACAGAACCGGAGGGGGGTGGCGTCCCCGCGGCACCTCCGGCGTGAGGATGAGAAAGGGTTTTGAGGAGAAGAAGGGCAAAGTTGGGATTATGCAGATACGTTTGTGAGGAGTACGTGTGTGCATGTAAGTATATGCGAGAGAGAGAGAGTATATATGCTTGTCCCCTGTAACCTTCCTTCTGTTCCACCTTTTATAGGCCTCCTACTAGGGTTCAGGGGTTTGTCCCTTTTCATCTGGACCGTAGGTTGGCCTTTTGGACTGTAGGGCATCTGGACGCCTGGGATGCGTCAGAGTACTATCAGATCTGGACCGTAAGAACGTCCTGGATTCCGGGTGCCTGGAAGGTGGTGATGTTGCCACGTGTCCTGGGCTCCCCAAGGTCAACGCTGGATCCGTCAGAGTACTATCAGATCTGGACCGTAGGAACGTTCTGGATCCCGGGAACCTGGACGGTGGTGATGCCGCCACGTGTCCTGGGGTCTTATGTTTGGGCCCTGGGCCTCTTCAATTGGGCCTGACTTATTATGGGCTATCATTTGCCCCCCACTCCCTTATGCGGGTTCACCCGGATGGGGGAGTAGAGTAATTGCCCTTGTGCCGCGGCGCCTTTGTAAAATTTTGGAGGTTGTTTGATTTGCTGCCCCCAAACCCCGGGGTAAAATGGGGATGAGACTCCGGGGTTAGCTTGGTTAGTCATTTGATTTTAGTTCAAGGTGGGGTTCCTTGAAATACTTTGGAAAATTTTGGGGGTTTGATTTATTGCCCCCTAAGCCCGGGGTCACACGGGGATGAGACTCCGGGGTTGACTTGGTTAGTCATTTGACTTTAGTTCAAGGTGGGGTTCCTTGAAATACTTTGGAAAATTTTGGGGTTTGATTTATTGCCCCCTAAGCCCGGGGTCACATGGGGATGAGACTCCGGGGTTAACTTGGTTATTTGATTTTAAGTTCGAATTTTGGGCATGGTTTGGTGGGCAAGTACACTCCTGACATTTGATTTAACTGGACTCTGAAAAGCTGTCGCTGCAAACCCGGGATGCCAGGCGGCTGTTGGGATTCCAGCTGGGGTCGGAGATATACACCTGTTATGCGTATCGTTTGAGTGTACAGTTTTTTGTTTCCCCCCCTTTTTTTGCCTAAAAAGACGCGCCGTGACATGATTGCAGTAGTGGTAATAACTGCTGCGGTTATTAATTTATCGTCAATCAATTGGTGCCACGTGGCCCCGACGGTTTCTTTAACCCAAAAACCGCTTACACCTTCTTTCTTCCTTCTATAAATACCATCCTCTCCTTTTTCTTTTTTCATTTACGCAAACACTTCTCTCTCCTTTACTTCTTTTCCATTCGTTATCGCCATGCATGTAAGCATTTTGTGAGAGTTTTGCTTCGCTCTTTCGTATTCCTTGTTCGAATTTCATGACTGTCTTGTTCATTCGACCTTTAATCTCTGTAGTTTGTAGATTTTGCATGGCCTTTGCAATGGTTTTGTGCTTGATTTGCGTATTTAGCACGGATTTTGGTAGTATTGTATGCGAGTAAGTGGGTTTTTGTAGTGTAAATAGTTGTAGAGCCCGGGGCGTGTTCTTGGTATATGCTTTCTGCTGTATATGTATGTATATGCTGCAGATCTTGTTTTTGGGTAAGATACGTACATGATTTGTTTCTAAACTTGTTCTATTTTTTTTGTCTTGTTTTGTTGTTGGGTTCGGGTTTGGCATTGACTCCGGGTTGCGTTTACATAGACACGTGTAGTATATGCCAGGTAGTCGTTTTAAGCGTATTGCTACTCTTAGGAATCGGTATCCCGAGCGTCCTGTCGGGTTAGGTGAACTTAACTCCTTCTACCCCTCTTCCTCTTCCAGCTGCAGTTCAGTAGAAATGCCTCCCCGGGTTAACCCGCCTCAACAAGTTTTAGCTCAGACCCTAGTATTAGGTCCCGGGGGTAGTTTAATTTTATTATGCTCTGTTTCCTTCATATTGATTCGCATGTTTAGAGCTTCGGACTTGGACACATGGGCTGTGTTTTAGTGGACCCCGGGATGGGGTAAAATTTTAACTTTACTAAAGTTTTATCAATACTCATGTGGCTGAGCTTTTATAGGACCCCAGGTAGGGGTAATTTTCAACGATAGAAAAATATTTTATAAATACACGTTGGTTGTGTTTTGCGGTCCCCGGGATGGGGTAATTAGATTTAACTCATGGGTTGAGTTTTTATAGGACCCCGGGCAGGGGTAAATCTCCATTTGATAGAAATTTTAAAGTACACATGGGCTGTGTTTTTGCAGACCCCGGGTTGGGGTAAAAACATTTAACTTTGAGAATTTTTATAAGTACTCATGGGTTGAGTTTTTATAGGACCCCAGGCAGAGGTAAATCTCCATTTGATAGAAATTTTAAAGTACACATGGGCTGTGTTTTTGCAGACCCTGGGTTGGGGTAAAAACATTTAACTTTGAGAATTTTTATAAGTACTCATGGGTTGAGTTTTTATAGGACCCCAGGCAGAGGTAAATCTCCATTTGATAGAAATTTTTAAAGTACACATGGGCTGTGTTTTTAAATCTGATTGTCAGTAAATAATCGACATAATGAAATTGATTCGAGCTATGGAACGCTTAAAGCAGAGTTTTTCATTCATATTAAGAGCAAAGATTACATTCTGGGGTGAGTGAGGACAGTGCTTACATCAAAATATCATAATATAGATGTAGATGTGTTTCCCGGGTGTGCACCTTTTCCTTATTGGTAGAATTTCCTTAGGCGGGTTCCATGCCAGGTGTTGGGGACCTCGGTTCCGCTGAGGTAGCTTAGCTTGTAAGTTCCTGGACGGATCACTTCTTTGACTATATAAGGGCCTTCCCAGTTTGGCTGTAGTTTTCCCTGGTTAGTTGGGTTCGAGGCTTCAGTGTCCCGGAGTACTAGATCTCCTCCCACATATTCCCGTATTCTGGCTTTCTTCGTAAAGTAAAGCTTTGTTTTTTCCTTGTAGCTTTCCATTTTTTTTACGGCCCGATCTCTTACCTCGTCCAGGAATTCGAGGTTGGTCCTGAGGCCTTCTATGTTGGAGACCTCGTCAAAGTTGGTCACTCTGTGAGAAGGGGATCCGGTCTCTATCGGTAACTGGGCTTCAGTACCGTAGGCGAGCTTGAATGGAGTCTCTCCGGTTCCCGTCCGGGGGGTAGTTCTGTATGACCATAGAACCTTCGGGAGTTCATCCGACCAGTTCTTTTTAGAGTCTTCCAGTCTCTTTTCCAGACCTCGGAGTATAATTCTGTTTGTGACCTCAACTTGTCCATTCCCTTGTGGATGGGCAACATATGCTTTTTTGTGTTTGATCCCGAGTTCTTTTAGATAGGTTTCAAAATCTGAACCCACGAACTGCGGACCATTGTCCGAGATTAGGACCATCGGGATCCCGAACCTCATTACAATCGTGTCTACAAATTTGATGCAGTCTTATTGGTTAATGGTTCGCATAGCCTTGGCCTCCGCCCACTTAGTCATATAATCTATTGCTACCAGGACATAACAGAGATCCCCTTTCGCTCGAGGGAAATGACCCATGATGTCAATTCCCCAGACAGCGAATGGGATCGGTGAGAGAACTGATCCCGGGAGGCTTGACCCCTGTTTTGGTACGTTGCTGAACTTCTGGCACTTACTGCATTTTTTGACATAGGCGAATGAATCAGCGTGGATTGTTGGCCAGTAATAGCCTTGTCTGATGACTTTGTAGGCTAGAGCTTTAGCCGCTAGGTGATCCCCGCAGATCCCTTCATGAACCTCCCGGAGGCAGTAATGCGCTTCCTCCGGATCAACGCACTTTAGAGTTGGTGCAGAGAAAGTTCTCCGGTATAACTGATTGTTTTCTAGAAAGAAGCGTGCAGCCTTATACTTGAGGTACCGGGCTTTGTTCTGATCTTCCGGCAGGGTACCGTCCTCGAGGTAGGCTATGTAGGGCGTCATCCAATTCTCCGGGCTGCTAACACAAAACACTTCTTGTCTATCGGTGCTGGGGGCTCCGAGTTCCTCGAAGTAAACCGAACTGCTTAAATCTGAAGTATTCTGGACGAGCTTGGACAGCTCGTCTGCTTTTGCATTTTCCTCTCTGTTTACCTGCAAGATGGTCGAGTCCGGGATGGTTTCCAGGATTGCTCTAACCATTTCCTGATATCGGGCCAATTTAGGATCTTTTGCGACATATTCACCATTGGTTTGTCTTACCACGATCTGAGAATCGCTGTAGATTGTTAACCTCCTTACTCCAAGGGATTTGGCTAGCCTAAGCCCGGAGAGTAGGGCTTCATATTCAGCCTGGTTGTTTGTTGCTTTGAAGGCGAAGGTGATGGCCTGCTGAATTACGAATCCATCCGGGCTGGAGAGGATCAGACCGGCTCCGCACTTTTCGGCTGTGGCCGAGCCATCAACATATAGCGTCCAAAGGTCCCGGTTGTTAGACTCTTTTTTTTCTTTGGAACTGGTTTCAGGCGTTTCGGGGGTTTCTGGGAAAGTACATTCCATGACAAACTCGGCCAATGCCTGGGCTTTTATGGTTGTCCTCGGGATGAATTTGATGTTGAATTGGCTCAATTCAATTGCCCAATTGACTAATCTCCCGGAGGCGTCCGGTTTGTGGATGATTTTGCGAAGTGGTTGATTGGTGATTACTCTGATTTCCCTGCCTTGGAAGTATTGTCTTAGCTTTCTGCTCGAGTGTACGAGGGCCGGTGTGAATTTTTCCAGGTTGGGGTACCGGGTTTCGGCATCTTTCAGGACTTGGCTCGCATAATATACCGGGGTCTGTGTGCCATTCTCCTCCCTGATGAGTGCGGAGGATACTGCTCTCTCCCCGGCTGCGATGTATAGGTAAAGGGGCTCCCCGGGCTTTGCTTTTGATAAAATAGGCGGGTTCATCAAATGTCGCTTTACTTCTTCGAACGTTGTTTGACAGTCCGGGGTCCACTCTATTAGCTTTTTGTTTTGGGCCCCTTTCAACAGTTCGAAGAATGGTAGACATTTTTCTGCCAACTTTGGAATAAATCTTCGAAGTGCCGCTAGGCATCCTGAGAGCTTTTGGATGTCTTTTTGAGTTCGGGGAACTGTCATTTCCATTATAGCTTTGATCTTCTCTGGGTTGGCCTCTATTCCTCTTTCGCTGACCAGAAAGCCTAAAAACTTCCCGGAAGGGACCCCGAACGTGCATTTTTCCGGATTCAGCTTCATGTTGTACTTTCTCAAGTTTTCGAAACACTCCCGAAGGTCCTGGATGTGTTCTGAGGTTGTGACCGACTTGGCGATCATGTCATCAACGTAAGATTCCATGTTCCTGCCCAGTTGCTCTTTAAAGATGGTATTCATCATTTTTTGGTATGTTGCCCCGGCGTTGATTAACCCAAACGGCATCATAACAAAAGCGTAGACGGCCCGGTGTGTGATGAATGCCGTTTTTGCAATGTCTGCCGGATTCATCTTGACCTGGTTGTAACCCGAGAAGGCATCCATAAAACTTAACATGACATGGCCCGAGGTCGCGTCTATCAGCTGGTCAATATTGGGCAGGGGGTAAGAGTCTATAGGACATGCTGAATTGAGGTTTGTATAATCCACGCACATTCGCCACTTGCCGTTGGGTTTTTTGACCAGCACAACGTTTGCTAGCCAGTCCGGATACTTAATTTCACAGATTATGTCTGCCTTTAACAACTTCTCGAATTCTTGGTCGATTGCCTGTTGCCTTTCCGGGGCGAAGTTCCTTCGCTTTTGTTTGATTGGTTTTTGCTTTGGATCTACATCCAGACTGTGCATGGCCACGGATTCATCGATTCCTGGCATGTCTTCCGGGGACCAGGCGAATACGTCAGCGTGTTCTTTTAGTAGGCCGATAAGCTCCTTTTGGAATGTGGTTTCCAATCCTTTTCCGATTTTGATTTTTCGGGTGGGGTTCCCGGGTTCCAAATCTACCTCGATTGTCTGTTGGGCCGGTTCTACCTTCGTCTTCTCCTTGCTCTCTACAAACTTTTGAATCCGGGCGTCAGCGTTGGTTACACTGTATCCGGAGTCTTCGATCATGTTCACATCCAAACGAGGCCTTTTACTCAGGTGTTCTCGATGCTTCTTTCTGCTTTGTCCCTTGGGCAGGGACATTATTCTCTTCCGGTTTTCGGGTTCCGTTTCTGCCATGACGAGTGCTTGACCATAGCATCTACCAGCCATTTCCCTATCTCCTTTCAGTTCTCCAGTGCCTCCTGGGGTGGGGAACTTGAGTTTCAAGTGGATAGTTGAGGGGATCGCCCTGAGCTTGGTGATAGTGGGCCTACCAAGGATCATGTTGTATGAGGAGGTTGCGCTTATCACATAGAATTTCATCATATGGGAGACCTCTCGGGGTGCGGTTCCAAATATGATGGGAAGATAGATGATACCCCGGATTGGAATCATGGTGTTCCCGAATCCGTACAAAGGGTCTTCAAGACAGGGATCCATTCTGAGGTGTCCGAGCTCCATCCTGTTAAGCGTGTGCTCGAATACGATATTAGCAGATGAACCATTATCGACTAGGATTCTTTTTACCTCGTTGTTTGCGACGTCGAGTGTCACCACTAATGCCAAGTTGTGATCCGGATCGAGGCCCTCATAATCAGAATAAGAGAAGCAAATCGGTTCGTCCTCCTGAGTCTGGATCATCATCACATCATTCTCCCGATCCGGGCTCCGCGGTGGAGAGACTGTGCCACCGAAAACAACATTCACCACATTTTTCCCTCTTCCCGTGGCTCTGTCTTTGTCATTCGAGCCCCTTTGAAGATACTGGTTCATGTTTCCTTTCTTGATTTGGTCTTCTATGAACATCTTGAGGGAGAAACAGTTTTCAGTAGTATGGCCATGATCTTCGTGATAGCCACAATGCTTGTCCCGGGCCCTGTTTTCGGGCGGCGCTAGCAAGGGTTTTGGCGGATAATAAAATGGTTTGCCCTTGACTTCACGCAAAACGTCGGCCCGGGGCCTGTTGAGGGGTGTCCACTCTGGTTCTGGCTTGGGTTCCTTCTTGGCCTTTTGTTTCCTTTCGTTTTTTCTTAATCCGGGGGACATTTCCCGGGGTGGGGTTCCCCGAGACTGCTGAATGTAGTTGGCTTGTCTGTCAAGCTTGTATCTCTTGTCTCTCCGGAACGACGAGCGTCGCTCCGGAGACTCGTCATCGTCTTGTATTCTTCTATTCATCTTCATTGATTTGAGGAAATCATTTTCCTTTATGAACTTTGATGCCAACACGTATGCTGACGCCAGGCTTTGGGGCTCCCTGTGAATCAGGTCTTTGACATAGCCTTCACAAGATATCGGGTGCAAGTTTCTTCGAAAGATGTTTACTGCCTCCTTTTCTTCTAGGTTGGAGAGTTGGTTGATTGCTTCCTGGAATCTTTTGATGAATTCCGGGAGGGGTTCCTTGCTTCTTTGTTGGATTGTTTCTAGGTGACACATCTGCAGCTCGTTCATCCGGTTGGCCCTAAATCTTTTCAAAAATATCTCGCGGAAGTCTCTCCAGGAGTCCACGCTCCGGGATGGTATGCGGCTGAACCATTTCTGAGCGCCCCCCTTCAGTGTTGATGCGAAGAATCGGCATCTAGTCAGGTCGCTGTAATCATAAATATTGGATATTTGCTCAAAATAGTTCAGATGCTCTTCAGGGTCAGCCAGCCCGTCAAAAGAGTCGAAATTGAAATGTTTCAGCCCTGACTCTCTAGGGGTGGCTTCCAGACTCTTTGTGAACGGGGTCGCTGCTGCCCCCACTTCCATGTCGCCCTCCACTTTCCTTTTAAGGTCTCGAAGGGCCCGGGCCATTTGTTCTTGCTTGGACTCCTTCTCCGGTTCCGAGTCTGAGGAAACGTGAATCCGGTGGGCCCTTCTCTTAAGTTTGGCCTCCTCCTCCCGGATCCTCCTTTCTATAGATTCTTGGGCTTTAGCCTCTTCTTCTTTCCGGATTCTCTCCCGGAGGGCAGCTTTTCTTATTTCATCTCTGGCGTCCTCTGGTGGCTTTTTTAAATTCTTCGCAATCCGGTCGAAGACGGATCCCCGAGATTCTCCGGACTGTTCTTTAGACCGCTCTCGCTGATCCCCTGGGCGGGTCTCCGGCTCGGCGTTCTGCTTTTCCTTCCACAAGTCCATAGCCGCCTGTATCTGTTCCGGGGTCATGCTTCCCCATGGGCTTGTGGTGATCCCTGTGTGTTTGTGGGCAGCTTTTTCAATGACTATTCTCTGATCTCCTGGTTGGAGATTTTGAGAGGGAGTCCGGGTTATGGGGAACCCTTCGTCCAGGTCTTCCATGTCTCCATCCCTGGGTTGGGGAGGAGGCGGTGGGAAAGAGGTGGAAACTGCTGCTTTGCTTTTTTTTGTAGTCATGGTTACTTGGAAATGCTATGAATTTGCAATAATAAACCTTGTAGAAACGGGTCTGAGAGATGGGTATTAGGGTTCTTACTGGGAGATGGTGTTTCACGTTTCTGGGAGGTGGGTTCCCCTCCTTCTAGCGCCAATGATAATCCCAGATCACCCCGGGACCTTCTCCTTGTAGGGACCGAACTCAAACTCCTTTTAAGCTGTAACAATGGCCGTGTGCGGTGTAGCTGTAGGGTGGGAACCTGCAAAACAGAACCGGAGGGGGGTGGCGTCCCCGCGGCACCTCCGGCGTGAGGATGAGAAAGGGTTTTGAGGAGAAGAAGGGCAAAGTTGGGATTATGCAGATACGTTTGTGAGGAGTACGTGTGTGCATGTAAGTATATGCGAGAGAGAGAGAGAGAGAGAGTGAGAGAGTATATATGCTTGTCCCCTGTAACCTTCCTTCTGTTCCACCTTTTATAGGCCTCCTACTAGGGTTTAGGGGTTTGTCCCTTTTCATCTGGACCGTAGGTTGGCCTTTTGGACTGTAGGGCATCTGGACGCCTGGGATGCGTCAGAGTACTATCAGATCTGGACCGTAAGAACGTCCTGGATTCCGGGTGCCTGGAAGGTGGTGATGTTGCCACGTGTCCTGGGCTCCCCAAGGTCAACGCTGGATCCGTCAGAGTACTATCAGATCTGGACCGTAAGAACGTCCTGGATTCCGGGTGCCTGGAAGGTGGTGATGTTGCCACGTGTCCTGGGCTCCCCAAGGTCAACGCTGGATCCGTCAGAGTACTATCAGATCTGGACCGTAGGAACGTTCTGGATCCCGGGAACCTGGACGGTGGTGATGCCGCCACGTGTCCTGGGGTCTTATGTTTGGGCCCTGGGCCTCTTCAATTGGGCCTGACTTATTATGGGCTATCATATCTCATTTATGAATGCCAGGCTCACCAGGACTACAATAAAAACAATTCTTCTCATTCCGGCTCTGAATAGTAATTGATTATCATTTTTGATTCTTAATATTTTTCAAATAATAACTATATAATATATAGTATAAAAAATATTAAAAATTAAAAATATACGTGCGTACATAATTTAAATTCCGGTATATTTAGGGCTTCGATTAAAACTAGTTGGTCAGAACCGTTGGTCAGTCGGCGAAAACATTGAGATATTGGCGCAAAAAGTAATGGACACGAGGTAGGTTTGTTATATGGTTCATGGGCATTTGAATTTCTGATGTCTTCAAGAGTAGCAAAATGTTAGGGTATAAAATTAGTTCCTAAACAAACTAGATTAGTTCATCTCCGATTATATGATATTTATTTTTAATTAAATTATTATATAAAAGTTAATATATGTAACTTTTAAAAATATATTAATGATGGTATATTTTTAAAGTCAAGTTCTATGGAGAACATGTTTTTGTTGGAGACCAAAGAAATCACTTATATTTTGCAGCTAAAATTTTGTATAAAAATTTTGCAAAACGTATTATTTTATGAATTATGTTCTACAAAGATCATTATTTTATTCCAAATCTTGAACATCATACATGTACCGCATGTATAACATTCCAAAATATTTTATTCTACGAAACATGTTTAGTTTGCATAACATTTGTTCAAATTGCAGAACATATACATTATACTTATTAAACTTATATGATCTTCAATAATTTTAATGAATTATTGATATTCGTAAAATATACTTCACAAAATAATATATTTGATAATGTTTTGATTGCAGAATATAGGTGGTTTCCGAGTTCTTCAATAAAAATGTTGTCTCCATAGACCTTTCTCTATTAGATTATATTATTTATAAATAGACATATTTAATATTTTATTCAAACATATTAAGTGGATATTTACAATGATGAATGATGAGTATGATTAAATAGTTTAAGTGTTTATAAATTTATCCTAATATTGTTGCAAGTCATAGGTTCGACTCTGTCTCACTTCAAGGATTTTTTGATAACAAATACCCATGTTATAATATTATAAGTTATATTAGCTAAAAAAATTACAATGGTAATAAAGAGAGAAAGTGAGATTAAAAAAAATTAAGGAGATATAATCCATATGAAAATGCAAAAGGAGATAATTAGTGAAGGAAGAAAAACTAATTAATCGAGGAGAAGAGAGATTTAGTGAATTTTTTTAAAGGCAGTGGAGCTTGCAAGCATCAACTTTGAAGGAGGGCCAATTTAAGGAGAGAGTGAAAGATTTATAATTATACTCTCTTTTACTATAGTATATAAATATCACATGTCATATGTTTATTAGCTAAATATAAATTGATCATGCATTCACAATAATAATATCAATTAAACTATTTTATATTACCGCATTATTCATAACATGTCATTTTATAACTAATTTTGTGCATCTTGCATTACACTTAAAATATACTTCCTTCATCCCAAAATGATCTTCCCGTTTTAATTTTCGTACTGTTTATTGTAAGCGATTGACTACTAATTAACATATAATCTATAAGATCAAACATGATGAGTGATTTTGTTGAATTCGTATTTATGAGTATTTTAATACAATGAAGTTTTTTATATTTAATATTAATACGAAATTAAAGATATTAATAATCAAAAGTGTGTATTGGCAAATGTGTCCAACATAAATGAGAAACGTTTTTAGGGACGGAGGGAGTATTAATTAGATATATTTTGTCTAGAGTATTGTATTTTTCTGTTCTGAATAAAACATAGCATATTAACTTTAAATAATTGGTGTTTTGTCCGTTAGGTATTCCTCTGTGTTTGGTATTCCTTTGAGATGATTGTACATACACTTACAACGTCGGTAGCTATTTGTTTTGCCTGTTGCTACCTAAATTAACAAAGCACCGAATTTTCTAGCGATATTAAAAAAAGAGTAATGTTAAAGGTATAAAAGAAAGTTACAAAAAATTGTCATAAAATGACATGGCATGGCTGATGTGACAAAATAAAAAAATTCAATTGATCCTATTGATGTAACTGTACGGGGTCCATTTATATTTTGACATGTGTCATTCGTAACTATTTTAGTAACTAATTTTGTACCTCTAGCATTTTCCTAAAAAAACCTTATTTTAAGTAAAACAACTATAAGAGGCATCATAAAACCTTGTAAGCATAAAAATGCATATATGGGAAAGACATTCAATCGATCCCATGTTTATTCAAGTAAAATACAAATAACTTTACATATTCTGATATTGTGACGCACTAATTAAACTCTCGCATTTCTTCTGTTTTTTTGGTGTGCGTGAGTTTAATTGAGGAAAAAAATAAAATAATGAAAGCACCAGCATTTAAACCTTAACATTGAGCAGCACATGGGAGAAAATCATTATTAAAGCAAATTTATGTAGCAAATAATGGATGATCAGAGCATGCGCATGCACAAGGTGACTCCATTGCCAATCGAAAGCTGGGAAATCTCAATTCTGTGGTCCGAAGCTAGGCTGTTGTTGAAATCATCAATAGCTTCTCTGATAACACTAAATCCTTCATGGCCATTATTGCAAGGTACATCTTTTACTTCCTCCTCAGTGGCGATTGCACCGTAACATAATGTGTTTTGGTAGGCGATAATACCTCCAAGCTTCACCATTTCTATCACTTGCTCATGGTACTTTTTGTAGTTTGGCATGTCAGCATTCACAAACACGAAATCAAATTCTTCTCCCTGCTTATGTTTCAAATGATCATTTGCTAGATCCAACTAATCGTCTACAAGTTTCAATTGCAAGAATTACTAATTACCTTTTTCACCATCTCATCTAAAGTAGGAAAGGCATCTGAATGAATGAAGTTGATTTTATGGTCTACGCCAGCTTCACGAATGAATGGCAAGCCGACTTCGTACCCCTCCCTAATCGGATCTATAGCTACTATCTGCCAATTATTTTCACCATTACGGTTTATCAACATAAAGAAATACTAAAAATTACAAAACTGAGGTGGCCTATTACAAGACTGTGAAGAGTGCAGTTAAGCAGATCGATTTCAGTACCCTGACACTAAGGCCTTGTTTGGATTGGGGTTGAGGAGGGAGGGGTTGGGTTGGACTAAGTTGGGTTGAACACTTATCTCATTTGGATGTAGGTGCGGAGTTAGCAGGGGTTGAACCCTTGACATATTTGATTTGGAATTTTAGTAAGGTTGATTTTCATCATGTATAAATTATATATTGAAAAAATTAGTGAATATTTTTATATTTAATCTAAAAATTTTCACTAAATTTTAAAATATTTTTAAAAATTAAAAAAAAATCAAAGAGAAAAAAATGGAAAAACTTTAATAGAGAGAGAGTGAGAAAGAGAGAATGAAAGAGAGGATGAATAAAAAAAAGGTAAGCTGCCAACACCGATTGGGGTGTTGGAAAAATTCAATTTTTGTATTGCAAATTAAACCCTTGATCTCGTGAACATTGTTCATTGAACCCTCACAAAACACAACCCCTACTTTGACAAACTTTCCCAAACATTGTTCTCATGAGCTCGTCCCAACCCAACCCCCATCCAAATACAGCCTAGCTATCGATAAAACAACACCCACAGACTAATCAAAGTGGCCAAACACACGGTGTAGAACTTACCTGGCCATTATAAGGCAATGCAAGGGCAGCAGTTAGGAGAGAATAACCAGTGAACACACCAATCTCTAGTGTCTTCTTTGCGTCCATGGCTTTCAAAAGAATAGACAAGAATAGTCCTTCATCAGGAGTCACTCCTACTTCCGCGCTGTACAAATTGAGCATGATTACAAATCTAGTTATAAAGTTGAGCTTTCTAGTTTACCCAAATTAACGGAATGCAACTAGGTGTAGTGAAAAACACATGTTGGTATTTCAAATGCTGGATTTTTGAACTAGTGCAAGTGCAACCTGTGTCGTGAGTAAAGTGCGAGTACACAAAATGCACTTTACTTATTTGGACGAATACATCAGTTCTTGAAGCCATTGGATATGTTTGCATGCAAACAACATATGAAATCTAATCTGCTTTTTGAATGAACTGATTACCTCATGCCATATTTCTGGAAGGTGGCTTCTCTTAATTTCTTAAGTTGGTCATGTTCCCTTCCGAACGTACTAACATTTAAGATGTACTGAACACCACCAATTCAGCAAAATAGTAGTATCTTGAGTATATATGTACTCTGCTGATAAACTTTCAACTAAAGAATCACTTAAAGCAGCACATTCAGTACCTTTTGAAGAGCCTCACTCTTGAGAAGTGTCGTTCCGACTGGTGCTTCTGCCATTGAGGATCGTTGACACCTCACTCCCTGCTTCAGCTACTTGGCCAAGTACTGCTGATGATAGCCAACATCCATCTAACATATATATACTCTAATTTTGCATCTTTATTGAATTTTAATTTTTGTATTTTATGATTTTAAACTTTTGGCACATATTTCATTTTTTGTTTAGGTAATTACAAATATTTTTTTATGAACAAAAAATATATTTATAAATTTATAAAAATGTTTAAAAATATATTGATTAATTACCTGGTCAAAACATATTGAAGTATGTGAAAAAATAAATTAAGTGTGATATAATAAATAAATACCGTAGAGAGCCTACCACATGATCTACTTAATAATCTTGACTTTTGTTGCCCAACATTTAAGAAATTTCAAATTTACAAAAATGATTAGGAAAAATATAAAAAGAAATACATAACTATGAGAGGAGCCTTCAAACATCTACCCTAGTAATTGATTGTAAAGAGGTATTGCAGAAGTTAGGTGGTCAATTACACCAGAGTGGCCAAAGCATTTGCTTTGCAGTACAAAGGTTTAACCAATCATAGTATTCAATAATTTAACTGTCGGCCAGGATTTTCTTGCGAAATGATATTGGCGTGTCCCGTGTCCTCCAAAGGGGGCCTTCAAATTAATAATATTAGCATGTATCCCTCTCGAGCCAGTAATTTGGTACATGACACGTGAATATGACACGAAACGATACGAAAATATGGATATGAATTTTAATTTTTGGTATACGAAACACGAATATACACGAACACAAAATTACACGGTAGATTTAGTGTCGGATATGGGTTTCAATTTAGATACACGAAAGTATACGAAATTACACGAGATAAATATATTTATAAATTAATATATATAACACATGCATATATTTATGTATATAATATAAATATAATATAAATATTTACAAGTTTTTATAGAATACTATGTATATATATATATATTTATATATACACTCTCCATATTTCAATAAATTATACATTAAAATAATTTTCTTATATATTATATTAAATTTTATTTAATATACACGACACGATTCAAATCGGATATGGGTTTCACATATGGGTACACGAAATCATTTCGGGTCGGATATGGGTTTCGTGTTTACGTACACGAAACACGAAATTACACGACACGAAAGTACACGACACGACCTGATTGTCCGCTCTATAACCGTGTTATGCACGGATAACATAATATTATTATTTATATAATATTTTTTATAAAAATAAAAAAATTATAAAAGATAATTAAATAAAATATAATATATGTATTATTGAAATTAATGATACATATATTTTTTATATTATACTTTTGATGGATTTAAATTGGGATATTTAAAATATTAAGATTCTCATATATTTATTTTAAAATTTAATAATACCATCAGATATCAATACTAAATTATTAAAATCGAAAAATATTAAAAATATGACATGTCTACTAATATTTTAATACTTACACCATAATTTTTTATTTTATAGCTAAAAATTTGTGTACAAATCCTAAATTCAATTTTTTTACTTCGAAAACATCAAATTTTTACTTATCGGTATTTTTTAAACATAAAGAATTCCATTTCAACATAAGAAATCATATTCATGTTGACCCATGTAAGATCGTAAAGGAATGCAAGTTTTGCGTTTTTTCGATTTCATGTATTGTTAATTTATTTTTAAATATAGTATTTGTGTTAATCTAATGTGTATTAACTAGATTATGAGATTATTTAGTCTCAGACTCGGAGAGAATTATAACTTTAATTAATTTTAGAAGAGTCAAAGATACGTATTTTTTCTTAATTTTAATATTAATAATATTTTTGAAAGTCATGTTAACTATTTTTTAAGAAAGTATTTACCAAAAAATCAATATACGCTTAAAATAGCCTATTATGCTTAAAATAGCATATAACATATGTGAAAAATTTTATTGTACAAATCCTAAATTCAATTTTTTTTATTTCGAAAATATCAATTTTTTAGTTATCGGTGTTTCTTAAACATAAAGAATTCTATTTCAACATAAGAAATTTTATTTCATGTTGGCCTATGTAAGATGCTAAGGGAATGAAAGTTTTGTGTTTTTTTCGATTCATGTATTTTTAATTTAATATTTAAGTATAGTATTTGTGTTCATCTAATGTATATTAATTATTAACAATTAATTGATTATGAGATTATCTGGTCTCCGACTCGAAAAGAATTATAACTTGAATTAATTTTACAAGAGTCAAAAATACATATTTTTTCTTATTTTTGATATTAATAATGTTTTTGAAAGTCGCGTTAACTATTTTTTTGGAAGGTATTAATTAAAAACCAATCATAACCTATTACGCTTAAAATAACATATAACATATGTGATGCATGGTTTAAATTTAATATTTATTATCATATTATTATTATTATTAATTTTATATTTACTTTTTATTATAAAAGGTAAATTATGATATAAAATAAATAAGTTTTTGAAGTTTCTAATATTAATTTTAATATAAATTATTTAATCTTATTTTTTTTCTAATTTATTTATTAATTTTGCGATCTAAATATGTTTTTAATATAAATGGGCAATGGAGTAGTTTTTTAGTAGTGAGTCTTGTGACAACGACGTGCAAGTGTGTTGTGTGGGAAATTTGGCAGTTTTAATGAATGCATAACTTGTGTATATGACATTTTTTTTAATTAATTAAATATATTTTTAGTCTGCATGATAAACGAAAAGTGTATTTTTGGTGAGAGGGAGAGGCATACATTGAGTCAGTCTACTCTGCGGCGTAGAGTTTTATTTTTAATTTTTAATGAAAAATGATAAGCGTTAGCCTGTTTTTTTGGAAAGTGTTAATCAATCAATTAAACAAAATCATATTTTACTTATAATAGTATAATATGTATAGATAGATTATTATTATTATTTTAAATATTTTTAAATATTTTTTATTAATTTATTAATTATATTATTATATTATAATTTGATTTATTAAAATTTATTTGAAAGTGTTTAGTTTTTTAACAAAAGAGATAAAAAAAAGTTAAGTGCAATTAGATATTAAGTTGGATAATAATTCATAGAGTTTGTAGTTATATTAGCTACTTGAATTATTTTTATAATAATATTATATTTATTTAAACTTTATATTGGAAAGTATTAACATACATTTTTAGGAATGTTTTAACCAACCGACCAAACGAAACCATGTTTCGCTTATAATATTATAATATAGATATTAGATACTTTATTTATTTATTTTAATAATATTATATTTGTTTATACTTTATTTTGGAAAGTATTAGCATACTTGTTTTTGGCAAGGTATTAACCAACCGACCAAACGAACTCATATTTCGTTTATAATAATATAGTATAGATACCACTGTTCCCTCGTTTTCTTCCAAATTTTTATAATAAAATATGATCGACATACATTTTAAGATGAATAGAAAGTATACTTTAATATATTTTTTTAATTTTTTTTTTCAGAATAAAAATTTAAACATTCTATTTTTATTTAAAAAAATAATTTTTTTTAAAATAATATAAAATATCATCTATTCATATTAAAATAAGTGGCGAACATTTCTCCCAAAAATTGTAACAATTAGGTAAGACCGAGGATTTAATATTTATTATTACAATATATCGACTACAACTCTACAAGACAAAATTTGTAATGCAAACTGAGGCGGTGTATTCAATTTAGATTTTAGAGGATTTATAACAATTCATTGATTTTGAGTGATTGTTGTTGATTTTGGTCGATTTTAATTGACGCGGATTTTAGCGGAGTTGTTGAATAAATCTCGTAGAGTCTGAGTAGTGATTTTTACAAATTCATCAAAATCTCTTGAATTTTGCTAAGATTTCTGAAAACATAAACACACTAGAAAATTCATCAAAATCTATAATTTTATAAAATACAAAAAAAATCATGACCTTTTGAATACCACCAGATTTTAATGGATTTTTTAAAATCTAAATTGAATACCATCAGATTTTAATTAACTTTTTAAAATCTAAATTGAATACCTCCAGATTTTAAAAGACTTTTTCAATTTTTATTGAATACCACTAAATTTTTTAAAAAAAGAATACAAACCAAATATGCCAGAATTTTCAAAATCCTTTAAAATTCTTTTAAATTCCTTAAAATCCCAATTTAATACACTCGAACGAATCTACAGTTGTAAGGTTTGAAGGGCAGACAAGTCTTTTCATTGCAGGTCTACATAACTTTCAGCAACTAAACAGAAGTTATAGCTTGGATCATGGTACTTTTTGTAGTTATCATTGTCTGCATAAACAAAAATGGAATAAAACCCCACCCCCCCTCGCATTTTTCATAAGAAGAATTGCGTAACGAAGTTGATTTTTATTCTCCACACTGCCTCACGCATTAATGGCAGGCCAACCTCTTGTGCCTCCGGATCTGGATCTATTGCCCAAAAACCTCCATTAAGAAAAAAGAAAATATATAAGTTAGTTTTTGTTTATGAAATAAAATAAAACCATTAATTAGCTTATAGAAAGGCCCAAGAATTCAATATAAAATGTGACGAACATGTATAGGCATAACATAAATTTACCTGGCCGTCTTGAGGCCATGCAAGGGCACTAGGGCAGTAGTTAAAAAAGAGAATAAGCATATGATATAAACAATCCTTCATCTGGAGGCACTACTATCAGCATTACGCATATAAGCATTTGTAATCAGTAACAAATTTATTTCATGTGCATTTATTCTAAGTAATCAATGCTTATTTCTAAAATCACTGATATTGAAAGTTGAAGTATTTTATAAGTCATGTGTATAAAACACTCAATATTTTATATGCTTAAAAAGTATTTCTAAAATTACTAATTATCCAGAGAGTGATTGCCATGTATATAAGTCAATATTCTATTGGCGATTATTCAAGGATAATTGAAAAAATTTAAGTGCTAGTATCTAACTCATAGATATTTAGTATTTATTTATTTAATATTTAGTTTGGGTAGTTTGGATTATGGAAATTGAAGCAATTCAATGATTTTATTTGCTCCATAATTCAAACTAACTTAAAATAAATAAGCAGCATGATTAATTATAACCAAATATGTCAATAATTGATATCTAGTATATTGATTGTATCTTATGTGTTATAAGTTAATTATGAGATTTTGGTTTTAGTAAATTTAAAAATGTTTACATCTTAAGAATTCACTGAAATCAGAATCATGATTGTAGCATGATTAGTTGTGTGTAATTTTTGACTTATATCATTTAATGATATTTAGTTAAGAGTTCAACTATGAACTAATTGTGAAGTATTAGTATTTGTGACATTACTTAGAACTCCTCTAAGTAATCAATGCTTATCTTCAGTCATTTATACTAATATAGAAAGTGTAGAAATTTTTCTTAAAGTACAACTATGGTTAAAATGTTTGATTGCTTTATTAGAAGTAACCATATGTTGTCAATTTAGAATAATTTTTATACTTATTTGCAAATTCCTAAACATTTTGATAATAGATGCAATACTCAATGGATCAAAGTATATGAAACTTAGAATATTTTTCTAAGATTACAAACAAGTCAATGTTGGTTAATGTTGCTTTATTTATTATTGGGAATATGTTGTGAACTTGATGATTACATTAACAAAACACCTTAGTAGATTTAACTTAGTGAAAAATGTAGTACCCGACGGATAATTCAATATAGTCCCGACGGATGACTAATTGATATCCATCGGATGAGTAGCTTATTTAATAATAAGTCATGTAGCACATTTCTGCAAACATCTTTGTATAGATTTTGTAGTAGCTTATGAGTCATGTAGACTGCTAGTAGATGTGCATAATAGGTTGATTAAATGTAAATATAAGATGTCTTGTAATTCTGCACAAATGAAATGGAGTCAAGTGATAAATGACTACCCGACGGATGATTAACAAGTCTACCCGATAGATGATCAACAAGGCAACCCGACGGATGACAAGCATGTTCCCGACGGATGATCAATTCAAACATTTGTTGACAGTGACAACACAGTCACATGCATTGGGTGTTTGTAAAAGGAATGTGGCAGCCTGTTTAACAGGAAATGAAGAACAAATGAGCATTACCATTTCCATGCAAGATTAAGAAGATTTTCAAAGATGCTGGAATAGAGTAGTGAAGCATCATGGAGTTTGACTTGATAGTTTTGTTTTATTATCCTGTCTTATACCATGTAAACTTGGTGGTATATAAACCAAGTGTAGCTAGTAGAATAAACAACTAAGCAAACACATTTAGAAGAGAAATAGAAAAGTTGTAACTGTTAAGAATTTCTCTATAGTTTGTTTATTCACTTGTAAAGCAGCTGTGAGACAATTTGTTCTTCACAGAGTTCTTAATTCGATATATATATCTCTAGTGGATACTTTCAAATCCACCAGAAAGTTGTAAAGACTTGTGTTTTTATTACTTTGTGTTTTTGATTTATTTAACTTGTGATTTCGTACCTTGCAAATCAAAACACTTATATATATAGTTTGAGTTAGAACATTTTATAGTTCAAGAAAAAGTTTACTAGAATTACATTCAACCCCTCTTCTGTAATTCTTGCTACATTGTTAGGGACTAACAATTGGTATCAGAGCAAGCTCTTGAAGCACAAAGAGTTTAAAGATCACAACAAACAGCAAGATGAACAAGAAGGATGTTGGAGTCAAGATTCCTTTTCTGGACAAAGATAATTACCATCACTGGAAGGTAAAGATGCATCTTCATTTACTTTCTCAAGATGAGGCCTATGTGGATTGCATAGAGAGAGACCTTCATGTACCAATGAGAGCTGCAACTGGAAATGAGCCATCAGTTCCCAAGCCAAGGCATGAATGGTCAGATCCTGATGTTGAACAAGTCAGGAAAGACAAGAAGGCCATGAATATTCTGTTCAATGGAGTTGATTGTGACATGTTTGATAACATCATTAACTGCAAGACAGCCAAGGAAGTTTGGGATACAATTTAAATAATCTGTGATGGCACTGAACAAGTTAAAGAAAATAAGATGCAGTTACTAATTCAGCAATATGAGCATTTCCACTGTGAAGAAGGTGAAACTCTCACTGACATCTTTAGTTAATTTCAAAAGCTACTAAATGCTCTGAAGCTGCATGGAAGAGTATATCAAACCAAATATTCTAACCTCAAATTCCGAAGATCCCTTCCAAAAGAATGGAAACCAATGACAGTCTCATTGAGAAATTCACAAGAATACAAGGAGTTTACACTAGAGAGATTGTATGGCATTGTAAAGACTTATGAGCTTGAAATAGAGCAAAATGAAAGAATGGAGAAAGGGATGAAGAAAGGAGGGTCCATTGCACTGGTTGCTGAGTTAGAGAAAGAGAAGTAGATGAAGATAGAAGCTGTTGAGTCTACTTCAAAGGTCTGTGAAAACTAGGGCAAGGGGCTGATAGCAGAAAATGAAGATTCTTTGATCCAAGATGATATGGATGATATTGATGAACATCTTGCATTTCTTTCCAGAAGATTTTCCAAGCTCAAGTTCAAGAAGAACTTTGGAGCAGCGAAGCCAAATAGAAACATGGTGGATAAAAGTGTTTCAAATGTGGCTTGGCAGGGCACTTTGCCAGTGAGTGTATAAAGTCAGATTCCAGCAAGAAGAAGTTTGAGCCTGTGGATTATAAACAGAAGTATTTTGAGTTGCTCAAACAAAAGGAAAGGGCTTTCATTATACAATAAAATGACTGGGCAGCAGATGGTCTGGATGAGGATGAAGATGTCAGCTATGTCAATCTAGCCCTAATGGCCAAGTGTGATGAAACAGAAACAAGTTCTTCAAGTAATCAGGTAACCACCACTAACCTTGCACATTTATCTAAAGCTGAGTGTAATGATGCAATAAATGACATGTCTACATAATTATATCATTTGCGTGTTACACTTAAGTCCCTCACTAAAGAAAATTCTAAAATTAAAGAAAACAATTTGTTTTAAGTGAGAGGAATAATGTGCTAGAGTCTCAGTTTATTAAATTTGAAAAATTGAGAATAGAATGTAAAATTGCTAAGGATGAATTAACTGAGTCCTTGAAGAAAGAAGAGATTTTGAAGAAGCAGCTTGAACGAGAACAGGAGGTGATTAAGGCATGGAAATCATCTAGAGATGTCCATGCTCAAATCACCAAAGTTCAAGGTATTGAGTCCTTCTGTGATGCAGCCTGAAAAAAGAGTAAAGAGAAGCTGGAATCCAATTTGGTTGAAGGATTGCTAATAGATGTAGACTCGACGGGTGATGAGAGTCATCCGTCGGATAATCAAAAAGGTTATCCGTCGAGTGACATAAATCCTCATCCGTCGGCTGTGAGCAAACCTGTGAGTAAATCCAAACTTTCCAAGTTAAATGAAAAATACAGATCAGTTTCCAAAAACTTTATTTCAGGAGAAACAAGTCAAGTGAAGAAGGAGAAGAAAGTGAATGTTGGACATCTGTCCATCAAGCAATTGAATGACAGACTAGAAAAGATTGAGGTTAAAATAGAGGCTAAAATGAAAAACAATAGAAATAGGAAAATAGAAATTAACAAACATAACAACTACACACCTGATAAGTATGCTCCAAGAAAAATATGTGTTAAGTGTGGTAGTGCTAATCATTTGTCTGTTAATTGCAAATTTGTCATGCCCACTCCCATATCTGTACCACCTTCTTTTCCCAACATGAGTGCTATGCCTTCTATGCCTATGAATGATATGTCTGCACAGAATATGAATGCACAATTTGCTAATATGCCATTTGCACCTAATCCTTATTATGTTGTATTTAGTATGCATCAAATGCCATTTAGCATGCCCTACTGGAATAACATGTTTGCAAATAGCATGCCATTTTCTGTTAATCAAAATGTGCATGATAATTCTGTTTTAATGACTGATTTTAAAGGTCCAACTCAGATGACTAAGGATGAATCTGATATCCTCAAGTCAAATGAGATAAAACCTAAGAAACAAAAGAAGAAAACTAACAAGGCAGGACCCACGGAAACTTGGGTACCAAAATTAAATTGATTTGGTTTTGATGTGTGCATGGAAATAGAAAGAATATGTGGTACTTGGATAGTGGTTGTTCAAGACACATGACTGGAGATTCTACCCTGCTCACAGAGTTCAAGGAGAGAGCTGGCCCAAGTATTACTTTTGGAGATGACAGCAAGGGTTTTACTGTGGGATATGGCTTGATTTCTAAAGACAATGCCATCATTAAGGAGGTTGCCCTAGTGGATGGTCTCAAGCATAATTTGCTGAGTATCAGCTAGCTTTGTGACAAGGGCAATTCAGTAACTTTCAATTCAGAAGCCTGTGTTGTGACAAACAAGAGGAGCAACAAAGTGGTTCTCAATGGAGTGAGAGAAGGAAATGTGTACCTAGATGACTTCAACTCATCAAATGCAGAATCTGTTACTTGTCTTCTCAGTAAAGCAAGTCAAGATTGTTGGATTTTAGTCGCAGCGGAGGCATGGTAAAACACTTTTACACATATAAAATCCAAATAAAAGCATATAAATCGTGGTAAAAACATATGGATCGATTACTAACCTTTAATATGCGATCCAAAAGCAACGATCGGAGATCCTTAGCAGCTGCTCCTCAAACGTGAAATACTCCACCGGTATCCACCAAGAAAACGACGTTAAGAAGGACGAGAAGGTGGAGAGAATTAGGTTTTATAAAATTTTGGGGTTAGAATAAAAATAGGGTTTATAATAGTATATTTATTGGCAAAATTTTCAGCTGAAATTTTCCAAAAAATATTATTATTATTATCCCATTTATTATTCTCATTAATAATTAAAACACCTTTTAATTATTAATCCTTTTTCTAAACAGTTTAGAAATAATTCTCTCTCTTGATTTAATTTCCAAAAAATTAAATCCTTAATTAATAATATTAAGAACTTTTCTTAATTAATTTTTAATCAATTAAATCTCATTTAATCAATTATTAAATTTTCCAATTAATTATTTATTTCATAAATAAATAATTATTAGCCATTAATAATTAATTCCTCCACCATTAAATCATTCTCTTTTTATGGTGTGACCCTGTAGGTTCAATATTAAGCCGGTAGTAGAAATAAATAATAATAAAACTATTTTATCATTATTTATATAAATTCTCTAAATAGAAATCTGTTGTTGACAGAATCATCCTTTCTCTCAATATTGAAAATTCATATTCAATTACGTGTTTCATAAACACAAGAATCTCATGATTGTATTCATAATATTATTCTTAAGGTTATGAAATAATTTCACTATACTAGATTGTCTAACAAGCGCCTTATGTTCATTTAAGTTCACCTAAATCTATCATCGCATGATAAACTAAACATATATCACATATATAAACATGAATAAACATCAAGGTAGGCATGTTACATCATCTAGCATATTGGTCTAAGCATTATACATCTCTATGTATCACATGAAGCATTTAAAAGCAGTTATAACAGTTAAAAAACAGCTTTAAAACACTTTCGGAAATATAAAAGTTCAAAACTTTTATATAAACTAAAATTGATCACTTCATTAGATCCGTCTTGGAAAAACGAATCCAACGGTATATTGCACGCCCAAAACGGAGTTACGAAACTCCCAGAAATCAAATTTAAAAAATAACAGACGGGCTGTAACGCATTACAGGAACGCGTTACAAGCCCTGTAACGCATTCCGGTGATGCGTTACAACCCTTTTAAGCCATTAAAAGGTGTACGAATGCGCCACAGGGTGTAACGCATTCCCGGAATGCGCGACACACCTTTCCCTTCTCTTGCAGCAGCTGCCGTTGCTTGTTTTTTTTTTTCGTTCTTGGTCACCGTGCCGCCGTACTGTACTCTGTACCTTTGCTTTGCTTATCTATCTTTCCGTGCAGCAGCATAAACAACCACATATATATAGCAGATATATATATACAATTGAATATACATATATATATATACTTATTTAATTATGAATTTAATTTCAACAACTTCAAAAATTCATAATAAAAAATCTATACATCATAAAAATATAAGAAAAATACCCAGACGATCTACAACACTTGTAGAACCCAGATTAACATTCAAAATTATTCTGAGAAACGATTTCTCATCAGACAAAATTAATCCATGATATAACTTGTAAAAATTATAATTAATTCATACAAGCACATAAAATTCTGAAATTTTTACCACAGATCTATATGCATACAACCTATGCTCTGATACCATTGTTGGATTTTAGTCGCATCAGAGGCATGGTAAAACACTTTTACACATATAAAATCCAAATAAAAGCATATAAATCATGGTAAAAACATATGGATCGATTACTAACCTTTAATATGCAATCCAAAAGCAACGATCGGAGATCCTTAGCAGCTGCTCCTCAAACGTGAAGCACTCCACCGGTATCCACCAAGAAAACGATGTTAAGGAGGAGGAGGAGGTGGAGAGAATTAGGTTTTATAAAATTTTGGGATTAGAATAAAAATAGGGTTTATAATAGTATATTTATAGGCAAGATTTCAGCTGAAATTTTCCCATAAATATTATTATTATTATCCCATTTATTATTCTCATTAATAATTAAAACACCTTTTAATTATTAATCCTTTTTCTAAACACTTTAGAAATAATTCTCTCTCTTGATTTAATTTCCAAAAAATTAAATCCTTAATTAATAATATTAAGAACTTTTCTTAATTAATTTTTAATCAATTAAATCTCATTTAATCAATTATTAAATTTGCCAATTAATTATTTATTTCATAAATAAATAATTATTAGCCATTAATAATTAATTCCTCCACCATTAAATCATTCTCTTTTTATGGTGTGACCCTGTAGGTTCAATATTAAGCCGGTAGTAGAAATAAATAATAATAAAACTATTTTATCATTATTTATATAAATTCTCTAATTTATTAAATATGATTAATTAATTAATCATATTTATTCTACATCGTGAGGAATACTTCTCAGCATATCACGACTATCCCGATAATATGAATTCACTGCTTAGAATACCAAGAACCTATTCAGTGAATAGTTACCGTACAATAAACTCCTTCTACCCTACAATGTCCCGATTAAATACAAGGCATGGATCTCGTGTCAAGCCTATCTAATTCAATCACTTGCTTACCATTTACTATGCTTAGTTCTATGCAAATTAGAAACTCCTTTCTAATTTCATTCACTCTGGCCAGAGATTCTTGAACTAGCATAAGTGGATCAGCCTTGAACATTCGCTTCCTTCACTGGAAGGGGTAGATCCTTTATTGATCATACACTATCTTCGTGTACAAATTCCTATACCCAGTAGAGCCCTAATAATTGTCCCTGGAGACTAAGAACTAAACCAAAGTATAGTTTAGTGTACACAAGATGACTATGAAGACCTCAAGTCTAAGGATACTTGTACAACTATCACTATGTGAACAACTGCTGACACGTGAGTGAACTCCATCAGTTGTTCAGCTGGGCGAGTCATGTTCAGTGAACTTATTCTATAATAAGCACCTACATACTAGCTATAGTGTCACCACACAAATGTCTATGAGAACAGACATCCTTCATAATGAAGCAAGCATAGTATGTACCGATCTTTGCGGATTATTAATTACCAGTTAGTAATCCTATGACCAGGAACTATTTAAGTTTAGAGTTATCATCTTTTAGGTCTCACTATTATGATCTCATTATAATCCATAAAAAAGCTTTACTCTAAACTATGGTATATCTTATTTAAACACTTAAATAGATAAAGCCCGTAATAAAAACAAAAACTAGTCTTTTATTAATATCAATGAAATCAAAACAGATTACACAGGAAGTTATTCCTAAATCCTAATACATGATTGGACTTATGACATATTCCTTTCAATCTCCCACTTGTACTAAAGCCAATCACTTTGGTATCTAATACCCATCTTGTCTTTATGACGATCAAAGTGACTTTCATAAAGTAGCTTTGTGAGTGGGTCTGCTATGTTGTTATGTGTGTCAACTCTATTTCAATACAATACAAGAAATGTTACCACGCTCCCACTAACCCTTTTGTAGACACATGGTTCATCTACGTTTTTGATAAAACCAAACTCTTTGACTGTCTCATCAAAACGGATGTTCCATTTACGAGAAGCTTGCTTTAAACCACATATGGTTCGCAGCAGCTTACACACTAGGTTTTCATTTCCCTTGGAAAGAAAACCATCTGGCCATTTTCCAGATCTCATAGTCGTAGTAAGCAGCAATCGCAAGCAAAATCCGAACTGATTTTAACAGGGCTACAGGTAAAAGGTTTCATCAAAGTCAATCCATTGCCTTTGTTTGAATCCTTTTGCCACAAGCCTGGCCTTATAGGTCTCCACCTGGCCATCTGCTCTAATCATTCTTTCGTATACCGTATACATAGATTCCTTTTCAGATTTCATGGCACTATGCCATTTCTCTGAGTCAACACTACTCATAGCCTCATTATAGGTCACAGGGTCGTCATCATCAATGATCGACAACTCATTGTCATTCTTAATGACAAGGCCATATTACCTCTCAGGTTGGCGAGACACTCTCCCTGTTCTATGAATAGGCTGTTCCACAAAAGGTTGTTCAGTCAGAACAGGTGTTTCCACTTGATCCGTAGTAGTTTGTGCTTCTTGAACTTCATCAAGTTCAATTTTGCTCCCACTGTTTCCTTCAAGGATAAACTCCTTTTCCAAGAAGGTAGCATGTCTGGAGACAAACACCCGATGATCGGTGTAAAAGTAATACCCTAAAGTCTCTTTAGGATATCCCACAAAACTACATTTTACGGATGGATATTCCAGCTTATCTGGGTCAACTTATTTGACATAAGCTAGACATCCCCAAATCTTAATGTGTTTAAGACTCGGTTTCCTTTCTTTCCATATCTCATACGAAGTTTGAGGAACAGATTTTGGAAGGCACCTTATTCAGTAAATATGCTGAGGTTTCCAATGCATAACCCCATAGGAATACTGGAAGATTTGCATAGCTCATCATGGACCGAACTATGTCTAACAAAGTTCGATTTCTCCTTTCAGATACCAATCTGGAGGCGTCCACTGAGAGACTATACCATTTACTTTGAGATAATCCAGAAACTCTCCATTCAAGTATTCACCACCTCGATCTAATCGAAGAATTATTATACTATGTTTGGTTTGTTTCTCCACTTCATACTTATACTCTTTGAACTTTTCAAAGGCTTCAGACTTGTGTTTCATCAAACACATATCCGAATCTAGATCTATCATCTATGAAAGTAATGAAGTATGAAAATCCACCCATGGCTTGCGTAGACATTGGTCCACATACATCTGTGTGTACCATTCATAGCAAATTTGCAGCCCTCTCTCCATGTCTACTAAATGGAGACTGCAGTGCCACAATGAATTGAGATTTTCATCATCCCTTTTCTTTTATTAGTTTGTTCAATCTGAAATAAATTATGTCACATACATACATACCATTATTTAAAGTACCACGTCCATAAAGAATATTATCTCTAAGAATAGAACAATCATTATTCTCAATAATAAATGAAAATCCAGCCAAGTCTTACATGGGAATATAAATAATATTCCTCACAATCGAGGGAACAAAATAACAATTATTTAAAACAATAGTCTTGCCCGTAGGCATA
Source organism: Apium graveolens (assembly GCF_009905375.1). Classification (NCBI taxonomy): domain Eukaryota; kingdom Viridiplantae; phylum Streptophyta; class Magnoliopsida; order Apiales; family Apiaceae; genus Apium; species Apium graveolens. The sequence continues at coordinate 193,974,838 of NC_133647.1, forward strand.
TGTAAATGAAATGATTCCACATCTACAGCAGCAACTCTTGCTCCATTTCCCATCAGTAGAATCACCTCCTCTTCCTCAAGAGTCCTACTTCTCCTTAGTCCCTGCAACAAATTGCAGATTGGAGAACCACAGGCGGTATCTAATACCCAAGTAGAAATTTAGCTTAATGACATATTCACTTCTATCATGAACATACCTAAATCAGAAGCGGCAGTCTCACTACCCTTATTCTTCTTCAATTCTGCAAGGTAAACCTTGCAGTTTCTCTTCCAGTGCCCCACCTTGTTACAGTGAAAGCAAACAACTTTGCTCTTGGGGTCTTCAGCTTTTGGTGGAACCGGCTTTTCTTCACCTACTTTCTTCTTCTTGGAAGGGTTCCTCTTCCTTTTCTTAGGATTGGAACCTTCACCAATTAGAAGAACAGAACTCTTCTTAGGGGGAAAATTTGATTCCGCAGTCTTCAACATGTTGTGGAGTTCAGGCAGGCTGACATCCAACTTATTCATGTGAAAGTTTACAACAAACTGCGAGAACGAACTCGGAAGCGATTGCAAGACCAAGTCTTGGCTCAGCTCCCCATCCATGGCAAAACCAAGTTGTCCAAGACGTTCAATCAAATTGATCATCTTAAGTACATGGTCATTCACAGATGATCCCTCAGACATCCTACAACCGAACAGCTCCTTCGATATCTCATATCGAGTTGTCCTCCCTGCCATATCATACAACTCTTGTAGATGCATAAGGATAGTGTGAGCATCCATATGCTCATGTTGCTTCTGTAGCTCAATGTTCATGGAGGCTAGCATGATGCATTAAGCAATATTTGCATCATCTATCCACTTACGATACACAACATGTTCATCATTATGCTCATCGCTAGCAGGTTCAGTAGGCTTAGGTGAGTCAATCATGTATTCCAGCTTCTCAATCCTGAGAATAATTCTCAAGTTTCGAAGCCAGTCAGCATAATTAGGACCAGTCAACTTGTGAGCATCTAGTATGCTCCTGAGTGATAGTGCAGAAGACATAACGTACAAAGTAAATCTGTAAATGATAAACACATAACAACACTTAGAAAATATTCGATTTCATTTTAAAACACTATATGAATCGGGTCTTTATTCATAAGTGGCTCCCACTAGTTTATCTAATTTATTCAACCCTCTACGTGAAAAATTAAGCATTCATAATGCTAGTGGGAATAGGGATCCTACATTCCATTACACAACCCCGGCTGTAGCACGAACCGCCACGTAATGTTCAATAGGCAGACAACTCTTGTCAATTACATCTTATGTTATTCCCTAATCAAACTTTAGCCTCTTGAATAATTGAGTCCCGGTTGTGGCACGATAAACTCAATATTCTAAGTCAAGTCTAACCCAACATTCCGTACAATTGAATCAGTCCCCAACGGCCCACGGCTGTGGCACGTACCGACCTTTAGATTCTAATTCAACGTACACATCTCTATGTAATAGACAAGTATTTCTTATTTCAAAATCAAAGCCCTCGGCTGTAGCACGAACCGACAATGATTCAAAAATAAGAACTACTTTATATCATGTTGGAAGACTATGACCGACACAAGCCCGTTGTGTCATTGGCCAATTACTACTTGATATTATTTAATTTTAGAGGGATTATATTACGTTACAATCATAATCATATTATAAAGAGATTCTTCCTTTTAAATTAAATATTTCAAATCAATAATCAATAATAAGATGATTCCCAGATCGGGTGGAGCATTGTCAAGAGGCGTCACTTAATAACCCTTTCTTACAGATAGAAATCTGTTGTTGACAGAATCATCCTTTCTCTCAATATTGAAAATTCATATTCAATTACGTGTTTCATAAACACAAGAATCTCATGATTGTATTCATAATATTATTCTTAAGGTTATGAAATAATTTCACTATACTAGATTGTCTAACAAGCGCCTTATGTTCATTTAAGTTCACCTAAATCTATCATCGCATGATAAACTAAGCATATATCACATATATAAACATGAATAAATATCAAGGTAGGAATGTTACATCATCTAGCATATTGGTCTAAGCATTATACATCTCTATGTATCACATGAAGCATTTAAAAGCAGTTAAAACAGTTAAAAAACAGCTTAAAACACTTTCGGAAATATAAACAGTTCAAAAATTTTATATAAACTAAAATTGATCACTTCATTAGATCCGTCTTGGAAAAACGAATCCAACGGTATATTGCACGCCCAAAACGGAGTTACGAAACTCCCAGAAATCAAATTTAAAAAATAACAGACGGGCTGTAACGCATTACATGAACGCGTTACAAGCCCTGTAACGCATTCCTGTGATGCGTTACAACCCTTTTAAGCCATTAAAAGGTGTACGAATGCGCCACAGGGTGTAACGCATTCCCGGAATGCGCGACACCCCTTTCCCTTCTCTTGCAGCAGCTGCCGTTGCTTGTTTTTTTTTCCGTTCTTGGTCACCGTGCCGCCGTACTGTACTCTGTACCTTTGCTTTGCTTATCTATCTTTTCGTGTAGCAGCATAAACAACCACATATATATAGCAGATATATATATACAACTGAATATACATATATATATATACTTATTTAATTACGAATTTAATTTCAACAACTTCAAAAATTCATAATAAAAAATCTATACATCATAAAAATATAAGAAAAATACCCAGACGATCTACAACACTTGTAGAACCCAGATTAACATCAAAATTATTCTGAGAAACGATTTCTCATCAGACAAAATTAATCCATGATATAACTTGTAAAAATCATAATTAATTCATACAAGCACATAAAATTCTGAAATTTTTACCACAGATCTATATGCATACAACCTATGCTCTGATACCATTGTTGGATTTTAGTCGCATCGGAGGCATGGTAAAACACTTTTACACATATAAAATCCAAATAAAAGCATATAAATCATGGTAAAAACATATGGATCGATTACTAACCTTTAATATGCGATCCAAAAGCAACGATCGGAGATCCTTAGCAGCTGCTCCTCAAACGTAAAGCACTCCACCGGTATCCACCAAGAAAACGACGTTAAGGAGGAGGAGGAGGTGGAGAGAATTAGGTTTTATAAAATTTTGGGGTTAGAATAAAAATAGGGTTTATAATAGTATATTTATAGGCAAAATTTCAGCTGAAATTTTCTCATAAATATTATTATTATTATCCCATTTATTATTCTCATTAATAATTAAAACACCTTTTAATTATTAATCCTTTTTCTAAACACTTTAGAAATAATTCTCTCTCTTGATTTAATTTCCAAAAAATTAAATCCTTAATTAATAATATTAAGAACTTTTCTTAATTAATTTTTAATCAATTAAATCTCATTTAATCAATTATTAAATTTACCAATTAATTATTTATTTCATAAATAAATAATTATTAGCCATTAATAATTAATTCCTCCACCATTAAATCATTCTCTTTTTATGGTGTGACCCTGTAGGTTCAATATTAAGCCGGTAGTAGAAATAAATAATAATAAAACTATTTTATCATTATTTATATAAATTCTCTAATTTATTAAATATGATTAATTAATTAATCATATTTATTCTACATCGTGAGGGATACTTCTCAGCATATCGCGACTATCCCGATAATATGAATTCACTGCTTAGAATACCAAGAACCTATTCAGTGAATAGTTACCGTACAATAAACTCCTTCTACCCTACAATGTCCCGATTAAATACAAGGCATGGATCTCGTGTCAAGCCTATCTAATTCAATCACTTGCTTATCATTTACTATGCTTAGTTCTATGCAAATTAGAAACTCCTTTCTAATTTCATTCACTCTGGCCAGAGATTCATGAACTAGCATAAGTGGATCAGCCTTGAACATTCGCTTCCTTCACTGGAAGGGGTAGATCCTTTATTGATCATACACTATCTTCGTGTACAAATTCCTATACCCAGTAGAGCCCTAATAATTGTCCCTGGAGAGTAAGAACTAAACCAAAGTATAGTTCAGTGTACACAAGATGACTATGAAGACCTCAAGTCTAAGGATACTTGTACAACTATCACTATGTGAACAACTGCTGACACGTGAGTGAACTCCATCAGTTGTTCAGTTGGGCGAGTCATGTTCAGTGAACTTATTCTATAATAAGCACCTACATACTAGCTATAGTGTCACCACACAAATGTCTATGAGAACAGACATCCTTCATAATGAAGCAAGCATAGTATGTACCGATCTTTGCGGATTATTAATTACCAGTTAGTAATCCTATGACCAGGAACTATTTAAGTTTAGAGTTATCATCTTTTAGGTCTCACTATTATGATCTCATTATAATCCATAAAAAAGCTTTACTCTAAACTATGGTATATCTTATTTAAACACTTAAATAGATAAAGCCCGTAATAAAAACAAAAACTAGTCTTTTATTAATATCAATAAAATCAAAACAGATTACACAGGAAGTTATTCCTAAATCCTAATACATGATTGGACTTAGGACATATTCCTTTCAAAGATGAAAGTTGGCTATGGCACAAGAAGTTGTCCCATCTAAACTTCAAGACCATGAATGAGCTTGTAAAGAAAGAACTGGTTAGAGGTATTCCTCAAGTGGAGTATTCTAAGGATGGATTGTGTGATGCTTGTCAGAAAGTAAAGCAGATCAAAGTATCATTCAGAAAGAAGCTTGATTCAACAATTGAAGAACCTCTGCAATTGCTACACATGGATTTGTTTGGACCAATCAATGTGTTGTCCATCTCAAGGAAAAGATTTTTCCTAGTAATTGTGGATGATTTCTCAAAGTTCTCTTGGACATATTTCCTAAAGTCTAAAGATGAAGCTAGTGAAATCATCATCAATCACATAAGGCAAGTCAACAATCATCCTGATTTTAAAGTAAGAAGAATCAGGAGTGACAATGGAACTGAGTTCAAGAATTCAGTGATGAGATTATTTTGTGAAGAAACTGGGATTATGCATGAATTTTCTGCAGCAAGGACTCCACAACAAAATGGAGTGATAGAAAGAAAGAACAGATCCCTTATTGAAGCTGCAAGGACAATGCCTGAAGAATCAAAGTTACCAACATACTTTTGGGCTGAAGCTGTGAACACTGCCTGCTACACTCAAAATATCTCTATGGTGAATTAAGCAAAATGCATGACTCCCTACCAATTTTTCAAGAACAGGAAACCAACTCTAAATTTTCTTCATGTCTTTGGCTGTAAATGTTATATCTTGAAGAATTAAACTAATGAACATGGGAAGTTTGATGCTAAAGCAGATGAAGGAATTTTTGTTGGATATGCTATGGGAAAAGCATATAGAGTCTACAATCTAAGAACCAACATTGTTGTTGAATCAATACATGTTGTGTTTGATGATAAAAAGATTGAAGGACTGCAAGATGGAGATTTCCATGAAAGCCTCAAATTTGACAATGTGGAGATGGTTAGTGATGATAGTGATGATGAAAGTGATCAAGAAACTACAACTAAGGATAGTGCAGAAAAATCTACAACTAATGAAGCTAATAACGCAACATCCATTGAGTTACAAAATGCTTCATCCGTCGGGAGATAATCTGCATCATCCATCGGGAGACAATCAACCTCATCCGTCGGAACTCAAAGTGCTTCATCCATCGGGTCATTGAGAGAAGCTGAAAGTCAAGGTATATCACTCACAGAAAGTTCCCCTTTCTCAAATCATAGACTCACTAACTCAGGGGGAGTTTCTCATAATCAAAACTCAGTCACACATCAAGACAACAATGAGGCCTCTTCATCTAAAGCAAATCTACCACAACAGAGAAAATGGACAAGAGATCACCCCTATGAGCTAATTATTGATGATGAATCTTCTAGAGTTCAGATAAGGAAAGCAACTCAAGAAGAATGTCTATATAGCAGCTTCTTATCTAAGGAAGAACCAAAGAAGGTAGAAGAAGCTCTGTTAGATCTTGATTGATTTTAGATATGCAGGAGGAGCTAAACCAATTTGAAAGGAATAAAGTATGGAAGCTGGTACCCAAGCCTAAAGGAAAGAATCCAATAGACACCAAATGGGTATTCAGAAACAAGATGGATGAAAATGGCATAGTAGTCAGGAACAAAGATAGATTGGTTGCTAAGGGCTATTGTCAACAAGAAGGAATAGATTTTGATGAAACCTTTGCTCCTGTTGCAAGACTTGAAGCCATCAGAATCTTCTTAGCCTATGCAGCCCATGCCAATTTCAAGGTCTATCAAATGGATATCAAGAGTGCTTTTCTAAATGGAGATTTGGAGGAGGAAGTCTATGTCAGTCAACCTCCTGGTTTTGAAGACCCAAATTTCTCAAATCATGTCTACTATCTTTTGAAAGCACTCTATGGACTGAAGCAAGCACCTAGAGCCTGGTATGACACTTTATCAAAGTTCCTTTTGGAAAATCACTTCACAAGAGGTACTGTGGATAAAACTTTATTCTTTAGAAATGTTAATGGCTCTAGTATACTTGTTCAAATCTATGTAGATGATATTATATTTGGCTCTACAGATGAAAAACTGTGCAAAAAGTTTGCCAGAAAGTTTCAAATCCTTTAAAGACTTGTGTTTTAAAGTTTTAAAGACTTGTGTTATTATTACTTTGTGTTTTTGATTTATTTAACTTGTGATTCCGCACATTGCAAATCAAAGCACTTATATATATAGTTTGAGTTAGAACATTTTATAGTTCAAGAAAAAGTTTACTAGAATTACATTCAACCACCCTTCTGTAATTCTTGCTGCATTGTTAGGGACTAACATTTATCGAACCAATATTGTTTGAGATACTACAGTTGTTAGGAGTTAACAATTGTATGATATATGAAATTGAATGCTGATGTCTTTTTGATAGATAATTGGTATTTAATTCATTGATATCTTATTTTAATATTTAAAATAGGATGGAACATAATTATTGGTATCTAAAGTACTTAACAAGTATCAGTCAATGATATATTATTAATATTTTATTGCAGATAATTGTGAGATTTTAAGTTCTAGTGAATTTATATGAGTTGTTATATCTGACAGATTCACTACAATTTAAAATCAGCAGCATAGTCAATCTTATTAAGATTATTTATCAATACACAATGTTGTTGATTATAATTTTATAAGGATAAATTATGGAGCTTTTGATATGAATGAGAATTGCTTAGACTTTACCCTAAGTGATCAATGCTTTTACAAAAACTCATTCATGTTGAAAGACAAAATCTTTCTTTCTCTTCTTAATACTGCTAGGTCATCAGTCTGTGTCTTATCAAATCATTTATCTTTTTAGGCATAAAAATAGACTTGTGCACTCGAACAGTTTTAGGAGAAAATCAAACTTCTTTCTACATTGGTGATTTCTTATTTCATTAAAATATTTTTGAAATCACTATTGTACATCATTTCTCTCAAAATATTAAATGCATAATTTTCACTCATTATAGATCATAAGTGCATTTTATCTCTATATTGCCATATGCTCTGTGATGCAGGTTAAGCCTCCAATGGCATTCTTTTATTTGATAGTCATGAGGTTGAAAACCCACAACTTCTATCCCAGACTGTAAAGACAAACACAGAAACAGAACCAACCAACACTCTCTTACCCCTAAAATGAAGTATAAATGAGCGTGAGGGAGAAAGTGCCTTAGTGCACCACATAAGGAAGGTTCTGAAGTCAACCCAGCAGCTCTGTCTCCTACAAAGATGAGTAGTATTTAAACAAAGACAAATGCTAGCCCCCATACATCTTCTCAAAAAGATGTAGTGGCTGAAAAGGCACAAAAACAGTCACTAGATTCATCCTCTCAACAGGGTGCGTCTATTAAAATTCTCCTATCAGCCAAGGTATCCGATGTAGTGTCACCACCTTAAACATAAACAAATCTTGATGCACAAGGAAAGGTTTCACACACAAAGGAAGAGTTGACGGAAACAAGAGTTTCGACCATTTTACGGTCAGATTCGATTGTTCAAGGTTCTTTAATGAACCAATTGCCTTTATAGGTGTTAGGAGAGGATACTGATCTAATAGCCATATGTCAGTGGTCAGTGTCTACCTCCCCAGGCTTAAATCCCCTGGATGCATCTGCGGATAGTGGATCTGACATAGGTGCAGATCGATAACTTGTTGACAATGATTCAAATTTACCTGATGAGTCACAAGGAAATATCTTCACAGACATTAAAAGGGAACTTTGATCTTTATGCTAAATTCTTTGGATCATTGTTTACCTTCCCATGGTTCAAATCTGGAATCCTAAAAGGGAAACTAACAACTTGTAGATTATGACTCAATTTCATCTGACGAGTTTAACAAGAATGGGGATTTGCGGACTCCCATTGCACCACCTATGACCTCCTTAAGGATGGCTAAAGTGATTTTCCTTGCAGGTACAGCTGGATTTTGGAGCTATGAGAGGAGTGATACACTTTTGAGAATATGTGTAAACACGAGTGGAGAGAAGAGTGAAACACTTGTGAGGTATACGAAACAGAATTACGCACTCACGGTGAGGAAGAAAGAGAACCACCATATCCCATTCCATATCCCTAAACATGGTTCTGGATACTTCGAGTCTCGATTCTGTTTATGATTGGAACTTAACTCCTAGGAACCTAACATTTATAGACTGGATTAGAATACTTCGAGACCTAACAAGTTGGGAGCTAACAATTTGTAACAATTGGTGATCTCACAGTTGGGAGGTATAAGGAGTTGGGAATATTGGTTAACAGGATGATCAATAGTGAAGCCGTTTTGCAGAATTTCAAGGGACATGGTTGATCAGACCATGACTTGTTATTTCTTTTCCAGCCAAGTGAAATATGAGAACTCCTTCAGACGATAGCATACATTCCTTCTCTAAGGGGGATATAAAAGCTTAAGTAATAGTTTGGAGGATTCCTCAATGAAGGGGGAGAAATAGCAGGGAGGAGGAAAAAGGTAGAGCACATGTACACTACACCACACCTACAGCTCTGATGCCAAACCTGTAACACCCTCCAGACCCGGGTATAAGTCTGGGGGTTACTAGCTAATCACCAAACCTGTAAAATCTGGTTTACAATTAATAAAGAAATGAAATTAAACCCCTTTAACACTAACCAGGATCTTTTTAGGTTGAAGTATGAAAACAAGAATCACTAACTGCTTTTATTACAACCCAACATTCAAAATCTCACAACTCTCTTTATTACAAACCATTGTCTAATTCATTGTAAACTAAGTTCAATTTTTTTATTCAAACACACACACTATCTATCAACACTCCACCTGCTCGGGCAATTCAAAGCTTTCTTCCTGGATTGGGATCAACACCTTGGGTATGAGAGGATCCCGAGGCTTGACCCGTTTCTTTACCACTCGAGTCCTGATTGGTTTCATATTCCTTCTTAACTGAAAACAATAAGGTGAATAACAACAAAAGGGGTGAGCCAAAAAAATTGATCAACAAGTCCATAAAATATAAACAGTGTTAAAGCATTTTAAATGAATCCGTCATCCCAGGTATATCTGCCAAGATATAACCTCATGAGAATAGAAAGAAGGCCATTACTGGCGAGTATAAATGAACTAAACTGGACACAAGTTCGCATCTATATTCTGCTGATCAGTCAGAATATAATGCAAATCCATATCTCAATATATAGATCCAGTCGGGTACCCAGGCACTACGGCCCACGTCGAGGCACCAATCATCCCGGTCCTCAGGATTAGGATACACTCAATCCCAAAAATATCATTATTCAGTCCATCGCTTAGCAACCGGAATAATCGGTATGCTTTGATATATTCCAAACACTAGAATATATCAATCTCCATGTGTCACCAATATAATATGAATCAAGAATCCAAAGAAACGGAGAAATCAAGAATCGAAATGAAATATGAACAAAGGAATAGCAAGTGTATATCAGTGATCAAGAACAATAATCAAGAGAATGCATATGTGATAAGCATTTGAATCGATATCACTATTTTGAAAGTAGAATAGGGGAAAAACTTGCCTTCTGCGCGACTCACTGCAATTGAATCACTTCTGTTTATCACCTTGGACTATTACCGACTCAACTTGCCTGGCTGGCTTAGCTTCTGTTGGCAAAACAGACTGGTTAAGTCACGTCGTACTTCATTTGCATCTTGAATCGACTTCAAACCATTCCTAACATCTACCCATGCGCTCATGACTGACTCATGTATTACATATAAGCAAGTAAGACTCGATTAACCACGTAATACACATAAGCACATAAACACATAATCATTTTTATGGTTAAAATAATTTTTAAAACCAAAATTGACTCGCTAATCGCTCAACTGATCGTTATCTGACTCGTTTCCCATTTTTCCGGAATTTTTCGGACTCGTCTCGGCACGTAACTCGACTGATAATCAAACAAGTAACAGAATCAACTAATTTTTAAAAGAAATTAAGCTTTGATATTATTTTTAATGAAAAGAATTCATTTTTCTGAGTCAACAGGCTTTCGTTTCATGCAAATCGGACTAACGATTCCGAGTTGCCAAGAACATCACCGGATTTTTCCCAGAATCCGGTGAGTTCCCGGAGTCCGGCTAACTCCGATCAGCCTCAAATCAACACCGTTTGGTGCTGTTTTTGAGTGCTTTTCATTGTAAATCAACACAACAATCTAACCACGGCCAAAACATACCAAAAACATCTCAGAATCACAATCTCCGGTCAAAATCGACATGAACTCCGGGCAAAATATCATCTTTTGATTCTGTAAACCAAACTCAACGTTCTATAGTGCAAATTGAAGCTAAGAATATATACAATCAAAGCCTTAACATTACAAGAACCAAATATTCACAGAAATCATCGAGTTGTGTTTTGAAAATCTGACATAAACCCTAGAAATCGTGAATCACTATCCAGGCATCGTTTGTTCAATTAAATACCATAAATCGACTGTAAATCATCCAACAAAGCTTTATCAATCATCAAAATATAAAATAACCCTAGAATCAAAAAGTCCTAATTCGAACATAAACCCTAGAAATCGAAAATCAAAAACGATGCAATAAAACGTGAAATTGATGCAAGAAACAGAAAGAACGGATCAAAACCTTCGATTTGAGTACTTGAATCACACGATTTGATGTTGTAATCAGTGAGAAATCATGACTTGATTCTTCGACCCCAACCTGTTCTTCCCGACCCGATTTCAGAGAATTTTGTGTATTTTTTCAGATTTTAATGATTAATTATAATTAATTAAATAAAAATTAGGCTATTTATAGTAGTAAAATTAATACTCCTAATTAAAATTAAGGCCCTAATTCTACACTTTTTAAAATTAATAGGCCCCTAATTTTATAATTTTTGAGTATTAAAATTTAATTTATAAATATTTTATATATACAATATATATGCCAAAATTTCCCAAAAATTGTGAATAATGCAAAAATGCATAGAAATAATATAAATGAAAGTCCTATAATTTTATAAAAATAAAAATGTGATTTTGTGGGGTTTTCGACACCCAATGGGGCTCGGAAAAATCATTTTTCGTAAAACGAGAAAATTTATAAAATATCTAGATGTTCAGAATATTGCGATTGTAAAAGCCATTTGATGAAAATAAGGTCCATTATTTTATGTGAAATACTGGCTTTAAAATCATTATTTGGGTCGTAAAACGTTTGAAATGTAACCTATGAATGCATAATAAAATATCTGAAAAATACCTTAAAAATACAGAAATGACATGGAATACACGTAACACATAACAGTTAGGGTTTATCAGATAATCCCACATAAATGACATAGTAATACACATATTTTATTATAATTATGATATAATATAATATAAACATAAATTTCCCAGTCGTTACATCCTTCCCCCCTTAAAAGGATTCTGTCCTCAGAATCTTCTATGAAAACAAATGAGGGTATTTCTGTAACATTTCGCTTTCGAGTTCCCAGGTTGATTCTTCAACCATAGGATTTCTCCACAACACTCGCACTAAATATACAGACTAATTTCTCAACACTTTCTCTCGCCGATCTACAATTCTTACCGGCTGTTCTACAAAAGACAAATTAGGTTGGAATTTTATCGGCTCATACTCTATTACATGCCTAGAATCAAGATTATTTCGCTTAAGCATTGACACGTGAAACACATTGTGAATATGCTGCATATGAGGCGTTAGAGCTAATTCGTATGCAACTTTTCCCACTTTCTTCAAAATTTCAAATGGTCCGACGTATCATGGTTTCAATTTACCCTTATTGCCAAATCTGGTCAATCCTTTCCATGGCGATATTTTGAGTAGTACATCGATAACACGTTACATCCCTTTTGATACATACACCAGTATACTTTCGATTACATGTCTTGCAGTATGACACTGGAACTCTGACCATTCCCTGCTGACTGGAGGTTTGGAAATGATTACCTGCCTTCTGTGGACCTTGTCCTATCCTTTTAAAATTCAAATTTGCCCGGGCTTGAAATCCCGGCTTTCTGCTGGAGCGATCTTGGAAACTTCCCTGTCCCTTGTCTTGCTGAGATCTTTCACTTTCCCCTTCTATAATCAAAGCTTTCTGAACTACGGCAGTATATGTTGTCAATTCGAAAACTGCAACTTGGCCTCGAATCCATGGTCGTAACCCTTCTTGAAACCTTTGAACTATCTTCTCTTCAGTGTCAACCTGTTCCAGAACAAACCTAGCCAACTCAGTGAATTTGGCTTCATATTCAGCCACGAACATATTTCCCTGCTTCAATTCTAGAAACTTAATCTGCAATTGATTTTTCACATAGTGAGGAAAATGCTTTTCTAAAAACAACTCTTTAAACCTATCCCATGCAATAACATCTTCACCCTCTAATGCCTTTTTAGATTCCCACCAATAATTTTCCCCTCCTTTCAACAAGTAACTAGCAAAATCAGTCTTCTGGTCCTCACCTATCTTCACTAATGCGAACGCTTTCTCTATTTCTTTTAACCAGGTGGTAGCTTTAATAGGATCAGTAGACCCTTCAAATTCTGGAGGTTTAACTGACTGAAACTGTTTAAAAGTAACAACAGGTAATACTTGTGGTAATTGAGGCTCAGGACGAGGTGGCTGTTGTAATATTTATTGTTGTATCTGCTGTTGCTGATGCTGCATCTGCTGCTGCATCATTACCATCTGTTGTTGCATCAGATGAAACATTTGGTTCATGGTCTCATTAGTCTGGTCTTCAGAATTGCTGTTAGAGGTCTCAGCCCTAGTCTTTCTCTTTGGTGCCATCTTCTTCTGATAATAAAATATGTGATATTTATTTAATAGTTTAATAAACAATTCACAATATGTAAGGAAAACAATTTATCCTGTATTAATAACATGGTTTATTTAAAGAAAACAGTTGCTGAATGTAAAGACTGGAAATGTAAACAGTTAAATAAAATAATTGTTCTCTTTTTTTTTCAACAGGAATTATAATATGGAAAACTATAAAGTGAAAGTAAATGCTGTAAAACTGTAAAGACTGAGATTTAAATAAAAGGAATTGAAAAAGTTCATCTTATATATATGTGACACCAGCTTCAGGTGTAAATGCTTGATACAAAAAGTCTCGGGCTACTGGTCATCACTACGCCTACAAGTTAAACTACTACTACAAGTTAAATTACTGATACACGCATACACACTACTCACTAAGTTATACTATGTTGCCTCTATATACATATGTACTCTGGAGTCACTGTCTCAAACCATCTCAGAACCCAGGCGGAATACGCCTAAGCTCCTCTCTAAGTGCCTGGACCAAAGTCTGTGCCAAGCGGAAAACCCTGTAGAACTCTGCAAAAGAAGGAGGTCCATCATGAGTCAAATCATCCAGCTCCCAAGTAGCGCTCATCAACACTGACTGCAATCGCTGTCTCATATAATAATCCGGCTGTAGGGCCGCTAATGGTCCTCTGTCCCTCTGATCAAACAGGTGTATAATCTCCCGATACTGTGCCCACCAATACTCCATATCATCCCTCATAACTCTATACTCATGGTATGGTACCATTTGTGGCTGAGCAACCTGACCTACTGACTCCTGGGAAGGAACCCTCGGTATACCTGCACCCTGCTGTGGTAAACCTAACTGTAGATCCACATCATGCTCTCCCATCCCCTCGACTGGAATCATCTGAACTATGTCCGGCTCTGGGGCATGCACTTGTATAGGAGGTAACAATGGTGGTGGTAACTCCTGCTCAATACCTGGTATAAACTGGTGCTCAACTGGTAAAGGAACCATCGGCTCAAAGAACTCATATGGATCAAACATCTCCATGGGGTCATGAACTATCCCCTGAACTGGTGGTACCGGCTCCTGTGGAAATGGTGGTGGAGGTGGTAGAGGAGGAAACATACACTCAGATACTGGAGGTATAACTGGTGCTGCTGGCCCAGTGACTGTCCTCTCGAAAGACGCAGAATAACCAGAAGATGCCATCTGATAATATACCAAAGAAAAGAAAAAGTCACTAACAATCCTAAGATTTATACTTCCCTATTCTAATCTGACCTAAATCCTAACACTATTCTTCCTAATTTGACTATCCCTATCTTATGTGATCTCCCTATCCTATCTTAATCCTAATGTTCTTATTTTCAGGGACCAAACCTACAGCTCTGATGCCAAACCTGTAACGCCCTCCCGACCCGGGGTAAAAGTCTGCGGGTTACTAGCTAATCACCAAACCTGTAAAATCTGATTAACAATTAATAAAGAAATGAAATTAAACTCCTTTAACACTAACCAGGATCTTTTTAGGTTGAAGTATGAAAACAAGAATCACTAACTGCTTTTATTACAACCCAACATTCAAAATCTCACAACTCTCTTTATTACAAACCATTGTCTAATTCATTTTAAACTAAGTTCAATTTTTTTATTCAAACACACACTATCTATCAACACTCCACCTGCTCGGGAAATTCAAAGCTTTCTTCCTGGATTGGGATCAACACCTTGGGTATGAGAGGATCCCGAGGCTTGACCCGCTTCTTTACCACTCGAGTCCTGATTGGTTTCATATTCCTTCTTAATTGAAAAAAATAAGGTGAATAACAACAATAAGGGTGAGCCAAAAAAATTGCTCAACAAGTCCACAAAATATAAACAGTGTTAAAGCATTTTAAATGAATCCGTCATCCCAGGTATATCTGCCAAGATATAACATCACGAGAATAGAAAGAAGGACATTACTGGCGAGTACAAATGAACTAAACTGGACACAAGTTCACTTCTATATTCTGCTGATCATTCAGAATATAATGCAGATCCATATCTCAATATATAGATCCAGTCGGGTACCCAGGCACTACGTCCCACGTCGAGGCACCAGTCATCCCGGTCCTCAGGATTAAGACACACTCAATCCCAAATATAAGCATTTGAATCAATATCACTATTCTGAAAGTAGAATAAGGGAAAAACTTGTCTTATGCGCGACTCACTGCAATTGAATCACTTTTGTCTATCACCTTGGACTATTACCGACTCAACTTGCCTGGATGGGTTAGCTTCTGTTGGCAAAACAGACTGGTTAAGTCACGTCGTACTTCATTTGCATCTTGAATCGACTTCAAACCGTTCCTAACATCTACCCATGCGCTTATGACTGACTCATGTATTACATATAAGCAAGTAAGACTCGATTAACCACGTAATACACATAAGCACATAAGCACATAATCATTTTTATAGTTAAAATAATTTTTAAAACCAAAATCGACTCGCTGATCGCTCAACTGATCGTTATCTGACTCATTTCCCATTTTTCCGGAATTTTTCGGACTCGTCTCGGCACGTAACTCGACTGATAATCAAACAAGTAACAGAATCAACTAATTTTTAAAGAAATTAAGCTTTGATATTATTTTTAATGAAAAGAATTCATATTTCTGAGTCAACAGGCTTTCGTTTCACGCAAATCGGACTAACGGTTGAATTATTATCAATTAAATACTGATAATTCCATTTATTAATCATTATAAATAACTATTACTAATTTTTAAAACTCAGAAATAATTTTTAAATCATTATTTAAGAAAAATCAGAATTAAATATAATTTTTCTATAATTTTTGGAATTAAAATGAATTTATTATGATTTATTGAAAATTATTTGATTAATTATCAAAATAATTAATCACTTTTAAATAAT
Source organism: Apium graveolens (assembly GCF_009905375.1). NCBI lineage: Eukaryota > Viridiplantae > Streptophyta > Magnoliopsida > Apiales > Apiaceae > Apium > Apium graveolens. Next base: position 193,991,072 of record NC_133647.1, read on the forward strand.
TAATAAATAATAATTAAATAATAAATAATTAAGAAAATAATTCAATCTGATTTTTAGAAAATAATTCAGAATTATTTATAATATAAATCAATTAATTAAATAATTAATTAATCAATTTACAAAATAAATAAAACTGATTTTTAAAATTAATAAAAATAAAATAAAAATCAAAATTACAGAAGCACATGTCAGAACCCAATTTCTGACAAAATCAGATCAAACCCGGGTTCTGGAAACGGGTCAACCGGGTTGGATTCCGGGTTGCCAAGAACATCACCGGATTTTTTCCAGAATCCGGTGAGTTCCCAGAGTTCGGCCAACTCCGATCAGCCTCAAATCAACACCGTTTGGTGCTGTTTTTGAGTGCTTTTCATTGCAAATCAACACAGCAATCTAACCACGGCCAAAACATACCAAAAACATCTCAGAATCACAATCTCCGGTCAAAATCGACATGAACTCCGGCCAAAATATCATCTTTTGATTCTGTAAACCAAACTCAACGTTCTATAGTGCAAATTGAAGCTAAGAACATATACAATCAAAGCCCTAACTTTACAAGAACCAAATATTTACAGAAATCATCGAGTTGTGTTTTGAAAATCTGACATAAACCCTAGAAATCGTGAATCACTATCCAGGCATCGTTTGTTCAATTAAATACCATAAATCGACTGTAAATCATCCAACAAAGCTTTATCAATCATCAAAACATCAAAATAACCCTAGAATCAAAAAGTCCTAATTCGAACATAAACCCTAGACATCGAAAATCAAAAATGATGCAATAAAACATGAAATTGATGCAAGAAACAGAAAGAACGGATCAAAACCTTCGATTTGAGTACTTGAATCACACGATTTGATGCTGTAATCAGTGAGAAATCACGACTTGATTCTTCGACCCGAACCTGTTCTTCCCGACCCGATTTCAGAGAATTTTGTGTATTTTTGCAGATTTTAATGATTAATTATAATTAATTAAATAAAAATTAGGCTATTTATAGTAGTAAAATTAATACTCCTAATTAAAATCAAGGCCCTAATTCTACACTTTTTAAAATTAATAGGCCCCTAATTTTATAATTTTTAAGTATTAAAATTTAATTGATAAATATTTTATATATACAATATATATGCCAAAATTTCCCAAAAATTGTGAATAATGCAAAAATGCAAAGAAATAATATAAATGAAAGTCCTATAATTTTATAAAAATAAAAATGTGATTTTTGTGGGGTTTTCGACACCCAATGGGGCTCGGAAAAATCATTTTTCGTAAAACGAGAAAATTTATAAAATATCTAGATGTTCAGAATATTGCGATTGTAAAAGCCATTTGATGAAAAATAAGGCCCATTATTTTATTTGAACAACTGGCTTTAAAATCATTATTTGGGTCGTAAAACGTTTGAAATGAAACCTATGAATGCATAATAAAATATCTGAAAAATACCTTAAAAATACAGAAATGACATTGAATACACGTAACACATAACAGTTAGGGTTTATCAGATAATTACACATAAATGACATAGTAATACACATATTTTATTATAATTATGATATAATATAAACGTAAATTTCCCAGTCGTTACAGTCTATCTATGTATTATTATTGTCCTATACAATAATACTCGACTAGGGACCTTTAAGAATATGATATATTATATAATCTCAAGTTCAAGTCATGTACTTAAACTATACAATGTGTATCATGATTCTAAGGACATTTATTAAATATGACAGTAATTAAGGTCATAATAAATACATTTATTGAATGATCAACTGACATAAAGATTTAAAAGAATAATGTATTGCCTCTAGGACACCTACACTAACATATTCTTCATAGGAGGAGAAGTTGTTTTCCAAAAGGGGAGTACCATTAGTTCTTATCTGCGGATCTTATTGTACGGGAGAGGTGGTAGACGAATGTGATCTCCTTTAAGCAGTTGATTCTCATTGGAGGAGAAGCAAGAGAGATATGCACTTCTCAACAGGAAATGTGGTTGTACAAAAGAAGATGATGATGATTACTTCAAGACTGAAAAGTATTATTTGGCAGAGATTTGAAGAACCAAGGAAATGAAGGTTAAACTACGTGAAGATCAGTTCAGTGCTAAAGGAACAAGCATCTTTCATTTCAGTTACTCAAGAAATTTGGAAATGCAATATTTGATCCAGAAAACCAGTAGCATTATTTACAAGTCCTGGTACATTACTTTTTCTAGTTGTTAGTTGAGTTATCCTCTCTATTTAATTTGTTTGTTAAGTTTAACAATCAAATAGGGGGGATTGTTGGTGAGACTGCGTAGCTGAATAAACAGTTACGTGATAACTCAACACAATAACAACACTAGAACAGGACAGGTTAATAATAGTACATCTACACAAGAAATCAGGAAGAATGAAGATAAGGCAAATACAAAGAATAAGAAGATTAGAAGAAGGTCTGAAGTATGTCTACATGTCACTGAAAGAAGTTTATTAATATGATCTTGCCTCAGTGAAGAACAAAGGTTAAAGACATTCAGGGTTTCAGAAATGTTGAAGATTCAGTATACAAGTGCTACCGGAAGATTTCAGTGTATTGGCATTGATTGAAGATAGACACTGTTTGAAGCATAGGAGTCCGAAGAATTGAAGACAGGGTATAGAAAGAGGTAAATGAAGATGTTGTCTAAAGTAACAGAAAGGATTCCAGTGAAAGTACAATTGTTTATTGACAGTCAGTGTCTAAAGCGTTAAAGTTGTTGCAAGCTTAACAATTTAATCAAGGCCATAATACGAAGACCTGAATCGGGGTTAGTCGTCTGTGAACCAGATCAGTTGCACTAGGCGTCAATAGCTCGTGAAAGGAAACTGAGTATTATTTATAGAAGAATTGTTAAGTTGAGGAACGTACTTGGATTGAACATTTATCTGTTAAAGTACGAGAAAAGGTGCGCGGGGTATACAACTAAACAACTCAGGAGATTGGCGAAATTCAAAGTTTAGTTGTTAAATTAAATAAATTTATTTAATGGACTTTAATATAATTTATTTGATAAACTTAAAATGATTTATTTTATAAACTTTAAATAAGTTTATTTTATAAATCTAAATTAGTTTATTTATATAAGTTATATTTAAGTTTATTTTATAAATTAATTTAGTTACAATTTAAACTTATATAAAAAGAAAAGAAAAAAAGAAAGGAAAAACAAAAACAAAAGAAAAAGAAATTAAAACAAAAAAGAAAATACAAAAAGAAAACAAAAAGAAAGAAAAACAAAAAGAAAAGAAAAAGAAATCAAAAATAAGAAAGGTAACCAAGGGTGGTAAAGGTCACCACAGAACCTTGCAGGTTGTTTTGTGAAGGGTTTTTAGCACATAAACGCAGCGAAAATATAAATTTAATCTTAAAAAAAAACCGAAACGCTCCGCAGGATCCATGCGAAAAATAATATTTAATTCGTAGTTCAGTATGTTTACCTTAAGAAACTTTACGTTAATGGAAAGATGGAGGTCTTTAATAGCGATCCAAGAACGATCCTTAGCAGCTGCTCCTCAAGTGTGAAGCACTTTACCGGTATCCACCAAGAAAATGATGTAATGAAGGAGGAGGAGATGGAGAGAATCAGGGTTTTGTAAATCTTTTTGGTTGAGGCAAAAATAGGGTTTATAATAGTATATTTATAGGCAAAATTTTCAGCTGAAAATTTTCTCATAAAATATTATTATTATTAACCCTTTATTATTCTCACTAATAATTAAAACACCTTTTAATTATTAATCCTTTTTCTAAACTCTTTAGAAATAATTCTCTCACTTGATTTAATTTCCAAAAATTAAATTCTTAATTAATAATATTAAGAACCTTTTCTTAATTAATTTATAATCAATTAAATCTCATTTAATCAATTATTAAATTTGCCAATTAATTATTTATTTCATAAATAAATAATTATCAACCATTATTAATTAATTTCTCCACCATTAAATCATTCTCTTTTATGGTGTGACCCTGTAGGTTCAATATTAAGCCGGTAGTAAAAATAAATAATAATAAAACTATTTTATCATTATTTATATAAATTCTCTAATTCATTAAATATGATTAATTAATTAATCATATTTATTCTACATCGTGAGGGATACTTCTCAGCATATCGCGACTATCCGGATAATACGAATTCACTGCTTAGAATACCAAGAACCTATTCAGTGAGTAGTTACCGTACAATTAATTCCTTCTACCCTGCAATGTCACGATTAAATACAAGGCATGGAACTTGTGTCAAGCCTATCTTATTTAATCACTTGCTTTCCCATTCACTATGCTTAGTTCTATTTAATGTAAATTAGAAACTCCTTTCTAATTTCATTCACTCTGGCCAGAGATTCCTGAACTAACATAAGTGGATCAGCATTGAACATTCTCTTCCTACACTGGAAGGGGTAGATCCTTTATTGATCATACACTATCTTCGTGTACAAATTCCTATACCCAGTAGAGCCCTTATAATTGTCCCTTGAGACTAAGAACTAAACCAAAGCATAGTTCAGTGTACACAAGATGACTATGATGACCTCAAGTCTAAGGATACTTGTACAACTATCACTATGTGAACAACTGCTGACACATGAGTGAACTCCATCAGTTGTTCAGATGTGTGAGTCATGTTCAGTGAACTTATTCTATAATAAGCATCTACATACTAGCTATAGTGTCACCACACAAATGTCTATGAGAACAGACATCCTTCATAATGAAGCAAGCATAGTATGTACCGATCTTTACGGAATATTAATTACCAGTTAGTAATCCTACGACCAGGTTTAAGTTTAGAGTTATCATCTTTTAGGTCTCATTATTATGATCTCATCACAATCCATAAAAAGCTTTACTCTAAACTGTGGTATATCTTATTTAAACATTTAAATAGATAGAGCCCGCAATAAAAACAAAACAAGCCTTTTATTAATATCAATGAAATCAAAACAGATTACATAAAAGTTATTCCTAAATCCTCATACATGATTGGACTTAGGACATATCTCTTTCAATCTCCCACTTGTACTAAAGCCAATCACTCTGGTATCTAATACTGAAAGGCATATGTCATAGCCTATTTGTATATTCGAGGATTCAACTCAACTCAAATAAGAATGTAATAAGTAAATAGTGGATCTACCGTCAAAGAGATCTCGCAAAGTAATATCTGTCAAAGGATTCAGAAACAAGGTTCATCTACAGACTTGAGGAATTAATTCACTGGAAGAAGTTCAAGAAATTGATCATGCCTCAGTGATATAAATCAAGAGTGTGGATTTAATCAAGTGACAGAGATCTCGTCAGGGTATCAAATAATTACAAGGATTTAATCTGAAGAAAATCAAAGTGTCAAAGTCAAGACATGAAGAAATGTCACGGAAGTTAGTCACTCATGAACCAGACAGTACATCGAGTGTCAACATTGAAGTGGTGGAATTGATTCATAATTTTCAGTGATTTTCAGAAGATTTACAGAAGAATGGTTGCTGCTCAAGATTAGTATTAATTCTCTATTAATTAATTAAGTCATATAATTTAATTAAGAAAATAAATTATATCTGCAAAGATTAATTTATTGATTAATTGAATTAATTGGTTAATTAATTCTGAATTAATATTATGCATTTTTCAGAAATGATTTTGAATTAATATTCAAGATTAAATCAGCAAAACAAATATTTGAACTGGTATGACGATTGGATTGTCATACCGAAAGTCTTTCCAAGCCATTTAGATAGTCCTACCGAAAGTTACACTGGGAGGAGGATTGTCTTGCTAGTTCATTCTGATTGTCTTGCTAGTTCTAACAATAGTCTTGCCGAAAGTTCTACTGGAAATGGATAGTCCTACCGAAAGTCTTGCTAGTTCAAAAGGATTGTCATACCAGCTATTTTCTATTCGGTGAATTGTTTAAAAAGCAGAAGAAGCAGAACACATTTTTATCATCCAATATCAAACAAACACAAGTCAACAAGCAAGAACATAGCAGAAAAGAAAAGCAAATATTTCATTCTTCATCTGCAGAAAATCAAGATCATATTTCTAGTTTGTAAAGTTAAATCCAAACCACTAGAATTATTTATCTTGTTCTTGTGTAACAATCTAGCGGATCAAAATCCCTAGAACTTAATCTAAAATCGCGTTTAGCATTTGATTCTAATTATTGCAAAAATAGAAAAAGTTCATGTCAAATTTATTCTAAATTTGTGATAATTAATTTGAGATTAATTCCTTGTAATCGATACAGTTGTTGTAACACCTTTCAAGTTTAATAATATTTTTATTTAACTTGAATTTTGTTTCACATTTTTTATTCCGTATTTAATTCGATTATTCGGTACTGTTTGTATTCAACCCCCCCTTCTACAAACACATTGGGACCTAATAATTGGTATCAGAGCCTTCTGATTAACGAACAAATCAAGATCCTAGACTTTTGTGATTTTTCAACTCCTTGAATTTTTATTTATTCAAAAATTCATAATGACTTCACAAAAAGTTGGAACCGTTAAAATTCCACTATTTGATAAAGAAAATTATATCATGTGGAAGAAGAAGATGCTCTTGTTTTTACAAGTTGCAAATCCCAAATATCTGAACTTGTTAAAGAAGGGTCCAACAACTCCAATGGTTATTGAACCAGAGGTGATAGTAGATGATGTTGTGATTACCAAAGTGAGAACCTATCCAAAAGAGCCTGAGGATTTTTCTCCTGCTGAAAAAGAAGAAGCCTCCTTGGATGCCAGCCTTCAATTAATATTAATTGATTCCCTTGATCCCTTGATGAACAGACATGTGATGAATTGTAAAAATTCCAAACATATGTGGGAAACTATTGAGGTGATTAATGAAGGCACAGAGGAAGTTAGGGAGAACAAGTTGGAGATCCTAACCTCTGAGTATGAATATTTTAAATCAAATCCAGGAGAAGGAATTACTGAAGTGTTTGAGAGGTACAATGCGTTGATCAACAACCTGAACATAAATGGGAAATATTATTCAATCAGGGAGGTCAACAAAAAGTTCCTTTTAACACTGCCAACTCATCTTGAACATAGAATCACTGCCATTAGAGAAGCTAGAGATCTGAGTGAGATTTCTTTGGATAGACTCTATGGTGTGTTGAAAACCTATGAGTTGGAGCAGATTCAGCAGAAGGAAGTCTATGGGAAAGATAGAATGGTCAGCACATCTACTGCTCTTGTAGCTGAAGGTCAACAACAACAACAATCTCAACAGTCGGAGAGAATGGTACAGTTTTCCAAGGCTGAGGAAAATATGATGGTAGCAGAATATGATCCTCCTACTATAAATCAATCTAGTGATGATTTTTATTCCTTGGAAGAGCTGGAGCAATTGGAAGATGAGTCAATGGCCCAAATTGTCAAGAGATTCTCCACCGTCAGATTCAAGAGAAATCCCAAGTTCAAGTACAAGTCCAACTACAACAGATTCCAGACAGGTGGATCTTCATCCTCTAACACCAGTAGTGGTGGATACAAAACAGGGATGGTTGATCGGAGCACCATTAGATGCTATAACTGCAATGAGTTGGGACACTTTGCCACAGAATGCAGGAAGCCAAAGCAAGTAAGGAAGAACTCTTATGATTCAAATCAGAAGAGTAACTCTGAAAGGGCTTACCTGGCAAAGGGAAGAAGCTGGGATGATACTGATAGTAAAGATGAAGAAGATGAGAATCTTGCTCTTATGGCTATTGATGGAAAAGCTTCATCGTCAAGAAAAGTGGTAAAATTTACTGATGCTGAATTAGTTTATCATCTAGGAGGTTCCTTAGATTGTGCTCGTCGTGATAATGAACTGTTAAGTCAGCAGATCAAAGACCTTGAGAAAGAGGTCAATGAATTAAGACTTGTGCACATTAATCAAGACAAGTTAAAAGAACAAGTATCTTTTCTAGAGAATAGAGTTGACTGTTATAGACAACTCGAAACTATTCTCAAAGACAAGATCACCGGTCTTGAGACTAAGGTTAGGGCCTACTTCAATTCTTGTTCGAAGGCTAAAGAGTTCTACAGTAAGCAACCTGTTAATCAAACATCTGGAATAGGTTTCGATTACAATGCTGCTATTGGAGAATTAGGCATAAACTCCCCTCCTCATGTCTGTGCTAAAGGGAGGGAAGTACCACATGTGCTTAAGGGTGTTGATGAACCCCTCTATAAAGCATCAATTGCTGAACCATTTGATGCAACCTCTTCTGTTATTCAAGAAGAAATACGTGCTGAAGATCATGCTAATGAGAAGGTTGTTTCCAAGTCAAGTGTGTCGAAAGTTCCAGTCAAAATTGTGAAAGCAACTGAGACTAACTCAGACACACATGAGTTGGATAACAAAAATGCCATGTCTACCATGCATAAATTGCCTGCTATTAATATCTCTCATAAAGTATGTGGTGTTTCTAATTGTATGTCTTGTGCTTTTAATATGATGTATGCTTATTTTAATGGTAAGCATGTTTCTAATGATAAGACTACTCCTCGTCAGCATGTGAATAACAAGAAGCATGATAGGTCTAAGACTGCTAGTCCTTCTAAGGCCAGAAAGGAGACATTTGTGCCTAAGCTTAAACAGAAATTTGTTAAAGCTGTTTACAAGGTCAAATGTTCAGTCATTGAGAAAGTTGAGACCATTAAAATTAAAAATGTTGTTTTGCCTGACAAAGGACAATTCTACAAGTATGCCGGGCCCAACCAAGTTTGGGTTCCAAAGAAGGTCTAATCCATTTGAAGTGCAGGGTAGTATACAGGTGTAACCAGTAGTGTGGATTCTTGACAAGTGGATCATCAAGACATATGACCGGAGATAGAGCCCTGCTATCAAATGTGGTTGAGAAAGCTGGCCCCCTGGTTACCTTTGGAGATAACAGCAAAGGTTTATCTGAGGGATATGGCTGTTTGCAAGCTGGGAATGTTATCATTGAAAATTTGTATATTGTGCTAGGTTATTATTAGGAAGCAGTATCTAACATATAGCACCAGTGATGAGACTTGAGAATATTACGACATATCAGGCACCTGCTGCACATTACACTTGGAATTGGACTCTAGTAAGATGTATACAAGTGTACTCCTGGTTGGTGAGTCAAAAGAGGAAGTCAGTGCACCACAGTTCATGGACTTTGCAGTTGTAGATCTATTGGACTATGCAATCTCTTCTTCACAATCTCACTTCAGGTTGGTATGAACTAGTGTACTACTCAAGCAATCGTCAAGGACATGGTATGGCACTCTAACTGAAGTTATAATTTTATATGAACTAGTAGAGTCGTCATATTTATAACTATCTTATCACTAGGCACAATCATATTGTTTTATATGTGCAGTGATATATTGATAATGCTATCATTGAACTCAAACTTCTTTATACATTAGTGATTTCTTATTTTATGTAAAATCTTTTGAAATCACTATTGTAAATCATTTTCTCTCTATATTGCCCTATGTTCTGTGATACAGGTTCAGTCTCCAATGGCTTTCTTTCGTTGACAGTCATGAGGTTGAAAACCCACAACATCTATCCCAGACTGTAAAGACAAACACAGAAACAGAACCAACTAACACTCTCTTACCACTAAATATAGTATGAATGAGCGTGAGGGAGATAGTGCCTTAGTACACCACATAAGGAAGGTTCTGAAGTCAACCCAGTAGCTCTGTCTCCTACATAGATGAGTAGTACTTAAACCGAGACAACTGCTAGCCCCCATACATCTTCTCAAAAAGATGTAATGGCTGAAAAGGCACAAAAATAGTTACTAGATTCATTCTCTAAACAGGGTGTGTCTATTGAATTTTGCCTGTCGGCCAAGGCATCCGATGTAGTGTCACCACCTCAAACATAAACAATTCTTGATGCACAAGGAAAGGTTACACACACAAAGGATGAGTTGACGGAAACAAGAGTTTCGACCATTTTAAGGTCAGATTCGATTGTTCAAGGTTCATTAATGGACCAATTGCCTTTACAGGTGTTAGGAGAGGATACTGATCCGAAAGCCATATGTCAGTGGTCAGTGTCTACCTCCCCAGGCTTAAATCCCCTGGATGCATCTGCGGATAGTGGATCTGACAGGTGCAAATCGGCAACTTGTTGACAATGATTCAGATATTACCTGATGAGTCACAAGGAAATGTCTTCACAAACATTAGAAGGGAACCTTGATCTTTATGCTAAATTCTTTGGATCATTGTTTACCTTCCCAGAATTCAAATCTGGAACCCTAAAAGGGAAACTAGCAACTTGTAAATTATGACTCAGATTCATCTGACGAGTTTAACAAGGATGGGGATTTGCGAACTCCCATTGCACCACCTGTGACCTCCTTAAGGATGGCTAAGGTGATTTTCCTTGCAGGTACAGCTGATTTTTGGAGCTATGAGTGGAGTGATACACTTGTGAGAATGAGTGTAAACACGAGTGGAAAGAATAGTGAAACACATGTGAGGTACACTAAACAGAATCACACACTCACAGTGAGGAAGAAAGAGAAACTACTTGTTATTTCTTTTCCAACCAAGTGATTATGAGAACTCCTTCAGACAACGGCATACATTCCTTCTTTAAGGGGGAGATAAAAGCTTAAGTAATAGTTTGGAGGATTCCTCAACTAAGGGGGAGAAATAGCAGGAAGGAAGAAAAAGATCAAACACGTACACTACAGCACACCATTGTTGTTTGTAACAACGGATCCTATTGTACGGGAGAGGTGGTAAACAAAAGGTGATTTTCTAGTAAGGGAAGAAGCTGTTTTCAAAAGGGGAGTACCATTGGCTTTTATCTGCGGATCCTATTGTACGGGAGAGGTGGTAAACGAAGGTGATTTTCTTTAATCAGTTGATTCTCATAGGGGGAGAAGCAAGAGAGATATGTGCTTCTCAACAGGAAATGTGGTTGTACAAAAGAAGATGGAACTACTTGAAGATATGTTCAGTCTAGAGGAACATCTATTTGGAATCTGGAAAAGGTTAAATGTTATCCAGAACTTTTCTGCTATTTACTTGGCATTTCTGTTTATATCTTTTTCTTATTTATTAGTTGAGTTATCCTCTAGGTATTTGTGTGTTATTGTCTAACAAACAAATAGGGGGAGATTGAAAGGCATATGTCATAGCCTATTTATATATTCGAGGATTCAACTCAACTAAGTAATAAGTAAATAGTGGATCTACCGTCAACGAGATCTCGCAAAGTAATATCTGTCAAAGGATTCAGAAACAAGGTTCATATACAGACTTGAGGAATTAATTCACTGGAAGAAGTTCAAGAAATTGATCATGCCTCAGTAATATAAATCAAGAGTGTGGATTTAATCAAGTGACAGAGATCTCGTCAGGGTATCAGATAATTACAAGGATTTAATCTGAAGAAAATCAAAGTGTCAAAGTGAAGACATGAAGAAACATCACGGAAGTTAGTCACTCATGAACCAGACAGTACATCGAGTGTCAACATTGAAGTGGTGGAATTGATTCATAATTTTCAGTGATTTTCAGAAGATTTGCAGAAAAATGGTTGCTGCTCAAGATTAGTATTAATTCTCTATTAATTAATTAAGTCATATAATTTAATTAAGAAAATAAATTATATCTGCAAAGATTAATTTATTGATTAATTGAATTAATTGGTTAATTAATTCTGAATTAATATTATACATTTTTCAGAAATGATTTTGAATTAATATTCAAGATTAAATCAGCAAGACAAATATTTGAACTGGTATGACAATTGGATTTTCATACCAAAAGTCTTTCCAAGCCATTTAGATAGTCCTACCGAAAGTTACACAGGGAGGAGGATTGTCTTGCTAGTTCATTCCAATTGTCTTGCTAGTTCTAACAATAGTCTTGCCGAAAGTTCTACTGGAAATGGATAGTCCTACCGAAAGTCTTGCTAGTTCAAAAGGATTGTCATACTAGCTATTTTCTATTCGGTGGATTGTTTAAAAAGCAGCAGAAGCAGAACACATTTTTATCATCCAATATCAAACAAACACAAGTCAACAAGCAAGAACATAGCAGAAAAGAAAAGCAAATATTTCATTCTTCATCTGCAGAAAATCAAGATCATATTTCTAGTTTGTAAAGTTAAATCCAAACCACTAGAATTATTTATCTTGTTCTTGTGTAACAATCTAGCGGATCAAAATCCCTAGAACTTAATCTCAAATCGCGTTTAGCATTTGATTCTAATTATTGCAAAAATAGAAAAAGTTCATGTCGAATTTATTCTAAATTTGTGATAATTAATTTGAGATTAATTCCTTGTAATCGATACAGTTGTTGTAACACCTTTCAAGTTTAATAATATTTTTATTTAACTTGAATTTTGTTTCATATTTTTTATTCCGCATTTAATTCGATTATTCGGTACTGTTTGTATTCAACCCCCCCCTTCTACAAACACATTAGGACCTAACAAATACCCATCTTGTCTTTATGACGATCAAAGTGACTCTGAGAAAGTTCTATGTGTGTGAGTCTGCTACATTGTTATGTGTGTCAACTTTCTCGACGTTGACATCTCCTCTTTCAACAATCTGAATTGCACCACCATTCAAAGTAAACACGTACCCTGACAAGGATTTGCTATCACTTTCTGATTGAAAACTAGAGTCAGTATAACCCTCTATTTTCAACTCAGATTCACCTCCAAAAACAAGAAAAATGTCATGAGTCCTTCGCAAGTACTTAAGGATGTTTTTCACTTCTTTCCGGTGGTCTTCACCTGGACTGATATCTGCTCATCACACTAATTGAATAAGCAACATCAGGCCTTGTACACAACATCACGTACATGATAGATCCTATTGCTGAAGCATAAGGAATCTTACTCATACGCTCTCTTTCCTCAGGTGTCTTAGAAGACATTTTTTTCGGAAAGGGACATTCCATGGCTCATCGGTATGAGACCTCTTTTGGAGTTTTCCATGCTAAACCTTTTAAGCACTTTCTGGATGTATGTACCCTGGGTAAGACCTATCATTCTTCTAGATCTATCTCTATAGATCTTCATACCGAGAATGTAGGATGCTTCTCCCAAGTCCTTCATGGTGAAGTTCTTTGATAGCCATACTTTGACTGATTGTAGCATCGGTATATCATTTCCTATAAGAAGTATGTCATCCACATACAATACAAGAAATGTTACCGCGCTCCCACTAACCTTCTTGTAGACACATGGTTCATCTATGCTTTTGATAAAACCAAACTCTTTGATTGTCTCATCAAAACGGATGTTCCATCTACGAGAAGCTTGCCTTAAACTATATATGGTTCGCAGCAGCTTACACACTAGGTGTTCATTTCCCTTGGAAAGAAAACCCTCTGGCTGTGTCATATACACTTCCTCCTCAAGTTCCCCATTGAGGAAGGCCATTTTCACGTCCATTTTCCAGATCTCATAGTCGTAGTAAGCAGCAATCGCAAGCAAAATCCGAATTGATTTTAACAGGGCTACAGGCGAAAAAGTTTCATCAAAGTCAATCCCTTGCCTTTGTTTGAATCCTTTTGCCACGAGCCTGGCCTTATAGGTCTCCACCTGGCCATCTGCTCCAATCTTTCTTTTGTATACCCACTTGCACCCAATAGGCTTAACACCTTCAGGCGCCTCAACTAGAGTCCATACTTGGTTGGTATACATAGATTCCATTTCGGATTTCATGGAATTATGCCATTTCTCTGAGTCAACACTACTCATAGCCTCATTATAGGTCACAGGTCGTCATCATCAATGATTGACAACTCATTGTCATTCTTAATTACAAGGCCATAATACCTCTCAGGTTGGCGAGACACTCTCCCTGTCCTATGAATGGGCTGTTCCATAGAAGGTTGTTCAGTCTGAATAGGTGTTTCCACTTGATCCGTAGTAGTTTGTGCTTCTTGAACTTCATCAAGTTTAATTTTGCTCCCACTGTTTCCTTCAAGGATAAACTCATTTTACAAGAAGGTAGCATGTCTGGAGACAAACATCCGATGATCGGTGTAAAAGTAATACCCCAAAGTCTCTTTAGGATATCCCACAAAATTACATTTTATGGATCGAGATTCCAGCTTATCTGGGTCAACTTTCTTGACATAAGCTGGACATCCCCAAATATTAACGTTTTTAAGACTCGGTTTCCTTTCTTTTCATATCTCATATGGTTTTTGAGGAACAGATTTGGAAGGCACCTTATTCAGTAAATATGCTGAGGTTTCCAATGCATAACCCCATAGGAATACTGGAAGATTCGCATAGCTCATCATGGACCGAACCATGTCTAACAAAGTTCGATTTCTCCTTTCAGATACCACATTCAACTGTGGAGTATATGGAGGAGTCCACTGGGAGACTATACCATTTTCTTTGAGATAATCTAGAAACTCTCCATTCAAGTACTCACCACCTCGATCTGATCGAAGAGTTATAATACTGTGTTTGGTTTGTTTCTCCACTTCATGTTTATATTCTTTGAACTTTTGAAAGGCTTCATACTTGTGTTTCATCAAATACACATATCTGAATCTAGATCTATCATCTATGAAAGTAATGAAGTACGAAAATCCACCCATGGCTTGCGTAGACATTGGTTCACATACATCTGTGTGTACCAATCCTAGCAAATCTGCAGCCCTCTCTCCATGTCACTAAATGGAGATTTGGTCATTTTACCCAATAGACAAGACTCGCATGTAGGATATGATTCAAAATCAAAGGGGTCAAGTAGCCCTTCCTTATGCAATGTCCGCAGTCTATTTTCACTAATATGACCTAGCCTACAGTGCCATAAATAGGTCAGATTTTCATCATCTCGTTTTCTTTTATTAGTTTGTTCAATCTGAAGTAAATCATGCTCTACGTCACATACATACAGACCATTATTTAAAATGCCACGTCCAAAAAGAATATTATCTCTAAGGATATAACATTCATTATTCTTAATAATAAATGAAAAACCATCCACATCCAACATAGGAATAGAAACAATATTCCTCACAATAGAGGAAACGTAATAACAATTATTCAAAATAATAGACTTGCCCGTAGGCATATGTAAACTAAATGATCCTACAGATATGGCCGCAACCCTTGCTCCATTGCCCATACGTAGAATCACCTCATTTTTTCAAGAGTCCTACTTCCTTTTAGTCCTTGCAACGAATTGCAAATATGAGAACCACAGGCGGTATCTAATACCCAAGTAGAAATTTGACCTAGTGACATATTAACTTCGATCATGAACATGCCTGAATCAGAAGCGGTAGTCTTACTACCCTTCTTCTTCTTCAATTCTGCAAGATAAACCTTGTAGTTCCTCTTCCAGTGCCCCAACTTGTTACAGTGAAAACAAACAGCTAAATTAGGACCAGTCAACTTGTGAGCATCTAGTATGCTTCGGAGTGATAGTGCAGAAGACATGACGAATATAGTAAATCTGTAAATGATAAACACATAACAACACTTAGAAAATATTCAATTTCATTTCAAAACACTATATGAATTGGGTCTTTATTCATAAGTGTCTCCCACTAGTTTATCTAATTTATTCAACCCCCTAAGTGAAAATTAAGCATTCGTAATGCTAGTGGGAATAGGGATCCTACATTCCATCACACAACCTCGGTCATGGCACGAAACGTCATGTGATGTTCAATAGGCAGACAACTTTTATCAATTACATCTTATGTTATTCCCTAATATAACTTTAGCCTCTTGAATAATTGAGTCACGGCTATGGCACGACAAACTCAATATTCTAAGTTAAGTTTAACCCAACATTTCGTACAATTGAATCAGTCTCCAACGGCCCACGGCTGTGGCACGTACCGACCTTTAGATTCTAATTCAATGTACACATCTCTATGTAATAGACAAGTATTTCTTATTTCGAAATCAAAGCCCTCGGCTGTAGCACGAAATGACAATGATTCAAAAATAAGAACTACTTTCTACCATGTTGGAAGGCTTTGACCGACACAAGCCCGTTGTGTCATTGGTCAATTACTACTTGATATTATTTAATTTTAGAGGGATTATATTACGTTACAATCATAATCATATTATAAAGAGATTCTTCCTTTTAAATTAAATATTTCAAATCAATAATCGATAATCAGATGATTCCCAGATCGGGTGGAGCATTGTCAAGAGGCGTCACTTAATAACCCTTTCTTACAGATAGAAATCTGTTGTTGACAGAATCATCCTTTCTCTCAATATTGAAAATTCATATTCAATTACGTGTTTCATAAACACAAGAATCTCATGATCGTATTCATAATATTTATTGTTAAGGCAAGAAACGATTCCTATTCTAGATTTTCTAGAGCACGCCTTATATTGATTTAAGTTCACCTAAATCTATCATCGCATGGTAAACATAGACATATATCTCATATATAAAATTAAATAAACAAGTAAATGAAAAGTGCAATAAAGTAAATGTGTTTGGTTATGGCCCCATCCTATGTGATCTTTATCAAGCTCATGATAAAGATCAAGGTCAATCTAATATGGTGATGGAAATAAATACAACTACTTATTACATAAGTCTTCTTCTTTGTTTAGACTTCTTGTATGCCTCGTCTTCTTCTTTGTATCACCTCCATTGGATAGCCTTCTTGAGTCTTCAATTACATTACATGATTGAAAGTAAAACTAATCTAATGAACTTACAAGAATAACTCGAGTTACATTCAAGATTTATGATTACAAAGATTGACGATATGCAAGTCGTATTTAAAACCAAAACCAAAACCATTACACTAAGGTCGAAAGGCCATAACCATCCACCATGCTCATACAACACATAAAAGCATGTTAAAACACATAATCTGATCTTAACATATCATATTATCCATGATCTAATCATAAAAAGAAATTATGACAAAAATCATAAAAATTAGAATCAAATCAGAAAAACAAGAATCACTGTTTACGGGTAGTAAACGACGTCAAACGCCTTACAGACGGGTCATTGATAGCATTATCTATCAGTTTTGTTCAGACGCTCATTTACCTATGGAATAGGGTATTCGTTTGCGTAAATCGGACACCAGACCCAGATTTCAGCAAATCTGCAGCAACCAATTCAGAATCCGTATCTAATATGATTCTCATAATTATAACAAACATAAATCATGTATATATCAGTATATATATAGATTACATAATCATCTTATGATTATACAACTCACATGAATATCATATATTCAAAACCATACATATATAAGCATATTTTATCAACATCAAATCATGGAGAATCACGTACATGCTCATATATAGAAAACAGTTAAACACATAAATGAATTAAAAACTTTTCGCAAGTAGCTCTGATGACATTGAAGGGTTTTTAGCACATTAACGCAACGAAAACGTAAATTTAATCTTAAAAAAAACCGAAACCCTCCGCAGGATCCATGCGAAAAATAATATTTAATTCATAGTTCAGTATGTTTACCTTAAGAAGCTTTACGTTAATGGAAAGATGGAGGTCTTTAATAGCGATTCAAGAACGATGAACGGAGATCCTTAGCAGCTGCTCCTCAAGTGTGAAGCACTCCCCCGATATCCACCAAGAAAACGATGTAATGAAGGAGGAGGAGATGGAGAGAATTAGGGTTTTGTAAATCTTTTTGGTTGAGGCCAAAATAGGGTTTATAATAGTATATTTATAGGCAAAATTTTCAGCTGAAAATTTTCCCATAAAATATTATTATTATTAACCCTTTATTATTCTCACTAATAATTAAAACACCTTTTAATTATTCATCCTTTTTCTAAACTCTTTAGAAATAATTCTCTCACTTGATTTAATTTCCAAAAATTAAATTTTTAATTAATAATATTAAGAACATTTTCTTAATTAATTTATAATCAATTAAATCTCATTTAATCAATTATTAAATTTTCTAATTAATTATTTATTTCATAAATAAATAATTATCAGCCATTATTAATTAATTCCTCCATCATTAAATCATTCTCTTTTATGGTGTGACCCTGTAGGTTCAATATTAAGCCGGTAGTAGAAATAAATAATAATAAAACTATTTTATCATTATTTATATAAATTTTCTAATTCATTAAATATGATTAATTAATTAATCATATTTATTCTACATCGTGAGGGATACTTCTCAGCATATCGCGACTATCCGGATAATACGAATTCACTGCTTAGAATACCAAGAACCTATTCAGTGAGTAGTTACCGTACAATTAATTCCTTCTACCCTGCAATGTCACGATTAAATACAAGGCATGAAACTTGTGTCAAGCCTATCTTATTTAATCACTTGCTTTCCCATTCACTATGCTTAGTTCTATTTAATGTAAATTAGAAACTCCTTTCTAATTTCATTCACTCTGGCCAGAAATTCCTGAACTAACATAAGTGGATCAGCGTTGAACATTCTCTTCCTACACTGGAAGGGGTAGATCCTTTATTGATCATACACTATCTTCGTGTACAAATTCCTATACCCAGTAGAGCCCTTATAATTGTCCCTTGAGACTAAGAACAAAACCAAAGCATAGTTCAGTGTACACAAGATGACTATGATGACCTCAAGTCTAAGGATACTTGTACAACTATCACTATGTGAACAACTGCTGACACTTGAGTGAACTCCATCAGTTGTTCAGCTGTGTGAGTCATGTTCAGTGAACTTATTCTATAATAAGCACCTACATACTAACTATAGTGTCACCACACAAATGTCTATGAGAACAGACATCCTTCATAATGAAGCAAGAATAGTATGTACCGATCTTTGCGGATTATTAATTACCAGTTAGTAATCCTACGACCAGGAACTATTTAAGTTTAGAGTTATCATCTTTTAGGTCTCATTATTATGATCTCATCACAATCCATAAAAAGCTTTACTCTAAACTGTGGTATATCTTATTTAAACATTTAAATAGATAGAGCCTGCAATAAAAACAAAACAAGCCTTTTATTAATATCAATGAAATCAAAACAAATTACATAAAAGTTATTCCTAAATCCTCATACATGATTGGACATAGGACATATCTCTTTTAGTTTTGGTTAAGTATTTACATACTAGTAGCCCATGTGGTCGCAGCAGATCAGCAGATCAGCAGCAGTTCGTTTATCTTCTTCTCCAACAAAAAGAGAGCTGATAAAACAAGAAGCATAAATTTATAGAAAAGCTCCGGCACCTTGAATATCCGTTTAATTTCTCACCGGAGTAACGTTATAATGCCCGATTTAATTCTTGTATATTCTTAGGGGCATTATAATCGTTACCCGGTAATTAAATCCTAGTACAAATAAAAGCTAGACCATTGTATTGGATTTAATTTGTAAATCTTTGTAGTAGCTAGGAACTTTGTTGTTCTTAGATTGTAGCTGGTTAATTTATTTACCGAAGTGTAGCAACACCCCTCGACGATTTATATACGAATATATATTTCCCCGAATATCTTGTGTTCCTCGTTTTATTGTTCCAAACACTATTTCTCTCAAGAATACGAAACTACTAACCGAGCACTAAATATATATCCGCTAAAGATTCGAAAGAATTTTTAATTTAGTGATTATCGTGTTAGGTCACACAACACTGTAGAAGGGGGTTGAATACAGTGTTTCTACAATCAAATCGATTTCGAACACAAGTAACAATAAAAAAATATATTCAATAAGATAAACTCTGTTACAATGGAACTGTTCTCTCTAAATGATGAACAAATATCACTAAGAGCTGCTAGGTTACAATGTATAATCTTCTCGATAATGATAACACATATAGTGTAAACCCAAAGTTTGTGTTTATATAGTACACAGTTACAAGATAACTTTTAATTGATATGGAATATAATTCTGTCTCCTAAAATGTATTAATCAGATATCTTCTACAAGTCTTCCAGTCTTCTAACTCTTTCCATGCATATCTTCTTTTGTTTAAGTCACGATCTTCTACTGTAAATCAGCTTCCTTCCTTAATTGTAAGTCTTCCTCCACTTAAGTTCTGATATGACCTTAAGTTTTGATATTAAGTTCTGACTTCCAGTAACTCCTGATTCCAGTAAGTCCTGATATATCCTGTTTATTCAGATCTGAAAACTAAACATGAATCATATTAGACATGACATCTCAAATATATCTGACAATCTCCACCAACTTGTAAATTATGCAAAATATGCAAGTTAATAGATTTGATGATGTCAAAAACATTTAAGTACAAATGCAATAAGAGTTTAACTAGATAACTAACTACAACTTACAGTCCTTGTAGCTTTTACCAATCTCACTGAGTCAATCTAAATTCATGATGATTCTTGACAAAGTTTGATATCAGCTTTTCTTTTTTAATCCTCAGGACTTGAGAGAGTGTAGTCTTGACTTGCTTCATCTCTTCATTCTGACTTCCAATCTGATAGATCGCAGTCCTTAAAGCAGAGATATGGTTTATTTCTAAACCATCATTTAGTCTTATTACCCTAGGATGAGAAGAATCTTCATTATAGCACAAACATTTCTCTTTCAGTATCACTTCAAGCTTAACAGAATCCTTCTTCATTGGAATTTCACTTCCATCATTTTCAACAATATTTGGAATGAATTATGTAACTCTTGAACCAGAAATTCTTGCTTTATCTCTGATGGTCTTCAATATGAAGTTTTACCATCTCCTGGTAATATCAGACTTTACCTCTAAAAGGTAATTAAAGAATTGAAGTTCTTTCAATGATTTGTTCAGCACATCTGATTCTGACATCTGATATGTCCTTCCATCTTCAAGAAATAGAATCAGATTTTCCTTAACATTGTGTTTCATGAGCATCCAGTACCACTTAAACATAGATAACCTTATCAAGATGTTTCTGTGTAACATCTTCAAGCAGTCAGTCAGTCAATAGAAATGGATCTCTAGTAGGAACTTCAACTCCTGTTTTGATCTTAGCTTCATCGAAACCTAGTCCAGCCCTGTCTCTTGGTTCTCTAGCATTTAACCCAATAGTCATGAATGTAGACAACAATTGGCTTTTCTTTGGATCTAATGGCTTGACATTTTTCCACAGAAGTTTCTTTTTATCAGCTACTTCCATTTTGTCTAAATCAACTTGAGCACTGTCAGAGGTTGACTTGATGACTTTATCATAACTTGTTGTTTCAGTTATAGCTTGCTGTTCTTTACTCTGAACAACCTGAGCCTTGTCAGAGATTGTCTTTGATTCTTCAGAAATCTTCTTTCTTTTCAGAGTTTGAACATCTTTTTCTTCATCAAGATCATCATCAGTAACTTGAACCATTTTGCACACTCGCTTTATCAGAATTTGAGGAATTTTCATCTTCAGTGGCTTGGTTGGTTCATCAACTTTTCCTTTCCCTTTATCTATGGGATCAATCTCAGATTGTGATCTTATTTTGGGCTTTGATGCCTCAGTATGTGACTTCCCCTTGATCACAATGCCTTTTTCCTTAGGCCTTGGAGGTTTCTTTGCAACAGAAGTGTAATAACCCCCAAAATTTTCAACTTTTTTTGTAACCCTTGTGAATAGTGTTTTTGCTGAATGAGAAAACTTTTCATGCCACACTATGTAGGGGTTCTATTATGGATATTCTGAGATTTTATTAGTACTCTATATGGTATATGAGTGTATGTAAAGATCGTCAGAATCCAATTCCGAACACTTTGGTTTTTCCCGGAAATACACTAGATACGGAGAGAATTGAGTATAAGGTAACAGGATAAAAAGGATTTAAATTAAAGGATTATAATAGAGGATCATAAAAAGGAATATAATGTATTGAGAAAGGTTAAGGGAACCTAAGTAATAAGATCCCGGGTATGATCCTTCAAACGATAAACGAAAACGAAAGTTAAGCGAACCGTATAACAGATCAACGGTCATTAGGCAAACAATTAGGAAGTTAATTAAAGGGATTAGAGAGAGTGATGTCACCCAACCAATGAGAAGAGGACAAGGAGGGAAAGATGACATCACAACATGACATAGGCATGACATGGGAAGGAAGGAGATGTGGTGGATTATTAACCACACAAAATCAAGGTTAAATTGGTAATTAACCAAAAACAAAACAAAACCAAATCAACCAAGCCAAATAATTCATTCTTCATCAAAAACAAAAAGAAACCAAGGCATTATTCTTCATTGCTCTCGGCTTTTTACTATTCCAAAAGGAAAATTTTTCAAAATCAAAGATCCAAGCTTCCTAAATTGGTGAGTTAATTCCCTAATCATCCTTATGCATAGTTAGGGCTATATCATGAGTTTAAGCCATCAATTCTTTCTCAATCTTCTTTATTAAATCAATGAAGAAGACAATGAATAGTGTTTTCAAGGTTTTTAACTTGAATTTTTCTTGTTTTCCTTTAAGATCCAAGCATTCCTAAGACTTCTCAAAGCTTCTTAAGGCTTCCTAGCTACTCCCACCACTTCAAGGAAGGTATATCATCTCCAAACCCTAGATTCCTATGTTTAATAAGATGATTTTGATTATTATGGTGATATTGTAGCTTAATGTTTGTGGTTTAGAGTTTGGGTTGAAGTGGTATT